>NC_041228.1:29083418-29083828 GCF_002837175.3 Physeter macrocephalus | reverse complement strand
GGGAGTGGCAGGACATATTTAAAGTGATGAAGGAGAAAAACCTACAACCAAGATTACTCTACCCACCAAGGATCTCATTCAGATTTGATGGAGAAATTAAAACCTTCACAGACAAGCAAAAGCTGAGAGAGCTCAGCACCACCAAACCAGCTTTACAACAAATGCTAAAGAAACTTCTCTAGGCAAGAAACACAAGAGAAGGAAAAGACCTACAATAACAAACGCAAAACAATTAAGACAATGGGAATAGGAATATATATATCATAATTACCTTAAATGTAAATGGATTAAATGCTCCAACCAAGACACAGACTGGCTGAATGGATACAAAAACAAGACCCATATATATGCTGTCTACAAGAGACCCACTTCAGACCTAGAGACACATACAGACTGAAAGTGAGGGGATG
>NC_041228.1:29082115-29082639 GCF_002837175.3 Physeter macrocephalus | reverse complement strand
GAAGGAAGCGATAGCAAAGATCAATAAAACTAAAAGCTGGTTCTTTGAGAAGATAAACAAAATTGATAAACCATTAGCCAGACTCATCAAGGAAAAAAAGGGAGAAGACTCAAATCAACAGAATTAGAAATGGGGCTTCCCTGGTGAAGCAGTGGTTGAGAGTCCGCCTGCTGATGCAGGGGACGCGGGTTCGTGCCCTGGTCCGGGAGGATCCCACATGCCGCGGAGTGGCTGGGCCTGTGAGCCATGGCCGCTGAGCCTGCACGACCAGAGCCTGTGCGCCGCAACGGGAGAGCCCAAGGCCGTGAGACGCCCGCGTACAGCACAAAAAAAAAAAGAAAAAAATTAGAAATGAAAAAGGAGAAGTAACAACTGACACTGCAGAAATACAAAAGATCATGAGAAATTACTACAAACAACTCTATGCCAATAAAATGGAAAACCTGGAAGAAATGGACAAATTCTTAGAAATGCACAACCTGCCAAGACTGAATCAGGAAGAAATACAAAATATGAACAGACCA
>NC_041228.1:29080644-29080999 GCF_002837175.3 Physeter macrocephalus | reverse complement strand
AAAAGACCCCGAATAGCCAAAGCAATGTTGAGAACGAAAAATGGAGCTGGAGGTATCAGGCTCGCAGACTTCAGACTATACTAGAAAGCTGCAGTAATCAAGACAGTATGGTACTGGCACAAAAACAGAAATATAGATCAATGGAACAGGATAGAAAGCCCAGAGATAAACCCACACACATATGGTCACCTTATCTTTGATAAAAGAGGCAAGAATATACAGTGGAGAAAAGACAGCGTCTTCAATAAGTGGTGCTGGGAAAACTGTACAGGTACATGTAAAAGTATGAGATTAGAACACTCCCTAACACCACACACAAGAATAAACTCAAAATGGATTAAAGACCTAAATGTAA
>NC_041228.1:29058695-29079746 GCF_002837175.3 Physeter macrocephalus | reverse complement strand
GTGAGAGAGTGGCATGGACATATATACACTACCAAACGTAGAATAGATAGCTAGTGGGAAGCAGTCGCATAGCACAGGGAGATCAGCTTGGTGCTTTGTGACCACCTAGAGGGGTGGGAGGGAGGGAGATGCAAGAGGGAAGAGACATGGGAACATGTGTATACGTATAACTGATTCACTTTGTTATAAAGCAGAAACTAACACACCATTGTAAAGCAATTATACTCCAATAAACGTTTAAAAAAAAAGTATACTTTTATCAAATAATTTACTTAAGAGTTACATGTAAGCTTTTTCAATTAACAAGCAAATCTACCACATGAAGAGGGGAAAAAATGTGACAACAAATTCAAATGTTAGAGAGAAGTACATTTTAAATTTTAAAAATTCTATTTGGTTTCATATAATTAAAGTCAAAACTATACAGTGAAATAACTTACTGTGGCTGGTAAAGGAAGAGATCAATAATGTTATCGCGCCCTTTAGGGTGATTGAAGAAGACAAACAGAGACCAATGAATGAGCCATGTTCGCTGCTGAAGAGACTGAAGTGGAGAACTCACAGACTAAAAGATTAAAAAAGGTATACATAGGAAATATTAATATATGAGAAAGATGAAAGGGAATAAACATGGCTGATCTCAGAATTTTATTTTAAATGAGAACCTTCTAAAGCATGCACAGTGATCATTATGATCAAAGTCCAATCCCCCAGACCACTCTACTCTCTGCATGACCCTTGACATTCAAAATTTCCCTGTTCTCAGAGACAGATTCAACAATATCCACTAAGCCATTTTTACAGAGGCTCTAAGTTATACTTATTTCAGAAAACATTTTATAAGCAAGGACTAAATTAAACACTTCATATTAAGTTTTATTAGACATTAATAGTAGATGAAAACTGTCATCTTCTGCATTAGACTTTCAATAACGGGTGGCACTAAGAGTATTATGTCATTTCCACTGGAACAGATCAAAGAGGCACCAAAGCTCTAACAAAAATGAAAACTGAGTTATTTTCTTTAAGAGCCAAAAGAAGTTTGACAGCTTCTTTCAAGGAGATTCAGTAAAACTAATCAACCCACTAACCCACTGTGATTTTTATATCAGGTCAACATTTTAGTTTAGTCTCCCTCCCTTTCCTCCTTCCTTTTTAAAGTACACAGTGTTTTCCTTATCAGAAAGTATGAAGGATACATAGAAATTTCAGAAAATTACCCTGAAAAAGTGTAACTCACATTATTATCTATGGTCTCTTTTAGCCGTGTAAGGTCTTCCATGGCTGCATCCCAATTCTGCATTAAGATTTCAGAGGCCAGTTTTCCCCAGAGTGAACTCAAAGCATTTCTATCTGTTGCTGGAACCTGTTTAAGCAATCATAATTAATTATATTCTGAATACTCTGGAGGAAAAAAAGATAATGTATATTTTATACCCTACATATCCCTCGGGCCTCCTAAAAGATCTATAGCACTCTTCCCCAAATTCCAGTTATATAAGCCCTTATTTGGATCACACTGGTTAAGCTGATTCAAATAGATTTCATTTAACTTAATTTACTAAAAATACTCAGGTTTTTGATAGTCAGTCTAGATCAGAAGATAAATAACTTAAAACTAGGATACAGCACCAGTGTTTTAGTGTAACCCATTTCAGATAATTTATACACAATTAATCAAATTTTAGGGACTCAAAACTTTGCAAACAAAGTTAGAATCAGAGGCAATTTTTTGCTAAAAATTCCTGGAGTGAAGATGTGAAAATCAAGACTTGTGAGTCTCATCTACAATTTAGAAAAATTATTTCCAGAACAAAAAAACTTCCAAGTTATGATATAAGTGGAAGAGGTCATAGAGAGAAAAAAAAGCAGGTCTACTGGTTAATAACATTAATAATTATCAAAGGAATATGTACTGAGAAACAGAAGTTCATTTTCTTATATAACTGTAAAACCCTGGAAGGTGAATAATTTTTATCCCTATTTTAAAGAGGGGAACTGATGCACGGAGAGCATAATTTGTTCAAAATTATACTTCCAATCATAAAAGCTATAAAATTTCATACTGCAGTCTTAACCCTACAAAAAAGGAGGAATGAGGGTACTCTATCTCTTCTTGCCATTGATGCAAGTGGGTCATAAACCCAAACACCTAATAAGGACTAGGCTAATAACAAAAACAAGTAAGCAGGACTCCCAAAACAAGGCAAAGAAAGTAGATATGACTCTGAACTGTGCTAAAGCAGCAGAAGCAAGTGAGGGTACTGGAGGGAGAAAACATTTCTATACCCCAAGCTGAAATTTTGAATTTTTCACTGAAGCACTTACATGGTACTATTAATTGTAAAGTACTATTGGTACATATTATAATTACAAGTTAAATAAAATCATATGGGCAGGACTGGAAATCCAACCACCAATAATTCTGGCTCTACCACTTACTATAAGTAGCTGAACCATCTGTGCTTTAGCTTCCTCATCTATAAAATGGGGATAGTAACAGAAGCCCCCACAGTTGTTGTATGACTTAAATCACATAATACATGTAAAAACATTATAACATCATGTGACACATAATAAAAACTTGGGAAATGTGAGTCATTACCACAATGATAATGAGAACAGAAATGATAATATCAGAGTATTATAGGTTGCCTAATTCAGACTCTGCCTATACTGAAATTCTTCCTTTGATGTCAGTAATTAATTCAAATGTACAGGAAAACATTTAGCAAACTCTCAGAACAGGCAAATAGTAGACTAAATTTGCAAGTTAAAACTTGTAACATAACCATGAAATCACTGGTTCTTATTATTATTACAATGTATGTCCATAAGAAACCTGTATATAAATATTCATGTCTTTATTTGAAATAAACAAAACCCAGAAGAAACCCAAATGTTTATCAATAGATGAATAAACTGCAGTATATTCATAGAATGGAATACTAGTCAGCAATGGAAAGAATCAAACTTCTGATACATACAATAATATAAACAAATCTCAAAAAACTTGCTAGTCAAAATAAGCCAGGCACAAGCTTACATGTATCATTCCACTTACATGAAATTCTAGAACAGACAAAACTAATCTACAGGGATGGAAAGCAGACCAATGGATGAACCAGAGATGAGGTATGACTGCAAAGGGGAACAAGGGGTCTTTCTGGGGTAACAGAAATATTCTTTATCTGGATTTGGTGGTAGTTGCACAGGTATGTGCATTTGTCAAAACTCATTGAAATCAAAAAAACTTATATAAAAATCTATAAAATTATTGTTCAAATTACAAAGGATAAAATGTTTGATCCTTACAAAGAAATCTAAGTACTAATATTTCATTGAATCTAAGATGTCATCAATTTGATGGTATATTATTTTAGGTCAATTCAGGACACATCCTAATTTTAGATGTTAAAGTGGGATAAAAATATATATGAGAATCAATATGAAATAGATGTCTTTTACAGTGACATTATCAGAGTACATCAGATCCAAAACTTCAGTCAAGAGCCTAAAACTTCACCAAATCATCATTACTCAAGCTTTCTTCAGTCAAGGAAAAGTACCTTTAAATTGAATGGCAAGTACTTACAGTAGATAAATTTTAAATTCTGAGTGAAACATACACACACACACACACACACACACACACACACACAAATATGATCACCAATAGTCCCAGCATCTTAAAATCACTTTTATTTCAAATAGCTGGATGGGGAGAGGGGTTATATTTTGGAGCCAGACCGAAGGCCACAGTGAGGGCAAATTTTAACAAAATAATTACAATACAGTTATTAATTAAAATACAGTTATAAATTAATAACTTTTAAAACAAAAATGTTCAAAAATTCCTAACAAATCTGCTCCACCATTTCAATTCAAATTAATGCATTTCTTAGAGCATGATTCAAAGAAGCTTCACAATCAAATAGGGTGCATTTAAGCACTTGATGTATTCTAAAAGCCATGAAGTCTTTTAAAAATAAAAGTAGATTCTAGGGTCATACAGCTTTAATTTATACAACACTGACCTACAATAGGTCACTCAGAGAGTCAAATTCTAATCTCAGATCATAGTTACAATGGTTCTTTCATAGCTTATGTTTCCCTAACCATAGATTTAAAAGAATAATCAACCACCAGAAAAGAAATGAAAACAGGCCATTTGCAAAAAAGTAAAATTAAATAATAAGCAAAAACATTGACATTATTTATCCCAAATCCAAAACAGGATTTTTATCTTTGCTATTAACAAGATTTCAAATACATAGATTTTTTTAGTGGTGCCTATCTAAATCAAAAGAAAAAGTAAATAATCCACTTTTAAACTTAGCTTAATTAGCCTTTATCAATATGCCAACATGAAGTAACCAACTCCCACATAACTCAATTGTTCTGTGGCACAAGATGGGACAAAAACGAACTGCACCTAATTTCTGAATACTATCCAATCACTATATTTTGACTGCTCTTAATGTAAAACATTAATTTTGTATCCGGACCACGGTATTCAATCACTTAAACATCATGTGAGTTCCATCATAAGATCTGCTAGGCAATGTAAAAGCTTAAGATCAACCCAGAATTTTTTAAGACAGGAAACTAATTAGATCTTCGTATTTTACAAAAGTAAATATAAAAACTCTGCAAACTTTTAAGTATATAGCTATCACATGCAGAAATTTTCAGACTAATTATGAAACCATACTACATAAACATAATAATACTATTAAAACTAAAATATGTTATATGTGTTAGGATAAAAGCTTTTTGCAGCAGTGTAGCAAGTTTTTTAATCCCCAAAAGATTCATGCATACTACTCTGGCTCAAGTCCATGTCATTACAGTTGGCTCTTCATACCAATCTGCTTTCAAGGGTGGATATGCTAGAAGAGTTTCAATATCTGGATTTCCAGCAGTTACCTTAAGTTTCCATGTCTTAGCAAAATGGCACATTCACTCACTGACCAGCAACAATAAATTTACTGTGCTAGAACTCTAACATGACACTAAATCTTCATTCTCAAAATTCACTCCCAGCATTAACAAATGATATGAATAACCAACTCTTTTCATGTACCTGTAATCATATCAGGCTTCTGATTTTACAATCCTCGTCTAAGCTGTTTACATTTCCAAAGTAATCAACTTTTGCTCTCCTAAATCCTTCATAATATTCAAAGTAAAACTGATGGAATTTTCTGATAAGCTGCTACAAATTTAGCATCACCCATTACCTTCAATGCACTTGCAAGCTAACCACAGCTAAACTGTAAATTAAGAATTCGTTTACAAATGGGACAATTTTTTTTTTTCAAATCAAACTTGGAAATAAACTGAAATCTTTATTTCTTTGAAGGAAGGATGGTACTTTAAAAAATGAAGTTGTCTAAGCACTTTTTTTAAGTGTAGGATTTATTCGATTTAATAATACTGAACTCTTTCCTCACTTGCAAAAAAGGAAAATTTAATTTCCTAGAAAACAACCAAAGACAGCAGCCATTGAGTCTTTTCTTTGTGACTTGTGGGGCTAAAAGAAAAAAGGCACCAGAAAATAGAGACAGAAAGAACGGACTCTTCCAAGGTTGGAAGACAAAAAGTTCCTGTCTTAAAGAGGTCATTTCCCAACTTCTAGGGTTAACTAGAGATATCAGAGATGTAGGTACTTGCTTACTAATCCAAAGTAACAAATTATAATTTCTCAAATGAGACGCTAGTTAAAACAAGAGAATTATGGTAACTTTAGAAGGTATTTATTAATATAATTACCTAAACAGAAGGCAGAATAAGAAAGAAATCTGTCAATGTGAAATCCTGATTTTTCCTTTGGCTTCATGCAACTCTCCTTCCCTAACAAACACAATGAATCTAGGAAACTTGTCAAGTAGACAAATGAAGAAAAAAAGGTTAGGGATTTTTTCTGGCAGTACTATTTAAACTCATCTACTCCCTACATAATGAAAATAAATTGAGCTTTGTAGTCTAATACCTGAGGGCAGAAGTAAATAGAAAAAAGTTACTATTAAAGCATAAAATCTTTTCAAATATCATTAGAATTCCACAGCTGTTTAGAACAAATTCAAGGAATACACACAGCACAAAATACTGAATTAAAATTAGGAATAATAGATTTATTCAGTAAATATTAAGCACCCACAATGTGCCACTCACTGTGCTGTACAGTAATATTATAACAAATTCACTACATGATAGAATTCTACTAATGCTAAAATCATAAAATTATACATAAAATGAAAAATTAGTGGTCCTACTTTTGGACTTCAAGGACAAGTTAAATCTCCCTTCAAATTTTGAGGCCCTGAAATACGGTTTCCTATTTCTATTTGGTTTTGTTGAAAGTTTATTTTTTTCTCCTTTTGCCAATAACAGTTGAAAACTTAATGGACAGATCAAATCTACAGACATGTTTTAAGGAACCAAGGTAACCTACAAAAGAGAAGAAAAAGAAAAAAAAATTACTTACCAACACTCTAAAGAAGTAAAGATATTCTGCTGCTCCAGAGTAATTTCCACATTCATATTGGAATTTTGCATACCTGTAGAGTGTATCTAAATATTCCTGCCTAAACTAAAAAAAGGAAAAAAGCTTAAATTCTATTTTTTAATTGAGTTTTAAAATTCAAACCATTTACTCTTTCAAATATCCCCAGATATCAATTCTTTCATAAGTTACTACCCTCCCCCCCAGCCCCCCAAAATCAGAAAAGCACATGATCGTTAAAATACATACTAGGAATTGTTGGATTTAACATTCACAGTTCTGAATTGTAACAATACCTACTTTGTTGTGATACAAACTTGAATTACAGCTGAAGGTCTGATGTGTGAGTCCCTTAGCTGGTGAATGAGCTTAGACAACTACCAAGCATATGCATCCCTGTAAGGACTTTGTGATTCTGTACAAATAATGTGTATAGTAAACTTCAGTTCTCTGAAAAAACTGGCCCCCAAATTACACCAACTTTTACAGTTAATGATGCAAGCAAAGTGAAAGACAAAAAATCAAGAGAAGGGCTCCGAACCAGAACATTAACAAATACACAACATTCTATATGGAAACCAGAAAGAGTAATTTTGGAGTGGTCAGCATGTCTCTTGCTACAATAATTGTTAAATGAATGATAAAACTTGAATGCAAGTTAAAGAACTGATTATATACACAGCCTCACACTTTGAGTTAAGGGGAAGGAGACTGGGAGATGACTAGGAAAGCCTATAACAACATTCCTTTATATGGGGGTTTATGAAGGTCTTGGTAATGTCAAGGGCTACTGTATTCCACAAGGCAGCTTAATGCTATTGCTCAAGGTATTCTAATTCAAATTTAGTTCTGTTTTTACCCACTTGTTTATCCATCAGAAATATAAAACGCTAACTATTACATGATCATTCTGGAACAAACAATTTGAGAATTTCTGTTACCTAAAAAGCTAAGTATAAGGATATTATTTTCCAATCAAGACCAATTTTTAAAAACTAAAGTTTCAAAAACATACCAGGTATTATGTCTAATAACTTAATCTGGAAATTATACTCTTGTCAAGCCATGAATCTATCTATACAGCACTATTCTTTAATTAGCCTTATTACAACATAACAACTAAACAATTTTTTAAAAGACCACTTACACCATGCTTGTCTGCGAGGTAGTCAAACAGCATCCGACCATCCCTTAATAATAAAAAAACAAAAATTATTCTAATTTATAGGCCACAGAAAACAAAACAAGCCTATTCAACTTCTATCTTATTACTCACATAAAGCCAATTTAATTATCTTAATACTTAAACACTAAAAATAAAATAAGACTTCCAGAATAAAATAGAACATTACATGTTTTGAACATAAGGAATAGGAACTCAAGGAGAACTGCAAACTTAAAATTTCACTTTCAGATTTCTTTAGCCCTAATTGAAAATCATGTGTTCTGATTCACCACATGATCCAAGTTTTTTAGGTAATAAAACCAGAACATTCTGACTATTCTTACAGTGAGGTCAGTGAGGTCTGCTTAGGTGTTAACCTACTGAGAATGGAATTTGTTCTCTTGAGGATACTTTTCTAATAGGTAATATATTCTTAAAATAGGATAGAGATGGAAATAATGTACTATACAAACAAGCAGGAATTATCCTGCATATAAATTTTGTCCCCCTCCACAATGTTAGTATTTCTCATAAGGACAGTGATTTGGCAAATTTACAAGACTAATAAATCATGCCTAACTCACATGCTATCTATGTTACATACTCTATATGATTATTATTCATACCAAAGTGTCAAATAACCCAATGTAACATTTTTAAAATTAGCTTTGCATAACTTGAGATGTTGGCAGCCTTGTAAAAGACAAACTGATGACAAAGACACCAAGGAACAAGTGACAGGTGGCAGAGTTGCACGCCTTCTGGGCATTTGCAAAAATGAAACCATTTTCTTAGGCTCATTGTAAGAATGAATACTGTGGCATGTCTTTTGGGAGCATAATTTTACTTGAAGGTTTAATGGGGAGGGGATATGTTACCACTAAAATTAACATGAACATATTATAATACTAAATAAAAACATGCATGAAATTTTAACATAAAGAGATCTAAAAAAAAGCCACTTAACACTTGCTGTAGCTCGTAGTGAATAACTTTGTGTTATACGCCTTATACCTCAGGTATATAATCACTGTCCTCTGGCTGATATGGTATTTCTGGGAAAGTATGAGAAGTACAAAACTACACATTCAATGAAATTTTAAAATGGGGAATCAGCAGGGAGGGGTTATTACTTTGAAAATGAATAGGTTATAAATTTAATTACATTACAAGTTTTTAACCCCAATTCCATCCTTTCATTTATCTACAATTTATTGCCTATTAAGCTAAAAGGAGCTATCTTTTTCTAATATTTAGCGAACAAATCTATATTCATCTTATTCATACCTTAATCCAATTACTTCCCAGTATTTAAGTGACTAGACTAAACTTAGTATTAAAATCCTAAATTTTCTGTTGTACCCTAACATCTGCATTATTTCAGTTGTCCCTTTGTAGGCACTTACATGTGACTTGAAGGGCTACAATTACTCATGATATTCTAAGTGTATACTAGTATACACAGACACACAGAGATAGCTATATACAAGCTATATACATATATATGAAAATACATATATATAATAGCTTTGTAAGATATAGTTATCTCTGTGTATATATATACATACTATATAACATGGCACATTATAGTAAGGTATAGTAATTGTATAGTATTTGCTGCTTTTCTAAAACATACCTGGTAACACTTTCTCAAATCACAAATGAAAACTTAGAGCCAATCACTCTAAAAATTTGGTTTGATGACATATCCTAAGAACTCAAGGTGCAACATGGTAAAATCCTAAACAAATCCTCAGGTGAATATATTGATAGAAAAGATTTACCACAATGGCAATATTCAATTTTAGTAAAAGACTATTTTTAAACATTTTTAATGACCCAAAGGGCTTCAATTAGTGAAGTCAGAGTAGGGTAACACGCTTTCTTTGGAAACTAAACAATAAGTCGATTTCTAGCCAAGAGGAAAACAGGAATAAAATATAACCATACCAGCCCTATACTACCCTCCTTGGGCTGAGCATGGAAGGATATTAGACAATGTAGCAAAGTGATAAAGTGAGCTCAGTTTTCCCATACATTGAGCAACCCATGTGCTCTAGGTATTGCCCAGGCAGTTTCTCAGCCTCAGCACTAATGACATTTTGAGTTGGGTAATTCTTTTGGGGGAAGTGAGGGTACTGCCTGATGCACTGTAGAATGTATAGCAGCATCCCTGGCCTCTCCTCTTTAGATGCCGGTAGCACCTCTCCAGTTGTGACAACCAAAAATGTCTCCAGACATTCCAAATGTCCCCTGGGAAGGGGGGAGAAGGGTGGAGCTGCTCAGCATAATCAGATTTGGATTAACTGGTAAAGAAGTTCTAAAAGAGTTTAGTTATTAACATTTATAATTAAGGACTTCCTCGACCCTACAGAATAAAGATAAATGAAAAAAAAACAGATAAAGCGATCTCTTAAACTGTGAACTTTTAGACTGGGTTACTAAAGTATGAATTAACATTTGTATTAATCCAGAAAACAGAATTTTTAGAATTCAAATTAAGGAGAGGTTACCTGAAGGCAACAGAAATAAAAGCAAAAATAAACAAATGGGACCGAGTCAAACTTACAAGCTTTTGTACAGCAAGAGAAACCATAAACAAAATGAAAAGACAACCTACTGACTGGGAGAAAGTATTTGCAAATGATGCAACCAACAACGGCTTAATTTCCAAAATACACAAACAGCTCATACAGGGAATTCCCTGGCAGTCCAGTGGTTAGTCCAGTCTGTGCTTCCACTGCAAGGGCAAGGGCTCAATCCCCGGTCAGGGAACTAAGATCCCGCATGCTGCGGCAAAAACAAACAAACAAAAACACAACAAACAGCTCATACAACTCAACAACAACAAAAAAACCCAATCGAAAATTGGGCAGAAGACCTAAATAAACATTTCTCCAAAGAAGGCATACAGATAGCCAACAGGCACATGCAAAGATGCTCAACACTGCTAATCATTAGAGAAATGCAAATCAAAACTACAGTGAAGTACCACCTCACACCAGTCAGAATGGCCATCATTAAATGTCTACAAACAAATGCTGGAGAGGGTGTGGAGAAAAGGAAACCCTCCTACACTGTTGGTGGGAATGTAAATTGATACAGCCACTGTAGAAAACAGTATGGAGGTTCCTTAAAAAACTAAAAATAGAGGTACCATACGATCCAGCAATCCCACTCCTGGACATCTACCTGGACAAAACTATAATTCAAAAAGATACATGGGGCTTCCCTGGTGGCGCAGTGGTTGAGAGTCCCGCTGAGCCTGCGCATCCGGAGCCTGTGCTCCGCAACGGGAGAGGCCACAACAGTGAGAGGCCCGCGTACCGCAAAAAAAAAAAAAAAAACAAAAAAAACAAAAAGATACATGAACCCCTATGTTCATAGCAGCACTATTCACAATAGCCAAGACATGGAAACAACCTAAATGTCCAACGACAAATGAATGGATAAAGAAGATGTGGTACATATAAACAATGGAATACTGCTCACCCATAAAAAAGAAAGAAATAATGCCATTTGCAGCAACATAGACAGACCTAAAGATTACCATACTAAGTGAAGTAAGTCAGAAAGACAAATACCATATGATATCACTTATATGTGGAATCTAAAATATGACACAAATGAACTACAAAACAGAAACAGACTCACAGACACAGAAAACAACAGACAGAGAACAACAGACTTGAGGCTGCCAAGGGGGAGGGGGGTGGTGGAGGGATGGACTGGGAGTTTGGGATTAGCAGATGCAAACAATTACATACAGAATGGATAACCAACAAGGACCTAGTGTATAGCACAAGGAACTATTTTCAATATCCTGTGATAAACCATATGGAAAAGAATACAAAAAATAATATGTATATACATATGTATAACTGAATCACTTTGCTGTACAGCAGAAATTAATACAACACTGTAAATCAAGTATACTTCAATAAAAAAATTTTTTTTTAAAAAGGTTACCTGGTTGACTGCATTTGCCTCGTAGTTTCTGGATCTTCAAACATCTTCACAATAGGTTCAGTTTCTGCCTGAAGCTGTTTCAGTTGTGCAACAACGGTGGTTCTTTTTTCTCTCAAAGCTAATTAAAAATGCAAAGGAGTACTATAATGTTAAACTATATTGCTCACTATGAGGATGTCTCTGGAAATTTTTCAATCTAACTAAATTGTGTATATATTTATTCCCCAATATATTCATGTGCCAGGAGCCACCAACTCAGTAACTCCCCCAGATCCAATTTCTTCTTTCTAGCACTGCAAAGGCACATAAAGGAAGAGTGAATCCTCTTCTTACTCTTAGAAGAAACTGAGGAATATACAGATACAGCCTGGGAGAAGGAGCTGTTGAGGAAACAATTATTTAACTCTACATTTCACAGACTTCATTCTCAGTGTTTTTATATTTGTTTTCATTGAATTCTTTCAGGAGATTATCCCACAGTGTCTGAAGAGGCTCAGAGGGGTTTACATACTATTACTACAGGTTTTCAACTAGGTTGAATGGAATTTAAATCCAGTCAATAATTTCTCTTTTCACTTTAAATCTACTTCTGTAATCTCTCAAAACCAATTCTATAGGTTCTTTTTACCACATCATGAAGTCAGAGAAAACTTGCACATAATTTATCCCGTTAGCATGTTTTAAAGTTTCACTAAGAAATAGTTTACTTTTCTACCACAAATTAAAATTTAAAGAGCTACTGTTCTTGCAGGGAACTATAATAGAAGTCAAAATAGTGATTATGGTTTATGTAATAATTTCTACATTATATATTAGAAAGTACTAATACTAGGAGAGTGTTTCTCAAACACAGAGGGGATCTGTGATCAAATTTTGAGAAATGTCAATTTAAACAAAGTAAACTGTATTTCTCTACTGAGTTCTTATAATCTTTTAAAATACTATGTGCATAGTGGGGTTTTTTTGTTTGCTTGTTTTAAGAACATCTATTACTACAGAAAACAAGGATTTCAAAATATACCACAGTAGTCCCCTAATTTGAGTGCTGGTCTTTAGCCAACATTTTCTGGTTAAGTAGATCTGCGGTATGGCACAAGAATTTGCATTTCTAACAAGTTCTCCCAGGTGAGCTGAGGATGCTGGTTCTGGGGACCATGCTTTTGAGAACACAGATGCTTCAAGACAAAAGAGAAATCTCTAAGGCATACAAGATGCCAACTGAAAAAGCAAGTCAAAAAACTGCAAAATTCCCAGATAATTCTAAGGAAACAATCTGATTAATAAGTACAACTTTGAGGCTGCATACTATGAACTGAAGACATTTGATGACCATGTTTTAAAGTAGTTTCACCCCTTTTATAGGGTCCCCAAACCCCTGGCTGCAGACCAGTTGGTTAGGAATCCAGCCACACAGCAGGAGGTAAGCAGCGGGCAAGGGAGCAAAGCTTCATCTGCAGCTCCCCGTCACTCTCACTGCCCCCTGAACCATTCCCTTGCCACCCCCAGACCATGGAAAAATTGTCTTCCACAAAACCGGTCCCTGGTGCCAAAAAGGGTGGGGCCACTGCTTTAGAAGACCTGTAACCTTCATATTACCTTTCATCCAAAGAACTTTTAAATCATTCAAATAATTATTAAGACTTCTGGCTAAAGTACTTTTATAAATCACAAAACTTTTAATACACATGCCCTCAGTTCACAAGTCCAGCTTCAGATGTAATGACAAAACTTACCATGAGGAATATCATCAGAATAAAGGTTTTTGTATACATCCATAGCAAAGTCTACCATGTTGGTATCACTAAGAAGATCCAATTTCCCTTGTAACAATTCTTTTTCATTATATATCTGCAAGAGAAAATTACTTTCTAATGAATAAATTGAAGTTCCCTCAAGTAAAGTGGTTATTAAGATAGTGTACCTGGAAACATATGTCCTGAACTATTTTTTTAATGAAATATATACTATTAATTCACCCTCCTACAAGAAAGTCAAGCAATCAGCCTACAGAGACATAAAATATTTTGTTTACCTAGCAACTTTAAAATAAAGGCAATTACATACCACAAAGCCATTCCCACCAACTTCTGATTTATACTGATTTTTTTAATGTGTCCCTACAAGTCATCTTTTAGCCTTTCTAGAACAAGGCTGTGAGTAAATAAACCACACCAACTCCACTGATAAGCACATAGTATTGTTGACTCCTCTCCACATTCAGGTAATTAAGAATCAACTCTTAAATGTTTTACCTTCTTAGTCTCTCTCACATCCACATGACGCCTACCCATTTCTCGTTGAGGTGGCCTCTCCTTTTTCCCCCACTTACTTTTCCACTAAATAGTTAAAATCCTTCCCATCCCCACCCCTGAAACAAACTGGCACCCATTCTTTCAGTCAACCTTGTCATACCAGGTTTTAGCTTTTGCAAAGAGTTCAAGAAACGTAATTTAACCCACAGTTCAGGAACCAAAGAGATACATATAAGCAAACTCACATAAACATGAAGTGTACTGATCAGTATGTCAAGGATTCTACACAATAGCATTCAGGGAGAGAGACAGTAACATAATTCAAAACAATTTTTTTTTTTTTTTTTTTTTTTTTTGTGGTACGCGGGCCTCTCACTGTTGTGGCCTCTCCCGTTGCGGAGCACAGCTCCGGACGCGCAGGCTCGGCGGCCATGGCTCACGGGCCCAGCCACTCCGCGGCATGTGGGGTCTTCCCGGACCGGGGCACGAACCCGTGTCCCCTGCATCGGCAGGCGGACTCTCAACCACTGCGCCACCAGGGAAGCCCTCAAAACAATTTTTAATCATAGTCAAGATAAGGTTTCAGCAAAAGAAAAGATTTTTGGACTAAATCTAATTTTGTCAAGCAAAGAAAAATGAAGGAAGATTATACAACATTTTACTACCCGTGAAAAGAAAAGATAAAGGCGGTCAAACGGTATAGCCATGAGATCAAACCTGAACCTTCCAAACTACATAAAGAACGCCTACAAAATAGTAAGAAAAAATAGACAATCCAATTGAACATGGCTAAAAGATTTTAGTAGGCACTCCACAAGAGCACAACCAAATGGCCAACACCGGAAAAAGTCCTCAACCGCATCAGTCATAAAGGAAATGTAAATTAAAATCACACTAAAAACTAAAAAAACTGGACAATACCAGTATTGGTATTGTTGCAGAGTAACTGAACACTTTCTCTGCTGGCAGAACTACAACCACTTTGGAAAACTGTTTTTATCTTCTAAAGCTAAAATATTCTTTAACCCAGCAATTCTACTCCTAAGTACCCAAGAGAAATGGGTACATATATTCAAAGGACATTACCAAGAATGTTCCCAGCAGCACTATTTGTAACAGCCAAGTCCTATCAACGTTAGACTGGATAAATAAATTGCAGTTATTTAGGACGTTTGCAACGTTTTATTTATTGATCTGGATAGTGGTCACACATAAATGTGTTTCCTTTGGGGAAAAAAAGCATTTATATTTGCTCACTTTTCTGTTCACATATTATACCTGATAAAAAGTTTACTTAAAAAAAAAAAGAAGGGCTTCCCTGGTGGCGCAGTGGTTGAGAGTCCGCCTGCCGATGCAGGGGACGGAGGTTCATGCCCCGGTCTGGGAGGATCCCACATGCCGCGGAGCGGCTGGGCCCGTGAGCCATGGCCGCTAGCCTGCGCGTCCGGAGCCTGTGCTCCGCAACGGGAGAGGCCACAGCAGTGAGAGGCCCGTGTACAGAAAGAAAGAAAGAAAAAAAAAAAAAAAAAAAGAAGTTTCCTTTCAGTTTGCCCGATAGAAACCCTAATCTTAGGTGAAAACATCCACTTCCTGGCATGCCACCTCTCCTCACCACTTCATCAATAGCTTTTAATTTGTAATGCTTCTCCCAACTGCAGATCCAAAGCATTTCTCCTCTGCCATCAGACCTCACTGGCCTCTTCTTAAATCTATATCTGCTTATATCATCCTCTCTAAATTTTATCTCATAGGCACATTTATTCTGTAAAGAAGAGATAGTAAGATTTTGTGAGCCAAAAAGCAAAAATCAAGGATACTATATATAAGTACCATAAGAGAGAAAAGCTTCAACAATTTTCTTTTTGAAATAAAAAATATAATATGGAATAAAATTTTCTGTAATACAGTTCTACTAATGAGAAGAATGGAATTCTTTTTGGGCAGGAAACATTTCACTTAACCTGTGTACAGTTATTGTTCTATAATTGAGAAAGGTTGCAAATGTTCACCTGTTAAAAATTTTTTTTAGCTCAGACCATACAAAACAGGCAGAGAGGGTTGTATTTGGTTCACAGGTTATAGTCTGCCAACACAGTCTATCAACCTCTTGAAAACAACTCCTACTTTTTAATAGATTAAAAATCTTCTTTTGACACCTCCTCCTGCAGTCATCCTCCACAAATCCAACATCCATACTGATGATTCTTTAAAAACTCAAGCCTTAAAATTCCTTTATCCCGCAAATCATAACAACTTTCATCAGCTCATCTCTAAGACTTTTAACTTACATTCATCACCTCTTCCACTATTACCTCTAAAATGGTTCATCACCCTCAACATACCCTCTGTTCTTTCTAATTTTTACATCACCCTATTTGCTTGTCACTTTCTACATTAGTTTGGATGTTGTTTTTGGCTATTTCAAAGCTCTTCTCTTTAGCGGTTAACATTTATTCCATTCATTTTCTCCAACCAAATACAATTCAATGTCTATCTCTAGCACTGGAAAAAAGTTATCTCTTTTCTATATTATAGCTAAGGTCACCTATAAAATGTTTCAGAACTAGGCAATAATGTTATTCAATCACATCTGTGCTTTTCTCTAATCAGCAATCCTTTTCATCAATTTTCTCTAATCAGCAATCCTTTTCATCAATCTCTAGATGGCATTTATTTATCACCAGCCTACCTCCACATATTTCTATACTACTCAAATAAACTACCGTTTCTCTCACTCCAAGAATGACCACTTATAAATGTGTGATTTCCAATCTCAGCTGGGCCCTCCAAACTTATCAATCTTTGCATTTGTCTTTGGTCAGTTTCCTCAGTCACCATTTCCAGTCTTTACCTCCCTCCTCAAAACCCCAATTGAGGACTTCCCTGGTGGCGCAGTGGTTGAGAATCTAACTGCCAATGCGGGGGACATGCATTCCATCCCTAGTCCGGGATGATAGCACATGCCGTGGAGCAACTGGGCCTGTGCACCACAACTACTGAGCCTGCGCTCTAGAGCCCACGAGCCACAACTACTGAGCCCGCGTCCTGCAAACTACTGAAGCCCGCGCACTTAAGAGCCCATGCTCCACAACAAGAGAAATCACCGCAATGAGAAGCCAGCGCGCCGCAAAGAAGAGTAGCCCTTGCTCACCGCAACTAGAGAAAAAGCCTGCACACAGCATCGAAGACCCAACGCAGCCAAAAACAAACAAAACAAAACTTAAAAAAAACAAACAAACAAACCCAACTGAATGCCTCACTTCCCTCTCATATAGGATGGCCTAGCCTCCTAACAGAAAACACTTAGGAGTACCTACTCTGTCCCAGAAGGCTAAATACTTTATATGTACTATTTCATGTAATTTTTCTAACAACCCTGTGAGGCTGGTGGTAGTACCAACATTTTATGCATGAGAAAAGGCTTAGTTAAGATGGGAAAGAAACTGTTCTCAAGTGCACAAAGATATTAAGTGACAGCGCCAGGATCCTAATCCAGGTCCCCATTCAGTACCCAGGCTGCTAAACACTATCTGGCCTTCCACTCACTTGAGAATAAAGAACACTAAGGTTCAAATATATATTCACTCATTTATTAAATAATGATGAGAAGCCCTTATGCCAGACTCTATCTGCTGAGAACACAGCAAGGTAATAAAACAAAGCTCCTGCTCCAATGGAGTTTATATTTTCCAACATATTGATACCATAAATATATTCAATTTATAGTATTGATACCCTCATGTGTCATGATCATTGACTATCCTAACCATCTAGCCTTCAAAACTCAACTTCAAGCCTCTCTTCCTCAGAATCCTTTCTGTACTTCTTCAAAATTGTACTTCTACAATTTTTGTACCTCTGCCACTACTTCTGACATTTATTACTCTTAGCCTTATAATTACAGACCTCTATCTCCACCAAAGGATAAGTTTTTTAGTGATGAGATGTCTGGATTTTATCTTGGATTTCTCACAATTCCATGGTAGTCCTATACTTAGTAAATGATAAATAAATACTCCAGCATCTGTCTTCCCCTTGGTGTATCACAGCCATCTTACCAACATTCTCTCCAAGGAAACAGGTTTTGAGCAGTTATTTTCCACTGATTCTCAGCTGCCGTTCACAGTTTTGGTCTTGCCCTATGAAAAACTAATTTACACTTATGTATTCCTCCCTTTCATCTTTCTGCCTTGAAAAACAAAAGTGTAAAGACACATTACAAAAATATGAAGTTTGGGTAGTTTAGAAGCATAGAGGATATTTTTCTATTCCGTGATTTTTGGTAAATCATCCTAAATTATCCAAAAAAGAAACAGAAGGCAGACTGGGCTGTTTTAATCAAGTTCTACAATACAGGTTAAGTACATCCTATAAAAGAAAAATCAAGACAAAAACATTTCAAGATAAAGCTTTATATGGCAAGGCATTCTTGAATATTTATTGGAAATAAACTTTGCTGTTCCCTAAAATCAACAACTTTAGAGTTGTGTGTAGGTGTTTAGAAAAGGTTCATATGAATTTGAGGGTTATACCTATCCAATGAACCATGGGAAATTTTGAAAACTTATCAGAACAATTTAATGTTTATTTGTAGGGCTTTTTTGTTTTATTGCTGTTGGAACACACAAAATCTACTCCCCAAATCTAGAGTGCCCTAAGTAGACTTGCGGTTTAATCTGCTCCTAGAAACAGAATGCATTTTTCTGACCGATATTCTAATTCCTTCATCACAGTAATATTACTTTATTATAACTATTAAAATGCATCAATTTCCCAATAAACTACGGTATAACTAAGCCTAATATTTCCAAACTTTTAGGACTGAGACATATTTTTAAATGAGGTACTAGGACCAAATACTTTTTCAAGATATCCAGAATAGCTCAATGAACATTAACAACCAATTCAAATCACTCGAAGTCTGTACATCTATACGCTGAAAAACAACTCTTAAGATAAAATTACTGTCGGGTTATTTTTTGGGTTCCCCCCCCCACTGGACAAAATATGCTACGCTTCTAGGAAGTGGCTATTTACCGAAACACCAGTTAAACTCCTCGCAAAGAACTCACAACTTTACGGAAACCAAGAGGCTAGATATTTAAGTGTAAGAAAATCATTCCAAACGATCCGGCAAGCAAAAACACAAAGCCAAGGTCACCCTTTCTACTGTGCCCAAAAGAAAAATTTAAATCTCTAACAGTCCAATTTGCTTTTAGAAGCCAGCTTGAAGTTAAGCTCAAGCATTAATACAGGGAAGCCAGCCAATCGTCAACTTCCAAGAGGAACGACGCGGAAGTCCCTTCGGCACTGGCACCTCAAGAAGTGAAGCAGAGACCCCTCCCTTTCTCCCCTGAGTTTCATATTGTCACCTCACCCCTACTCACGGCCGAATTCCGCGGTGCTAATCAACAGGGACGACGCTTAACTACCAGCAGATCCTTACTGCCCGACTCGGGAGCAAACTCAGGGCCGCCTCACACGTGGGTAAGGCCTAAGGCTGCAGCCACCGCCTTTCCGCCTTGCCCCGCATCTCACGCGCTCCCACGCCTTCCTCGCGCTTAAAAACCCACTCACCTCCTTTACGGAGAGAAACTCAAGCAACGGAAAGACTAGATGCCGATCCAAAAAGTGCGCGATGCGAGTAGTCAAGTCGTACTCCGCCATCTTGCCAAGGAAAAGAGAAGTGTGCGCTCGCTAAAACTTTATTGATAGAGCCGACAAACGAACGGACAAGACCCTTATCGCGCATGTGCAGTAGTTAAACCAGCCAAAGGAAAGGGGCGGGGTACAGCCTCGAGCGCTCAGGGAACAAAGGCGCATGCGCGAGTCCCTCCCTCCCTCCCTCCCTCCCTCCCTCCCTCCCTCCCTCCCTCCCTCCCTCCCTCCTTCCCGGCAACTCTGGGACGGGGTGGATGGGCGGGCAAAATTCCTTTTGTTTGCAAGTTTGTTGGTGTCCCGCAATCCTTTCCGTTAACAAATACTGAAAACTCAGAATTGATTGCTGAGGCAATGTCATTTGTGTTGGAGATGCGGCAAAGGACAAGATAATGAGGCCCCTGCTCTCCAGAAAATTACGTACAAGGAGGAACAGCTGAGCTTTTATTTGGTGTATAGTAATCGTTTTGTAAGCATTTGTTAAATTAAGATGGGATGGTCTTCTAGACAAAAAACAAGTGAAATAATTTCAGATTATAGTAAAAGCCATAACTTGGTGTCGGGGGAACAGGGAGGTGAGGGACTCGGTGCCAGTTTGGGGCTTTTCAATTAGGGTATTTAGACAAAACTCAGGGTTACAATTTAGCCGAGGTTGTGGTAAGAGAAGCAGGTGACCAAAATTAGAGCCTGGGTGGAAACATGCCTGGTGGAAGCACAGTAAAGACAAAGGCCATGAGACAGGAAAGGGCTTGGTGTCCTTCAAAAACTGAGTATCCTACCAGACTGGAGAGTGAGGTTACAGACATGGAGAAGGGCCAGGTCTCCATTAAAGTAGGGAATGTGAGTTTTTTATTCTAAGTACTCTTGTCTCCTTGTCGTCTTTCAGACCTCTTCATTTGGGAGTGCCTTTGGAGTGCCTTGGACCTTGTCACTCTCTAGACCCTAAGTGATGTCATTCAACCTAATGGCTTTAAATGCAATCCACACATTGACAACTCCCAAATTAGAGCCCCAGCACAGACTATTAGTTAACAGCCAACTCCATATATCCAACATCTCAACATTAACATGTCCAAAAGCAAATTCCCCATGTAGCTCATCAAAACCTGCTCCTTTTACACTCTTCTCCACCTCAGTGAATGCCCACTCCATCTGTCCAGTTGTTCAGACCCAAAACCTTCGAGTCGTCCTTGACTTTTCTCTTTCTCTTATACTCTACATTGACTTCACCAACAAATCCTCTGGTTCTGCCTTTAAAGCATGTCCTGATCAATCAGTTCACACCACCTACAAAGTTAATCCCTACTCCAAAACACCATTATCACTTGCTTTGATTTTTGAAATAGTCTCTTCACGAATCACCTTGCTTCCCCTCTTTTACTCCTGTGGTTTATTCTCCATGTATAAGCCAGAGTGACTTTTTTTTTTTTTTTTTTTCGGTACGCGGGCCTCTCACTGTTGTGGCCTCTCCCGCTGCGGAGCACAGGCTCCGGACGCGC
>NC_041228.1:29034253-29057453 GCF_002837175.3 Physeter macrocephalus | reverse complement strand
GGCCATGGCTCACGGGCCCAGCCGCTCCGCGGCATGTGGGATCTTCCCGGACCGGGGCACGAACCCGTGTCCCCTGCATCGGCAGGCGGACTCTCAACCACTGCGCCACCAGGGAAGCCCCTAGAGTGACTTTTAAGAGTCAGATTATGCTCAAAACCCTCCAGGCCTGGTAATCTCACTCAGAGAAAAACATATGTCTCAAAGTAGCCTAAAAAGCCCTACGTCATCTGGACCCGTTACCTCTCTTACCTCATCTTCTCCATCTCCTCCTCTTGCTCATTCTACCACAGCCCTAAGGAACCACTCTGTAGATTTCCCCATTCAGGACTTTCAAATGAATGGAATAACATGATATATGGCTTTTTGGGTCTGACTTTTTTCACTTTACTTAATGTTTTCAAGGTTCATCCAAGTTGTAGCATGTATCAGTACTTCATTCCTTTTTAGGTCTGATTAATATTCCATTATATGTATATACCACATATTATTTACCCATCCATCCACTGATGGACATTTGGGTTTTTTCTACTTTTTGGCTACTGTGAATAATGCTGCTATAAACATTCGTGTACACATGTTTATGTGGACATATGTTTTCAGTTCTCTTACATATACATTCAGAGGTGGAATTGCTGTGTTATACGGTAACTCTATGTTTAATTATTTGGGGAACCATCAGAGTATACTATAATTTTGTACGATGTTACCACTGGAAGAAACTGAGTAAAGGGTACACGGGATCTTCATGTATTATTTCTTACAACTGCATGTGAATCCACAATCAGAATCAAAGTCTAATTTTAAAAAAAAGTGACTCCTAGACTTTGGGCTTAAAAAACTGGATACCTACTGGTGACAGTAAAAGGTGGGTGGGGGAATGGCAAAGGAATATGTATGAGTGCTAAAATCAGGAATTCTGTTTCAGACAGAATAACATTCCTATTAGCTACCCAAGTGATGCTGTCTGGTATGCAAATGGAGATACTATTCTGGATCAGTTGATATAGTTGTTAATCACTTACCATCCATGTAACCTTATACTAGCTGTTTTCAAGGATTTGGGAGTATGATATGATCTCTGCCATAGTGTCATTACAGTATTGTTGGGAAAGCAAGGCTGAATTTCCATGAAGCAAAGAATAAGTGGTGGTATAGGCTGCTGTATTGAAGGGGATAGTCTTTGTAGCCTCTAAGAGTTGAGAAGTGATAGCTGTAATATGAAGTTTCCTTCATATAAGCCCAGAGACCAAAGTTGTAATAGAATATAGACAGGAAAAGAGGAAGTTAAAGAGAGAAATAGCAGGAACTGAGGCTTCCAGCAGAAGTGAGCTGCACAGAAGAAGGAAGGAAGCAGGTGGAAGTACAGAAACTTGCCAAAAAGGAACAGAGAGCATCTTTGAGAAGCACTGAGAAATAAGATGCAATTCAATTTGATTAACATTTTGAACTTTTACCATATGCAAGGTACTAAGCTAGGTGTTAATGGGACTATATAATCCATAAGAGCTAGTCTCTGGCCACAGGAGCTTTCAATCTAATAGGTAGCAATTATTTGTTCATTCATTCAATAGAAATTGAACACTTACAATATGCTAAGCACTGGTCTAGGTCCTGGGAATACAGCAGTAAAGAAAACAAATTGCCTTCTCTAAAGAAGCTTATATTCAAGTTGGGGGAGACAGATTAAAAACGTATTAACAAATACATAATTTGTCCAGTGGTGGTAAGTGCTATGAACAACAATAGGCAGGGTGAAAATGATGGGGAAAAGTTGCTAATTTATATAAAGTGGTCAGAGAAGTCCTCTCTAATAAAGTAGAATTTGAAAAGAGATATGAAGGAAGTGAGGGTGCCTGTGGCTGCCTAGAGGAGAAAAAGCCAGGTGAAGGAACATTAAGTATCAAGGTGTGGAAGCAAAAGTGTGCTTGGTATCGTTGAGGGATAGCAAGGAGACTTTAAATTCAATAACTGATTGAGCAAGGGGAAGTGTGGAAGAAGATGAGCTCAGAGAGAGAGTGGTGGGACAGATGACATAATGCTTTGTAGGGCACAGTAAAGATTTTGGGTTGTATTCTGAAGGAGGTGGGAAGGTATTGGAGGGTTTTGAGCAGAGAAGGCGTATAATCAGTGTTTATACTTTTAAAAAAGGCCACTTTGAGGGTTTGGAAGGGGGTGGGGGAAGAAGCTCATTCACAGAGAGACCAGTTAAGGGACTATTGAAATAACTCAAGCAAGCGATGATAGTGGCTTAGATCAGAGTGGTAGCATTGAAAGAGTTGTGGACAGTAGTGAAATTCTGAATATATTCCAAATGCATAGCTAGCAAAATTTGCCAATGCATTAGATGAGAAGGAGAAGGGTCCAAGATGACTCTAAGGTCTAGAAGAAATGAGTGGCCATTTGCTAAGATGAGGAAGGGTGTGATAGATGCCTGTTTAGAGGAGAGAAATCAAGAGTTAAGTTTTGGACATATTATGTTTGGGATGCCTATTAGACACCTAAGTTGAAATACTGATTAAGCAGTGGTACATATGAATCTGGAATTCAGGAGAAAGGTAAGAGCTGGAGACAGAAGACTAGATCTTGTCCACCCCTTGATGAAATTTAGAACCATGGCACTGGATGAGATCAGACTGTGAGTATGTTGGGAAAAGAGATGAGGAGGGCTAAATCTTAGGCACTTCAACTTGTAGAGGTTGGGATAATTCAAATCAAGTAAAGACACCAGAGAAAGACTGGACAGGAAGTGGAGGCGGGATGAGGAGGAACAAGAGAAAGTGGTGTTCCAGGCACCAAAGAAGGAGATTGGTCCAAGCACCAAGGAGCAATTAACTGTGTCAAATGGTATGGTTTGTTCAAGATGACAAGTGAATACAGTAAGTCCCCTACATAAGAACGAGTTCCATTCCGAGAGCGCGTTCATAAGTCCAATTTGTTTGTAAGTCCAACAAAGTTAGCTTAGGTACCCACCTAACACAATCAGCTATATAGCACTGTACTGTAATAGCGTTCACACAAATAATACATAAAAAGCAAACAGACACAAAAAATAAAGAAAACATTTCTAATCTTACAGTACGGTACCTTGAAAAGTACAGTAGTACGGTACAACAGCTGGCCTACAGAGGCTGGCATCGAGTGAACAGGCAAGAAGAGTTACTGACTGGAGGAGAGAGAGGAGGTGGAGGTGGTAGAGCTGAAGGATCCTCAGCAATAGGAGATGGAGGGCAGGCTGCAACTTCACTCACGCCTAACGCTGATGGCACAGGTTCTGCTTCCTTGCTGGATTCACTTCTATCTACCCTCTTAAAAAAAGCGATCCAGTGACGTCTGAGTAATAGCTCTTTTTTTCTCATCATAGATGACACGGTAGCACTGGATTGCCTTCTGAACGGCTGCTGCAACCTTCCTTCGTGTACCATTCTACACAGTCCTGTGCCTCAAAAACTAATAGTGCCTCCTCAAATAAAGAAAATCCCCTTGCCACTTCCTGCGTCATGAATTTCTTCAGTTCTTCAGTTACTTCTTCTTCCTCTTGTCTCTCTTTGTCCTTTCTCTGGGCCTCCAATTCCTGGCGCTTCTTAGCAGTACCAGCTACATCACCGCTGCTTTTACGCTTGCTTCCAGACATCCTGGGCTTGAAATAAAAATACTGTACTCTATATAGTACTGTACAGTAAAGTACACAAAAGCACAAGCACGTGTAGAGGATGCATGTGACAATGTACACCAGACATGTGAACTAACTTATGTGATTGGACATTTGAATGCACATTCACATCTTTGAAAGCTCGCAACTTGAAGGTTTATATGTAGGGGACTTACTGTGTTGCTCTTTGACTTTCTAAGATATGCAGGTTATTGACGACTTTGATAAAAGCAATTTCAGTGAGTGGTGGATGAAAGTCTGTTGCTGTGAGCTCAAAAGATGGGAGGAGAGAAAGTGGAACAGCATATATAAACAGATCTTTTGAGGAATTTTACTAGAAAGGGAAGCAGTAAAATGGAACGATAGATGTGGGGTCTAGGGAGCGTGTTTTAAAAGATGTGTGTATGCTGATAGACATGCTACAGTACTTACATAAATAACTATCATGGAAGGATAGAGTATTATGACAAGCTGTAGGGAATATGAGAAGAGCACGTGGTCCCAGGCAACTGGCTCCAAACGGAGATTGACTTTCCATGAGGGTAGAGAAAACAGAGAAAGCTTGGTGGATTGGATGTCTTGTATTGTAACTGCTGACTTTTAAAACAGATGTGGGAGAGAGCATTACAGGTGGTTCAGGAACAATTTGAACAGTATAGAGACACAAAAACAGAAGAATATAAGAAATATCTGGGAAAGACAACTTGGGAAGTTAACTGAAGATTGAAGACTATAGAAAAGGATATGCCAGAAAACACAAGACCAGGGCCAAACAGTAGAAAGCTTATGTGAGGAATTTGAAATTCATCTGAAGTCATGAGGAGCCTTAAAATAGTTTTGAGTGTGCGAGTGTTTCAGGAAGGTAATTCTGACTGTTGTGTGGACAGTGAATTGGATAGGTGACATGCAGCCAGGCTGTGGAAGATCTTCAAAACCAGACTGGGAAACTTGGATTTGATCAGGTAGGCAATGGGGGCCACTCATTAAGTTCTTAAATAGAAAGAGACGTGAAGACAGTGGTGTTTTGTCCTTTAAAATTAAACTGGAGGTGATTTACAAGAAGGATTAAAGTGGTGACAGATTGGAAACTCTGCTGATTTGCCTGGCTTTTCCCCTGGAATTTTCCTTGCTGGTTTGTGAAAATATCTTATTTCTTTTTATAAGAGAGATTTAGCCCCAAATATGGAAAATCTGACTTTCTTGCTTTAGTCTCTTCCTAGTGTTTTAGTTTAAAAGAAATATTACAGAAGAAAGACAGGCAAGGCCTCACCTGGTAGGATCTAGGTGGTATCAGGTGAAGACTTTCTCATACATTCATCAGATATCGATGCAACACTTTCCATTTGCTGATCATCATGTCAGGCTCTGGGGAAACAAAGAAAGGAAACCAATCCCAGCCCAAAAGGAATTTATGGTTTAGGGGAGGTGACAAGCATGTAAAATATAAAATAATCATAGCACCATGTGAGAGAGTCTATGCACAGAGTGTCCGGAGGAGGAAGTGATTCGCGGCCAGAGAAAGCTGGAGTGCCATGGCGAAGGTAACACTGGACTACCTCTACCTGAATAGATGTTTAACTGACTAAGAAAAGAGAAAAGAATGTTTTAGGCAGAGGGAAGAGCAGGCACACAGACTTGACCTTGAGAAAAAGCATAGTGTGATCGGAGACATTGAGATGGTCTTTACGCCTAGAGGGTAGCATGTGTGATGGCAAGTGGCAGGACGTGAGTCTGAGTTGAGCGGTCACGGCTGAATTGTCAAGGGCTCTGTGAACTATGCTGAGGAGTTTGGATTCTATCCTGCAGGCCCTTTTTCCTGATAACTCTTTTATTATCTGTCTTCGACACACCCTCCTCTCTTTCTAGTTCAGGCTCTGATCATCCCTCACACAGACAGACTATTGCAATAATTATCCAAAGGGTCTCCCTGTCCCTAGCCCTGCACCCATCTAGCCTGTCCTCCACCCTGCTGTGCTGGTGACCTAAATGTACATCTAACCTTGTTACGAACTGAATCGTGCCCCCCTCTCCTGAAATTCATATGTTGAAGTCCTAGCCTCCAGTATCTTAGAATGAAACTGTATTTGTCGATAGGGTCTTTAAAGAGGTAATTAAGATAAAATGAGGTCATTGTGGTGAGCCCTAATCCAATATGACTGTGTCCTAAGAATAAGAAGAAATTAGGATAGAAACATGTAGAGAGGAAAGACCTTGTGAAGACACAGGGAAAAGATGGCCATCTACAAGCCAAGGAGAGAAGCCTTAGAAGAAACAACCCTGCCAACATATTGATCTTGAACTTCTAGCCTCCAGAATTGTGAGACAAAAAATTTCTGTTGTTTAAGCCACCTAATCTGTGGTACTTTATTTTGGCAGCCCTAGCAAACTAATACACTCTGTACTTCCAATTTCATATAGTATAACATAAAAACATCTTAGCACACTGTAGGATGTTCTTTAGAACTTTATTGCTCCAGAGCTGTACACCCCTTCCATGCTAACTTCTGCTCAAATAAGCCATCAAGTTTTTTGCTTCTCTACATTAAGAAGTGAGAAATAGCCCCAAAAAGCAACCTAATTCTACACCTTCAGGAACTAGAAACAGCTCAAAATCAGCAGAAGAAAGGAAATAATAAAGATTAGAGCAGAAATAAATAGAGAACAGAAAAACTATAGAAAAGGTTAACCAAACTGAGAGTTGGTTCTTTGAAAAGATAAACAAAATTGACAAACACTTAGCTAGAATAACCAAGGGAAAAAGAGAAGCCCCATATCAACAAAATTATAATTGCAAAAAGAGACATTACAGCTGATACCACAGAAATACAAAGGATCATAAGAGGCTACTATGAATGACTACATGCCAACAAATTGGACAACCTAGAATAGATGGAAAAATTCTCATAAATATACAACTTACCAAGGGAGAAATAGAAAATCTGATAGACCAATTACTAGTGAAGAGGTTAAAACAATAATCAAAAAACTCCCATGGGGGCTTCCCTGGTGGTGCAGGGGTTAAGAATCCATCTGCCAACGCAGGGGACACAGGTTTGAGCCCTGGTGCGGGAAGATCCCACATGCCGCGGAGCAACTAAGCCCGTGCGCCACAACTACTGAGACTGCGCTCTAGAGCCCGCGAGCTACAACTACTGAAGCCCACGCTCTTAGAGCCCATGCTCCACAACAAGAGAAGCCACCGCAATGAGAAGCTCGTACACCACAACGAAGAGTAGCCCTCGCTCACCACAACTAGAGAAAGCCCGTGCGCAGCAACGAAGACCCAATGCAGCCATAAATAAATAAATAAATAAATTTATTTATTTTTAAAAAAATCTCCCACGAAGAAAATCCCAGGACCAGATGGCTTCACTGGTGAATTTTAACAAAAATTTAATAAGGAATTAACATCAAACCTTTTCAAACTTTAACAAAAAATGAAGGGGAGGGCACTCTCAAACTCATTTTATGAGATCAGCATTATCCTGATAGCAAAACTGCAAGGGACACCGCTAGAAAAGAAAACTACAGGCCAATATCCCTGATGAATGTAGATGCAAAAATTCTCAATAAAATACTAGCAAACCGAACTTAGTCACATATTAAAAGAGCCATTCACCATGATCAAGTGGGATTAATCCATGGGATGCAAGGATGGTTCAGCATATGCAACTCAATTAATGTGTTACCTTACGTTAACAGAATTAAAGAAAAGAATGATATGATCATCTCAATAGATGCAGAAAAAGCATTTGGCAAATTCAACATCCATTCATGATAAACACTCTTTAAAAAATTAGGCATAGAAAGAACATATCTTAACATAATAAAGGCCATGTATGATAAGCCCACAGCTCAATGGCAAAAGGTTGAAAGCTTTTCCTCTAAGATCAGGAATAAGACAAGGGTGCCCACTTTTACCACGCCTATTCAACATAGTACTGGAAGTCCTAGCTAGAGCAACTGGGCAAGAAAAAGAAATAAAAGGTATAAGAATTGGAAAGGAAGAAGTAAAATTGTCTCTATAGGCAGATGACAGTGATTTTATAGACACAAAATCCTAAAGACTCAATCAAAAGACTGTTAGATTTTATCAATGAGTCCAGTAAAGTTGCAGGATACAAAATTAACAAAAATAACATCAGTAGTGTTTCTATACACTAATAATGTAATTTCTGAAAAAGAAATAAAGAAATTGATCCCATTTACAATAGCATCAAAGATAATAAGATACTTAGGAATAAATTTAGTGAAGATGTGAAAGATCTCTACTCCGAAAAATACAAGACATTGATGAAAGAAATTGAAGACACAAATAAACGGAAAAGCATCCTGTGTTTATGGATTGAAAGAATTAATATTGTTAAAACAACAATACTACCAAAAGCCATCTATAGATTCAGTGCAATCCCTATCAAGATTCCAATGCTATTTTTTACAGAAGTAGAAAAAAACACTTCTGAAATTTATTTCGAGTCACAAGTTTATGGTTTCTTCACTTGCTCTCTAGCAGCTCCTTCAGACTAAAATGCCCTTCTGCCCTCTCCCACCCTGCTGACCACCTCTTCACTTTAAAAAAAAATAAATTTATTAGGCTTTCCTGGTGGCGCAGTGGTTGAGAGTCCGCCTGCCGATGCCGGGGACACGGGTTCGTGCCCCAGTCCGGGAAGATCCCACATGCCGCGGAGCGGCTGGGCCCGTGAGCCATGGTCGCTGAGCCTGCGCATCTGGAGCTTGTGCCCCGCAATGGGAGAAGCCACAACAGTGAGAGACCCGCATACCGGACAAAAAAAAAAAAAAAATTTATTTTTATTTATTTATTTTTGGCTGCATTGGGCCTTCGTTGTTGTGTGCGGGCTTTCTCTAGTTGTGGCGAGCGGGGGTTGCTCAGCAGTTGTGGCGCAGGGGCTTAGCTGCTTCACAGCATGTGGGATCTTCCCGGGCCAGAGCTCAAACCTGTGTCCCCCGCATTGGCAGGCAGATTCTTAACCACTGCGCCACCAGGGAAGTCCCAACCTCTTCACTTTTTAAGACTTGGATTAAGCATCATCTTCCCTATTCTGTGTCTCCCATTAGCAGAGCATATCTGAAGTAATCCCTCCAGCCTCTCACTACTAGTAACAAACTTTCATCACAGAGTCTATAACATTTTAGCCCACTTTTTTTTTTAATGTTTGTTTCCCCCTATTAGGCTGTAAACATCCTGAGTGTCAGGACTATGAATATCTGTCTTTGTAGTCCTAGTTCCTATCTTAGTACCTGGCATATACCAAGTACTCAACAAATGCTATGGAAATGAATAAATGTGCATAGAGCCTGGATATCCAGACCTACATGTTCTTGAAAGAAATTCTTTCATATTCTGTTTTTGTTTTTTGGCCGCACCGTGCACTATGTGGGATCTTAGTTCCCCCACCAGGGATCGAACCCGTGACCCCTGCAGTGGAAGCATGGAGTCTTAACCAGTGGACTGCTAGGGAAGTCTCTCATCCATATCTTGGAATAGTCTAATGAATACCTGTCACTACTGTAGTGGACACTTTCAGAATGCTCATGCCTTCTGATTCAATAGCTCTCTTAGATATTTCTAAATAACACTAAATAATATTATATTTAATCCAATTACCCTTTTTACATACCGCATGCAGATGCCTATTGCAGTATGCCTTCTTTAATTATATTTCCCACTCATTTATTCAATGCACATTTATTCAGTCCCTATTCTAGCCAGACACAGTGCTAGATTCTGAGAGTGAGAAAATGACTAAAATGCTGTTCCTACATGAAGGAACTCATGATTAGGCAGAAGGGACAGATACCTAAACTAACAATTCATATTTCAGTGTGGTAAGTGCAATGATAGAGGTGTACATGGGATATTAATGTAGTGCTTTAATTAGATTGAAAGCGTGGACACATCGTACAGCTAGGTGTTTTCTGTCTTTTTTTCCAAAATAATTATTGCTTCTTGGAGTGTGTATCTTCAGAAGCTGACTTTTTCCTGACCTTATTCCCTTGCTCTGGGGGACCTTATTGGAACTCTTTATGTACTGATTCCACCTAATTCCTGTGTGAGAATTTCCAGAAGCCTCAGTCCTGCTGTCATCCTCATTAAAGAATCACACAGAGAGAGGGTGCCTTTGGAGGACTTAAATCCCCTTCTTTCTTCACTTACCACCTCATATAAAGCTAGGATTGACAGCTAAATCTACTTCACTTGGAGACGTTGTAATATGTGAAGTGAAGGATATCGGGCAAAGGGAAACATCACTGCTCTTTCTCATCTGTCCCTGATGCTAGCACCTGGAATGCGGCTACCCCATTATTTGGGGGAAGGTAGCAATTCCCAGTAGTTGGAAGTATCTCAGAGGAATCTGAAAGAGTTGTGATGAATCTAAGAGTTGACAAGCTAAATAAACCACTAGCCACTTCAGAACATAATTAAAATACCTGCGTATCTGTTCAAATACTTCTAATTCTGTGTGTCTTTTATAGCATATTCTGTGCCTGTGTTATCTGTCTTTAAAAATTCCTGCAGTCCATAAATGTTCACTGCCTGGTTACCAGACTAACATGGTTACTGACAGGAAAACGGTGACACTGAAATGCAGTACAGGCTTCTAATCATGACAATTATCATTTGAATACATTCTCTTGTGTGATAACAGCCAGCTTCAATTATCTGGCCAGACATCTTATCTTATTTAGCATTTATTTGAAAAATTTGACATGAAAAATATGGGCTCTTTAAGAAAGTAATTTTTAAAAATATTTTCCCCAGTACTTTGTTATGTATCTCAAGCCAATGCTGGGATCTACTGGCTATGAGGGAATTAAGCTAGTAATGCATGCAAGTCAAGTTACTTCTGATATAGCCAAAAACTTAAAAGTAAATATTAAGATTATGTAGGGAGCCAGGAAGAATTTTCAGCCTAAAATCCAAACAGGTAAACAGGGTTTTCCAGGGACGCCAGAGGCCCAAGACAGAAGAGTTAACCAGGAAGAACAGTAACCTTGTTCGTGCTTGTGGTATCCCCTTTGCCATGTTGTATTTTCTTATCTGTTTACATGTCTGTTCCTTCTACTAAACTATAGGTTCTCAAGGTCAGGAATGAGGCATATTTATGTACCTCTATATCCATGTACCTTTTGGAGGAAATGAAGTCGTGGGAAAGAAGGCCTGTAGGCAGCCCCAAAGGGGAATAACAACTGGGATTCATATGAAAGCACTTAAATATCTTAATATTATTCAAGTAACCAGATGATTTAAGACTAGGATGTGGTTAGAGCGATCTTCCCTGACTTTCATATTTAGAATAGCTTCCCCCAACATTACCTCACCTTGTTAATTTCCCTCCCATTTGCTTATCAACCTATAAAGATCTTGTTTACATGTTGACTGGTTTACATCTTTCTCAGCTCATGGTAATTCCATGAAGTCAGGAACCTAATCTTTGGTCTTGTTCATTACTGCCCAGTAACTATTTGTTACTTGACAACTATTTGCTGAATGAAGTTTTGAATGAATTAATATGTCTGATTTAGGCCAAATGAATATGTTTGTATTCTGAAATTTTCTTACATGATAGGAAAAGCTTGCTTACATACCAGGATACAGTGGGCACAAGGGGAAGTAGAGCTATTGAAAAAGCAAAGAACATGAAAAATGCCTTAAGTCCTGGTATTTGATCTCTGAAAGGGAGGTCTCCCCTTTTTTATTCTCCTAAGTGACAAGAGACAATTAACTCAGTGCCATGGAGGAAGGGAAGTGGGTTAGTGGTATTCCTATCTTTGAAGACTCCTCTGAGTCCTGGAGATTGGGAATAAGGGAGTTGTCACAGGAGTTAAGCACCACTTATTTAACAAAGGTATTCTATACTTGCCATGTGACAAGAGCTGAGGGGGGCCACAAGATATGAAGATGCCCAGGAGGAACACTGTAAAGCAGCAACAGGTAAAAAGCAGAGCTCCCAGTCTGTAGATGCTGGAAAAGATCTGTGTACTAGATTCACTGTTTTTATCCCTTCATTTCTTTTACATTTTTAAAATAATTTCTTTTTTTTTCTTTTTTGGCCACATGTGGCTTTCAGGATCTTAGTTCCTTGACCAGGGATTGAACCTGGGCCACTGCAGTGAAAGTGCCAAGTCCTAACCACTGGACCGCCAAGGAATTCCCTAATGTCTCTTTTAAAATGAAAAACTTTCCCTTTTCACTTTCTATTTCTTTTAAGGCATTCATTAATCTAATTCTTTTTAATTAAAAAATTAATTAATCTAATTCTTCACTGAGTTCTGTCACCTCAATGCTGAGCTTATCTAATTCTGATTCATGATGTTCTTTCACATCTTGAATCATTTTCTTAATGTGTTTTAGGTTTGTTTTGAAATGGTAGCTTACAGTTTTGAGCTCTTTGGTGGGCACATCTTCCTGGCCTGCTTTCCTTGTCTGTAAGGATGTTAGTTTGCTCCTTATTTTTTCTTAAAATAAATTTTGTATGGGATTTCCCCTGGATAGTCTCCTCATGCTCATTTCTATGGGAAATTGGGGGGTGGGTGGGTTGTGGGGTTTTTTTGTTTTTTGCTGTCTTTCCCCCCGGCCCCCGAACTTTTACAGTGAGGCTGGTGGAGAAAATTTTTTCTGATTCTACCATGCTCCCTCTTCTGTTGCTTTTGTGTAGCAGTCAAAACCTTGGTGGCTTTCTCTCTGGAGTTTCCTGGCCCTGTTTCCTGCCCCCTGAAACTTCCTTTACTTTGTCCTGGTTGCTCAGGTGCTGCTGAGATTTATTCTACTCTCAGCGGCTTCTCCTTCCTCAGTGTTGGGCCGTGTCTCACATCGGAGCACCGACCAGTCACAAGGGTGGCCCAGCTGCTCCGACCCCTGCAGTCCTGCGGACTCGAGCGCCAACGGGTCGGGAGCCGACAAAGCGCTCGCTCCCTCGCCGGCTGCGCGTTGCCCGCTGCTGAGCCGGGAGCCAAGCGCTCCTGGCGGCCAAGGGCACCTGCCCGCACCTAACCGCACCTGCTTCGCAGCCGTCGCCCGCTAGCTTCCTTCCTCCCGCAGAGGCCCTGAGAATCTGACTCTTGGGGGTTTGGCCGCACCCACGTGTATTTTGGGGTGCCCTAGCTTTGTGGTATATGTTGCCCAGGCGTTTTGGCTTCGCCATGTATTTGCTCTGTTTATGTAGTGGTTGTTGTTTGCTTGTTTTTCCTTTCTGTTTTGTAGAAATTAGAGATTTAAAACCTGGGCTTCTGCCATCTCTCCCAAGTACCCGTCAACTGCATTTAAAGCTGAGAGAAACCGGGACTAAGCAGATAAGACTTCACACAGGCCCTTTGAATTAAAGGGTAATCTTAAATATTTATCAAATGTGATGCCCCCTCTTTACCCCTGTCACCACTTCCCATACATGTAGCAGCTTCTTTCTTTCCTAGCCAGCTTTGCTGTGTTCAGCTTTGCCCTCACCCTCCATGCTTGGTCTATGTAATCTCCCTAACATAGAAATATACACTCCTCTTTCCTACCCAATAAATCCTAAACTCCTGAGAAGGGCAAGCGAGACAGTCCATAACCGGGGCCTTTCTCTCTCTTTAGTCGGACCTCCTGTTGCATAACCTTCAAACCCTGTGTGTTAATGCTACTGGACTGCTTGTGATTACTCACATCCACACTGTTTCAAGACTCAGTGTTTTTTTTTTTTTTTTTTGCGGTACGCGGGCCTCTCACCATTATGGCCTCTCTCGTTGCGGAGCACAGGCCCCGGACGCGCAGGCTCAGCGGCCATGGCTCACAGGCCTAGCCGCTCTGCTGCACGTGGGATCTTCCCTGACCGGGGCACGAACCTGTGTCCCCTGCATCGGCAGGCGGACTCCCAACCACTGCGCCACCAGGGAAGCCTCTGGACTCAGTGCTTTTGTGCATCTTATTGCTTCTGCCTGGAATGCCTTTTCCACCTTTTGCCTTATGACTGATTCTTATTCAAGTTTCCAGCATTAACTGCACCCCTCTGGGATCTCAAAGCATCTTTTAGTTCTTGTCATTTACCAGGTAAGATCTATATAATCTAAGTGTTTCCTCCACTTCGCAGTAAACTAGGGACCATATCTTACTCACCTTTGTGACCCTGCATCATGTATAGTGCCTTGGACATAGATAATATTAACATTTTCACTGTTTTTTGCTTCTATCTGTCCTTTCTGAGTCATTTTATCTGCCCTTGGTACTTCAGGTATGCTCTGTATCATTTACTGCCATGGTACATTAAAAGAAAAAAATATCAAATTTCTCTTGCTAGAGCAGTACGTCTTCTGAGCTCCGGATCATTTATTCAACTGCTTGGGTAACATCTGCACTTGTGGGTCTTCCAGGAATCCAAATCAAGATCCAGTTCCCCACTAGTGTTCCCTTTCTTGATTAATGGCACCTTGTTGATCATGCCAGAAAATAGGAATCATGATAACTCATCTGTTTTCTAAACTCCCTAAGCAACACTTCTTATTGATTCCATCTTCCAAGCCCATCTCAGATCCATCCTTTTCTTAACCACTCTCACTGTACCACTTGAAGCCCTATTATCTCTCACTTGAAGCCATTTAAAATAGATTCCTAACTATACTCCTGTATCCACTCTTGACTTTCCCTAATTTGTTTTATATACAACAGACAAAATTACTCTTTGAAAATGAAAATCTAATCATATTGCTTACAACCAATCAGTGGCTTTTCATTGCTCTTAGCATGAAGTCTGAAAATCCTTACATTGGCCTCTAAGTTCCTGTTCTTCCTTTTGCTCACTGGCTTCCTTCAAACTCCTCAAATTCCGTCATCTCCTTCCTATTGCCCAGTTATTCTTTTTCCTCTGCCTGGATGCTCCTCTCCATCCTCCTTCCCCCTTACCAGGCCAAACTCATACTTCGGCTTTAATGTAGTAAACATTTCTCTGCTGTTCTTTATAGTTCAATTACTTATGTATGCATCCCTTAAAAACATAGTTTACTTTTGCTTGTTTTTGAACTTCACATAAATAAAATCAAATTCTATGAATCATTTTATGACTTTTTTTTTTTTTTTTGGCCATGCTGCACAGCCTGTGGGATCTTAGTTCCCTGATCAGGGATTGAACCCTGGGCCCTCGGCAGTGAGAGAGTGGAGTCCTAACAACTGGACTGCCAAGGAATTCCCAGGACTTGTATTTTATATTCAACATTATGTTTGAAGGATTCATCTATAATGCTGAGTGTATAGTTTGTTTATTTTCATTGTTCTATATTTTCCATATATCCTATTCTATAATATAATGTTCTAGAGTCAATGAATTTTAGGTTGTTTTCAGATTGAGGCTGTAATGAATGATGAGGCTATGAAACTTATTATACATATATCCTGGTCTACCTATGCACCCATTTCATGGGGGTATATACCTATGACCTTTGACAATTAATGACAAATTGTTTTGTAAAATGAGCATCAAGTTTACACCTACACCAGAGTATATGAGAGCTGTTGCTACACATTCTTGCTGACACATTTGAACTCATGCCGATCTGATGGAAGTACATTTTGCATATAATCTTTATAATAAATCTATGCTTTATAAAATAATAATATGGCAGTATGTGGTCATTTGTTTCCAGATAGGGCCTTAGCAATACCTCCAACCCCACATACCCTTCTGCAACATGATTTTGGAGCTCTTTCAGTAAAAGGTGGAGTCTTTTTCTCTTCCCCGCAAATCTGGGCTACGCCATGACTTGCCTTGGCTTCTAGCTCTAGGTCTTAAGAAGCCTGGCATTTCCACTTTTATTCTCATGGGATCCAGCTGTGATATAAACAAGCTCAGGTTAGACTACTGAATAATGAGAGACTATGTAGAAAGAGGTCAAGCCAGCTCCCACCTATTCCAACTACCCCCAGCTAAGGTCCCAGACACATGAGTGAAGCCATCTTAGACATTCCAGCCTCAGTCAAGCTTTCAGCTGAATGCAGCTGAGTGCGTGAACCCAGTCAATATTATGTATCGAAAAATGATTGTTAATAAATGGTTGTTATATTAAGCCACTAAGTTGTGGAGATTTTGTTATACAGCAATAGGTAGCTGAATCACAGTATATATCAAAAGCCTTAAAAATGCTTATACCCTCCATATCAATTTCTTTAACAATCTATCTAAAAGAAATATTTTAAAATGAAGTTTTAAAATGTGTACAAAAATGTTCATCATAGTGTTCTTTACATTTTTTTAAAGTGGAAACAACTGCTATGCTTAAAATTTTAAATACAGAGTTGTAAAATAAATTATGATGCTTTCATAAGACAGAACATTCTACAGACAAAACTACATTGAAAGGGTTTTTAATGACATTGGAAAATGCTGAAGAAAAATCGGGTGGTAATGGCAGGACCAATATACATTAATACATATATTCTTGTTAAAAACACTGTACATAGAAAAACACTGGAATAAATAAATCAATATATTAACAATGATTTGGTGGTCTTGATTTGAGTTTTCCCATTCTTTGAAAGTTTTCTACAGAAAGGATATATTACTAGGATATATTCACTAGGGACTTAAAATTTTTCATTTTGCCATGGACTAGTAGAAACTTCATCTGGGACATGCTGCCTCAAAAAAAGAAAAAATAACACTAAAACTTAAAATTACACAAGGACACCAAATGTCCTATATATGTTCTTCCTTGGTAGAAAACCACCTAGATTTCCTAATAAAATTATCTTTAAAGCTGAGAGTAATGGAACTTTTAGAGTCTTAAGTCAAGTTAGGCTTCCTTTGAGGGCAATGCTTCTCCAAGTGGAGGTGTTTATTTAATATTCAGTCTCAGGGACACTATCCCAGACGTATTATTATTGAATCTCTGGGAATGTAGCCTAGGAATCTACCTTTAAACTACATCCTCAGGGAGAGATTTATACACCTAAAATTGAAGGAAACATGATCTTTTAAGTGTTCTCTATCTTGATCTGGCTGGTGGATCATGGCTGTAACATGTAACAATTCATCAAGGTATACACTTAACTTTTCTACTTCATTTTAAGTTATAAGTAAAAAGTAAAAAGGAACAGGGCTTCCCTGGTGGTGCAGTGGTTGAGAGTCCGCCTGCCGATGCAGGGGACACGGGTTCGTGCCCCGGTCCGGGAGGATCCCACATGCCGCGGAGCTGCTGGGCCCGTGAACCATGGCCGCTGGGCCTGTGCGTCCGGAGCCTGTACTCCGCGGCGGGAAAGGCCACAGCAGTGGGGGGTCCGCGTACCACAAAAAAAAAAAAAAAAAAAAAGGAACAAAAAATACTAGGAATTACATATTGCTTTAGCAAAATAAGTAAATCTAATATTTCGTAAATTTTAGTTAACACCAGTAGTCATAATTTATATATTTCCATTGTTCTGAGGCAGATTATTTTGCATTTTTGTTAGAAAACTAAGCACTGCTCACTTTAGAAACAATCTTTTACATATTTCTGGTTAAAATAGTTTTATTTTTCAATGGAAAAATAATTCTAGTTTATAGCCAAATCTATTTGTTTGAAAAACAAGCTATCATTTTGTTTTCTTTGATATAGATGTCATTATTTTAGATTTTAAAATTTTGTATTTCTTTAGAAAATTGATGTTTCAAGTAAATGGTACATTTAAACCCCTGTAGTTTTTGTTTTTTGAATGTGAAAACATCTGTATGAAAGAGGGAGGAATAAAAGAAGGAATAGAGGGAGGGAGGAAAAGAAAGGAAAGGGAAGGGAAGGGAAGGGAGAGAGAGAGACGGAAAATGGAAGAAACCAGTGCTCTTAAAACAAAATATTCCTGCTGATCCTCTCAAAGTAAATTGTCTCAAAGAGCTTAAGACATTTCACACGTTTTGATTGTTAGTTACATCTCTATTTATTGATTCCCATCTAGACCAGCCTTCTTAACTGCATAATAGGTTATTTTAACACTTTATAGTTGAATATATTTTATAGTTGTTTCTACTGATGTGTATTTGCAAGCTTTATTATCATTATTTAAAATATATGACTGTTTTTGTGTTGGAAAGAGAGGAGCAGGGACCCACTGTAAGAGGCAGAGTACATTTAAGAATTTGTGGCCTCTCATTTTGATGCCTGATTTATCACACACCTTCACAATTTTACTAGTGTCAGAAGGAGGCCTGTTTTCTCTTGGAATGCTACATTCTTTGGGGATGAAGTGTTCAGAGTCTTTAACACTGTACTGGAGTGTCTCTTGAGTATTTAGCATCTGGATAGGGCCGTCATCACAGTAATAAGAGACAGAGCAGGCCAGAACTGACTCTGTCCAGGAGAAAAGCAGGATCAACACCAAATCTACCATGGCTTTTCCCAGTGTTGCAAAAATACTGGGTCAGGAAGACATCCATATGGAATACCTCTGCAGTCTCGCATTTAAATTGTGTTATTGTCACCCAGCCTACAAACGTTAGGAAATTACTCTAATAGTTAATAATATAACGATAAAAATTTAAGGGATTATGGACCATAATTTTCATAACAACAGTTACAGGCTGTTACTGTAGACTTTGTTATTCTCATTCGCATATAACAGTATTTTTCTTTTTGTCAATGACAGTGCTAAAAATATTAGAAAGGTTTTTGAAATATAATAAATGATCCATGTTTGCCCAGAAATTATTACCTTAGTATTACCAAGAGAGACAAACTTGTAAACTAGATGGACCATCTGACTTATTTTGTATTCATAAAAAAACCTTCTATTGCTTTTATTATGAAAATCATACACATATGTAATAAAAAGATTTTAAAAATCAGATAAGGGACTTCCCTGGTGGTGCAGCGCTTAAGAATCCACCTGCCAATGCAGGGGACACAGGTTCGATCCCTGGTCGGGGAAGATCCCACGTGCCGCGGAGCAACTAAGCCCGTGCGCCACAACTATTGAAGCCCGCCTGCCTAGAGCCCGTGCTCTGCAACAAGAGAAGCCACCGCAATGAGAAGCCCGCGCACCGCAACGAAGAGCAGCCCCCACTCGTTGCAACTAGAGAAAGCCCGCGTGCAGCAAGGAAGACCCAACATGGTCAAAAATAATAAATAAATAAATAAATTTATATTTTTTAAAAACTCAGATAAGCTGAGAAGAAAATGATTAAAATCTGTGGTAGAACATCTACTTAGAAATAATCTCTGTTAATATTTCTATGTAGAGATACATCAGGAGTGAGATTGATAGGTCACCATATTTATTTAGCACAATGAACTAGACCTTGTTTTATGAATATTAGCTCATCTAATTCAAAAAACAGTTCTATAAGGCAGTATACTATTATAAACTCTATTTTACAAAGAAAGCTGAGGAACAGATTTATTAAATGACTTGCTCAAGATCACATCACTAGTAGGTGGCAGAGCTGGGAATTGAGGCCAGGCAGTCTGACTTTGGAGTCTTATTTTCTTAGTTATTGCTAAAATTGTTAACCAATATATTCTTTAAACAGCTTTATTTATTTATATATACAATAAACTGCAAATATTTAAAATACACAGTTTGATTTTTTTTTAACCATCTTATTTCTAAGTGTACAGTTCAGCAGTGTTCAGTATATTTACATTGTTGTGTGACAGATCTCCAGAACTTTTCACCTTGCAAAACCAAAACTCTATAACCATTAGACAACAGCTCCCCATTTCCCCTCTCTCCCAGCCTTTGGTGATCACCATTCTATTTTCTGATTCTATGGATTTGACCACTTTAGGTAACTTATATGTATGGAGCCATACAGTATTTGTCTTTTTGTGACTAGCTTATTCCACTTAGCATAATGTCCTCAAGATTCATCTATGTTACAGCATATGACAAGTACTCCTTCCTTCTCTTCCTTTTTAAGGCTAAATACTATTCCATTGTATGTATGCACCAAATTTTGTTTATCCACTTATCTGTCAATGACATATGCCCTGCTTTCACCTCTTGACTGTTGTCAATAATGCTGCTATGAACATGGCTGTGCAAATATCTCTGAGATCCTGCTTTCAGTTCTTTTAGATATAAACCCAGAAGTGAGATTGCTGGATCATATGGTAATTCTACTTTTAATTTCTTCAGGCAGCTGAACCATTTTATATTCCCACCAATAGTGCACAAGATTCCAATTTCTCCATGTCCTTGCTAACACTTGCTATTTTCTGTTTGTTTCTTTTTGATAGCAGATATTCTAACAGGTATGAGGTGATATCTCGTGATTTTGATTTGCACTTCTCTAATGATTAGTGATGTTGAGAATCTTTTGGTATTTTTTTGGTCATTTGTATATCATCTTTGGAGAAACGTCAAGTCCTTCGTCTTTTTTTTTTTGGCTGAGCCACGCGCCTTGTAGGATCTTAGTTCGCTGACCAGTGGTTGAACCCTGGCCCTTGGCAGTGAGAGTGCAGAGTCCTAACCACTGGACCATCAGGGAATTCCCTCCTTTGTCCATTTTAAAATCAGGTTTTTTGGTTTTTCTGTTGTTGAGTTGAAGGAGTTCTTTATATATTCTTGGTATTAACACCCAATATATGTTTTTAAATAAACATGGAATAATACTTATACACTACAGGCTGTTTTCAAAGTGCTTTTTCATTTCATTTTATGTACTTTGAATATATTATTTAACATTATTTTGCTATAAGATTTATATTCTGTCATATGTTTATAGTATAATTTTTTAAAATTAATTAATTTATTTATTTTTGGCTGCATTGGGTCTTCGTTGCTGCATGTGGGCTTTCTCCAGTTGCGGCGAGCGGGGGCTACTCTTCGTTGTGGTGCGCGGGCTTCTCATTGCGGTGGTTTCTCTTGTTGCGGAGCATGGGCTCTAGTCACGTGGGCTTCAGTAGTTGTGGTTGGCGGGCTCTAGAGCGCAGGCTCAGCAGCTGTGGTGCTCGGGTTCGTTGCTCCGCAACGTGTGGGATCTTCCTGGACCAGGGCTCAAACCCGTGTCCCCTGCATTGGCAGGCAGACTCCCAACCACTGCGCCACCAGGGAAGCCCTATAGTATAATTTTTAATGATCCCTTATGCTATTTCATAAGATGCCATTTTCATCTTGCTATTATATATGAAACTACACTTATCATATTTATTGATTTTATGGTAGTTTCTGTATTAGTTTCCAGAGTTCAGTTAACAAATTACCACAAACTTGGTGGGTATAAAAAACAGAAATTATTCTCTTATAGTTCTAGGGGCTAAAAATCAGAAATCTGGCAGAGCCACACTGATCCTAGCCTTCTAAAGGAGATAATGTTCCTTGCGTTTTCTGGCTTCTGGTGGTTGTTGGCATTGCTTAACTTGTGGCTGCATGATGTCATTATCTGCCTCTGCGTTCACACTGCCTCCTCCTCAGCTGTCTTTGTAATCTCCTTTTGCCTTAATCTTACAAGGACACTTGTCATTGTATTTAAGGCCCACCAAGAATGGTTTTATCATCACGAGATCGTTAACTAAATTACAACTGCAAAGACTCTTTTTCCTTATAAAGTAATGTTAACAAGTTCTGGGCATTAGGACATGCATATACCTTTTGGGGGGGGCACCATTCAACCCACTACAATTTTATTAAGATAAATTTCTAAAACTAGAATTATTAGTTCAGGTTAGGTAAAATTTAAATGTTTATAGATGGATATTTCCAAATCGTGCTTTAGAGTGACTTTGAATTGTGTTTTTAATGTTCTTAAACATATGTGTGTGCTTGTATACACAACATGCAAAAACGTATGTGTACTCCATAAAAATTTAAAAAGGAAAGAAAAGAGAAGAGAAAATTGGAAGTGGAGAGAAAATAGAAAAAGAATTGGGAAGTGGCTTTCAGCTCTACTCCTTTATAATTTGTCCGTCCATACTTGTATCAATAAAACATACCTTATTGGCCTAGGCCTAGAAATACAGCCAAATTTGTGTGCTTTTGATTTATTTATTTGATTATCCCTGTTTTGTTTCTGTCTAGAAATATGTTTTATTTTTTAATATTTGCATTTTATGTAGAATCATCTTCAATTATGACATGTTACATTTTCCTTTTGAAAGAAACACTTTTTCTGTTTTCTTCCATTGTCACATAATCTTTACACTGTAGAGTATAAGTACTGGTACTTTTAAAATCATTTGATGAATGAGCTAAGAAAAGCTTTATATGTATATATGTATGTGTGTGTTGATGGGAGGTAAAAAACCATCAGGATTTGGCATTTCTTTTCTTAAACACAGTTGAAAATTTCACCAAAAAGGAACTATGTCTCAGGATAAAACAGCATTTGGGTAATAAATCATGTGGAATTGTATTTTCAATACTTTATCATGAATAGCAATGAATCACTAGCTTCTTGATAGAGGGTGACTTTGTGTAACCAACTGGCAGAACCTACACACCCTGTTGAGTGTGAGCCCCTTGAAGTTGGAGGCAATGCACTTATTTCAGGGATGCAACTGTTGCTCAAAATCAGGTATTAAATGTCTCTCCTAACTGCTTTAAACTTGTGGCTTAAGATTCCCAAAAATAGAGGGCAGTCAGAGGAAGCAAGAAGAACTACAATCCTGCAGCCTGTGGAAGAAAAACCACATTCACAGAAACACAGACAAGAAGAAAAGGCAGAGGGCTATGTACCAGATGAAGGAACAAGATAAAACCACAGAAAAACAACTAAATGAAGTGGAGATAGGCAACCTTCTAGAAAAAGAATTCAGAATAATGATAGTGAGGATGATCCAGGACCTCGGAAAAAGAATGGAGGCAAAGATCGAGAAGATGCAAGAAATGCTTAACAAAGACCTAGAAGAATTAAAGAACAAACAAACAGAAATGAACAATACAATAAATGAAATGAAAACTACACTAGAAGGAATCAATAGCAGAATAACAGGCAGAAGGACGGATAAGTGACCAGGAAGACAGAACGGTGGAATTCACTGCTGTGGAACAGAATAAAGAAAAAAGAATGAAAAGAAATGAAGACAGCCTAAGACACCTCTGGGACAACATTAAATGCAACAACATTCACATTATAGGGGTCCCAGAAGGAGAAGAGAGAAAGGACCTGAGAAATTATTTGAAGAGATTATAGTCGAAAACTTCCCTAACATGGGAAAGGAAATAGCCACCCAGGAAGCACAGTGAGTCCCATACAGGATAAACCCAAGGAGAAACACGCCGAGACACATAGTAATCAAATTGGCAAAAATTAAAGACAAAGAAAAATTATTGAAAGCAGCAAGGGAAAAACGACAAATAACATACAATGGAATTCCCATAAGGTTAACAGCCGATTTCTCAGCAGAAACTCTACAAGGCAGAAGGGAGTGGCATGGTATACTTAAAGTGATGAAAGGGAAGAACCTGCAAACAAGATTACTCTACCTGGAAAGGATCTCATTCAGATTCGATGGAGAAATCAAAAGCTTTACAGACAAGCAAAAGCTAAGATTATTCAGCACCACCAAACCAGCTCTACAACAAATGCTAAAGGAACTTCTCTAAGTGGGAAACACAAGAGAAGAAAAGGACCTACAAAATCAAACCCAAAACAATTA
>NC_041228.1:29032464-29032834 GCF_002837175.3 Physeter macrocephalus | reverse complement strand
TGGGCATAGAGGGAACCTACCTCAACATAATAAAGGCCATATACGAGAAACCCACAGCAAACATCATTCTCAACGGTGAAAAACTGAAAGCATTTCCTCTAAGATCAGGAACAACACAAGGATGTCCACTCTCACCACTATTATTCAACACAGCTTTGGAATTCCTAGCCATGGCAATCAGAAAAGAAAAAGAAATAAAAGGAATACAAATTAGAAATGAAGAAGTAAAACTGTCACTGTTTGCAGATGACATGATACTATACATAGAGAATCCTAAAGATGCCACCAGAAGACTACTAGAGCTAATCAATGAATTTGATAAAGTTGCAGGATACAAAATTAATGCACAGAAATCTCTTGCATTCCTATA
>NC_041228.1:29031383-29032301 GCF_002837175.3 Physeter macrocephalus | reverse complement strand
AATAAACCTACCTAGGGAGACAAAAGACCTGTATGCAGAGAACTATAAGACACTGATGAAAGAAATTAAAGATGATACCAACAGATGGAGAGATATATCATGTTCTTGGATTGGAAGAATCAATATTGTGAAAATGACTATACTATCCAAAGCAATCTACAGATTCAATGCAATCCCTATCAAATTACCAATGTCATTTTTTATGGAACTAGAACAAAAAAATCTTAAAATTTGTATGGAGACACAAAGACCCCGAATAGCTAAAGCAGCCTCGAGGGAAAAAGACGGAGCGGGAGGAATCAGACTCCCTGACTTCAGACTATACTACAAAGCTACGGTAATCAAGACAATATGGTACTGGAACAAAAACAGAAACATAGATCAATGGAACAAGATAGAAAGCCCAGAGATAAACCCACGCACTTATGGTCAACTAATGTATGACAAAGGAGGCAAGGATATCCAATGGAGAAAAGACAGTCTCTTCAATAATTGGTGCTGGGAAAACTGGACAGCTACATGTAAAAGAATGAAATTAGAACACTCCCTAACACCATACACAAAAATAAAATCAAAATGGATTTGAGAACTAAGTGTAATACTGGACACTATAAAACTCTTAGAGGAAAACATAGAAAGAACACTCTTCCACACAAATCACAGCAAGATCTCTTTTGATCCACCTCCTAGAGTAATGGAAACACAAACAAAAATAAACAAATGGGACCTAATGAAACTTAAAAGCTTTTGCAAAGCAAAGGAAACCATAAGCAAGATGAAAAGACAACCCTCAGAATGGGAGAAAATATTTGCAAATGAAACAACGGACAAAGGATTAATCTCCAATATATAAAAACAGGTCATGCAGCTCAATATTAAAGAAACAAACAACCCAATTCAAAAATGGGCAGAAGACTT
>NC_041228.1:29021319-29031113 GCF_002837175.3 Physeter macrocephalus | reverse complement strand
TGAGACGTGGATGGATCTAGAGACTGTCATACAGAGTGAAGTAAGTCAGAAAGAGAAAAACAAATATCGTATATTAACGCATGTATGTGGAAACTAGAAAAATGGTACAGATGAACCGGTTTTCAGGGCAGAATTTGAGACAGAGATGTAGAGAACAAACGTATTGGCACCAAGGGGGGAAAGCCGTGTGGGGATGGGGATGCTGGTGTGATGAATTGGGCGTTTGGGATTGACATGTATACACTGATGTGTATAAAATTGATGACTAATAAGAGCCTGCTGTATAAAAAAATAAAATAAAATTCAAAGACAAAAAATAATAATAAAATTAAATTAAAAAGATTCCCCAAAATAAATCAGTTTCATTTATTTGATAAACCCATCTCATGTTTTGTTTAAAATTTCTATATATTTTTCAGTTGCACCATCCATTGGATTTGGCTCTGAATAACTTTTGGTCTAGTTCCAAAAATCAAATCCACTTTCATGGAAAAATAATTTGCCACCAGAAAGGATATTCAATATGTTGCTATGTTCTCCAAAAATGACTTAAGCAACAGCACTATCATTAAAATAAGTATATGGCCTCCTGAGGAGTACACTTTGCGAGAGAGAGAAAACATGTTATTTGTGATATATTTTCATTAATATCCTGACACCTTGCTACAGAAGAAACACAGTAGAGTTACAGGACACTAGATTTTAAGAGGAAGAAGGCACTCAAGATTTTCTAGTCAAACCTCTTAATTTTACAAATAAGGAAAGGTGAGATTCAGGCAACTTAAATTGCAGAAGGCTAGCTACATCCTTAGTTGGTGATAGAGTTTAGGTAGATACAAGATTTAAAATTTGATTTTACGGCTTTATTTTTTTTAACTGTAATATGGTGCAGCTTCAGTTGTGAATTGGCAAGTGGCTAACAAATTTCAACCTGCAGATGTGTTTGTATTGGCTAGAAATTTTTAAATAACTTTAGGTGAGGAAGTAATTTCCCACTTGAAATTAGGAACAGGTTTTAGTCATGTATGAAACCTATGGCTTTTGGGTAAGGTTGCCAGATTTAACAATTAAAATTTCAGATTAAAAAAATGGTTAATTATTATTATTATTATTATTATTTGGCCACACCGCATGGCAGCAGTGAAAGTGCAGAGTCCTGAGCACTGGACCACCAGGGAATTCCCTGCTGTTCTTGTTTTTTAATCTTTATGGAGTTGCCATCAACTTTGTAGATTTGTTTGGAAGACTGATTGAGAATTACAGGTGAAAAGCTTTAGCACTCTGTTGTATGCTAGGGTGCAACAAATGAGAATATTTAATAATATCATGCCCATTATGATTATTGTTTTAATTCTTATAACAATCTTATAAAATTGGTGTTATTATAATTTCCATTTTATAAATAAGGGAAATGAGGTGGTTAAGCAATTTGCCCAAGGTTATTTCAACAAACCTCTAATTAAATATAGAGCTAGGTCTCCATTACAAGCCAGTCTGGCTCCAAAATCTACATTTTCAAATCTATATTGCATAAACATTTGCCTGTGACATAGAGAAAAATCTCTATTCCATTCATTCATTTAAAAAACATTTATTGGTTGCCTATTGTGTCAGATGCCCTGTATTAGCATTAAAATACAAAGATGAAAGACCAGGCAAATTTTGCCCTTAAGAAAGTCTCAGTCTTGCACAGGCAAGTAAATATATAATTACAGATTGGTACAGTAAGATATGTGATAGAGGGAAGCACAGGCTTCTGAAGGAACACATGTTGGGAACGGAGGTGGGGCTAGAGGAGGCTTTAAGGAGGTGGTGAAACTGAGTCTTGAGCTGAGTCTTGGAAGATGAATGTGAGTTGGCTTGACAAAAACAGCCTGGGTACTCGAGGCAGGGAAAACACATACTAAGCATGTACAGACCCTTTTGGTATGTTCAGGAATTATAGTTAGTTATACGCCTGGTTACAGTCAGTAGTGAGTTCAGGATATTAGAGACAAAATCCTGTTGTCTCCAGTTGGGTTTCCTCAGAAGCAGACCTTGAGGTGGAGATTAGTGTATGAGAAGTTTATAGAGGAGTGCTTTCAGGATCAACACTTGTGGAAGAGAAGAGAATGAAGTCGGATCAGGCAGAGGTAGAAACTGAGGTGCAATGCAGTAGAAGTGAATCCTCAGCTGACCCCATGTGTAGGTGTGCAACTGGGACAGTCCTTCAGAGCTGTCTCGAGTTGGAACACTGGGATCAGACCTTTATACTCCCATGCTGATAAGTCATTGGATACCAGCTGTCCTGGAAAGGAGTCATGACCTTGGGCAAGGCAGTTTTCTTCAGCTGAGGGAATCCCTATAGAAGGTTGACAGCTGAGGATCATCTTCCAGCAGCCTTCCCAGAAGCTGGGGAAATGTCACAATGGCTACCACAATCTACCCCATGTGTCCCTCAATCTTTGCATAGTTTCCAGAAGCAGCTCCCCATGTGTCTTTCTTCCTGAGGGAAATTTGGAAAAGGAAGGTTAGTGGGACAAGCTGGAGTGCTCACTGCTGCAGCTGGTCATGGGGCCACAACTAACACTGGCTGTCTCCCTCCTCTACTATACATTCTAGATTCCCCTCACCCTCAGCTATGAACTCTTCTGGTCTCAGTGGTTTACCTGGCATGACCCAGACCCTTTCTTCTGAGGTCTGAGCACTGCTCACCACGCCCTTCTCTGGCCAGAGTTACTACAGTTGGTAAATTCAATTTACCATCAGAATTGGTCAAGGAGTACCAAGGGTCACCCAAGTGGATCACCTGGGCTCCACACATATTCTAGCCAGCCCTAAGTCCTCTTGATGATCAGGGTCAATTTCCCCTGCAAAAATGGTGACTCCTTATCTTGCTGACTGGTCCCTGGACACTAGGAGCTAGAAGTGCCCCATAAGCAGCCATACTTTGTAGTTCAACTGGACTCTTGCTATGTCCACTGGTTGAAATGTTCTCCCGCTGGGAAGCAGGATCTCTATCCACAGAGCCCTCAGCTCTATGCACACAGTAACAAAGAAACCTTACAATTTCAGTGAAGATAACTTTGGGGCTCTTAAAAATTTAGAGGCCAGGAAGAGTAAGAAAAAACAGAAAAAAGGTCAGTTTTGTAGAAAGGAAAACAGGTGTATGATGTCTCTGAAATCAAAAGAAGAATGTTTTTTGAAAAGTAGGCTTGATCAATTATTGTCAAATTCTACTCTAGGAAAGGTACAATAAGATGAAGATTGAGGATAAACCACTGGATTCAGCAAGAATAATGACCCTGAAGAGTGTATTTTCAGTGGAGTGGAGGAATGAAAGCCTGACTAGAGGGGGTTAAAAATAGGAATAGGAGGAGAGCGAGTGGAGATGGTGAGTATAGATGCTTTTAAGGGATAAATTGGAAGATTGGGATTGACATATACACACTACTACATGTAAAATAGATAAGTACTATGGAGCTACTGTATAGCACAGGGAACTCTACTCAATACTCTGTAATGGCCTATCTGGGAAAAGAATCTAAAAAAGTGCATATATTTATATGTATAACTGATTCACTTTGCTGTACACCTGAAACTAACACAACATTGTAAATCAACTCTACGCCAATAAAAATAATTTTTTAAAAAAAGATGTTTTTAACACCGGTCAGATTGGCCATCATCAAAAACTCTAGAAACAATAAATGCTGGAGAGGGTGTGGAGAAAAGGGAACCCTCTTGCACTGCTGGTGGGAATGTAAATTGATACAGCCACTATGGAGAACAATTATTTTGATGCAAAATATTTTGTTGAATATTAGATATAAACAGTTGTTCTTAAAGCCAGTAGGCAGAAACCATTGACAATGTATTTCAGGAACCATTAACTTGTATTTTCTGGTTATCTCCTTTAATTAACTATATTATAGTTTCTTAAGGGAACAGAGGACCTTACTACTAATCAATTAATTGGACACTACATTATACTTCTTGTTATGTTCATGAGTACTTAAGATATTCTTATTTATAGAATATTGAACTTTCTTATATCTAAATTTAAAAACCTGACCCCATATATGCACTACCAAATGTAAATTAGATAGCTAGTGGGAAGCTGCCGCATAGCACAGGGAGATCACCTCTGTGCTTTGTGACCATGAGAGGGGTGGGATAGGGAGGGTGGGAGGGAGGGAGACGCAAGAGGGAAGAGATATGGGAACATATGTATATGTATAACTGATTCACTTTGTTGTAAAGGAGAAACTAACACACTATTGTAAAACAAGTTATACTCCAATAAAGATGTTAAAAAAAAATCAGCCCTTGATAATTATAAAATCATCTGCCTATTTTCTTGAATTTTTAATTGAATTTTTGATTTCTAGGAAGTTTCTAGGTAATGTAACCAATATACCAAAAATGTAAGCTCCATGAATGTTGCTGTGAAAAATAATAAACAAGAAGTTTACTGTTTCTTATGATCACATGAAAATAAAATTACGTACATTTCTGGGGATGGAGAGGTTTTTGTAGGCTAGACTATGCATCTGAACATAAGCCTGTTATTTCCACAAAATAGTTCACAATTATGATAAGTTTTATTATTTGAGAAGATTTTTGTCTATAGTCAATAACAGAGTGCTCTGTGGATGTGTAGGGTCACAAAAACAAAGAAATATAAATAACAAACAACATCACACAGAACAAAGAATAATGTCAATGGAACTGTTGCAAACCATGAAGCACACTCTGAGTATTCAGATCAAAGCTCTCCCTTTTTAAAAGTAGCTATGGGGAATTCCCTGGTGGTCCAGTGGTTAGGACTCGGCACTTGCACTGCCAGGGCCCAGGTTTGGTCCCTGATTGGGGAACTAATATCCTGCAAGCTGCGGGGCATGGCCAAAAAATTTTTTTTTAATTAAAGAAGTAACTATGGAGACTGGGTAACTAATCAGGGTGTCTGGGATTAGACCTAATACTTTAGTGACTCTAGGACAGAGACGAAGGGAGGGCATGATGTACAGTTTTTGTTATTTTGAATGAAAGAGAAAAAAAGTGAAACCTCTTTACTTGTGAAATTGTTCAATTTGTGTGTGAGGAAAAGCCATGACTATAACCAATCAGAGCTTTTGTCCAAGTAAAAGATTACAGAGAATTATTGTCAGATGCTGGGTTTTTCCTTCCAGAGGAAAAACAACCCTATACCTTGAAAATTTCAAGAGCAGTCTTCCAAAACCCCTATAAAATATTAAACTAATATACTTGCAATTTTAGTACCAATCAGGAAATGCAGAAATTACAGTACTCATAGTTATATTAAATAAGTTCACAGGGCACACATGTAGGACTTTTTATTCCAAAGCAGCCCAGTTTGATGAGTTAATATTTCTTTAGGGAGAGAATACTTGTGTTTTCCATCTTCTCTGAATTAAGATTAGAAAACAAAAATAAGTATTTGCATACTTCATTTACAGTATAATTTCTTAAGCATTGCCAAGATGTTTGGCTGACCTCTGATTCTGTATCAATATTTAAGGGAAGGTATTAAATGAGAAATCATTTTGAGGCAAATTCAAAGATCATGTCATGTATTAGGGCTTTTACACTTTTTATATTTATACTGCAGTAATTTTAATTTGTTACTAGTTTCCATTATTTAAAAAGATAAAAATAATATGTTTCCAAGGGCAAATATCCACTCTTTCACTTTCTTTTTTTTTTTTTTTTTGGCCATGCCAGGCAGCTTGCAGGATCCTCCGACCAGGGATCTAACCCAGACCCTGGGCAGTGAAAGTGCAGAGTCTTCACCACTGGACTACCAGGAAATTCCCAATTTTTCACTTTTTATGCTAAAACATTGAACAGAGAGAATCATGCAATTTAACATTTGATTTACTCACATTTCTCATTAAAAATTTTCTCATGCTGTGTTTACTTTTTAAATAGTCCAAATATTTTGATTTGTTTAAATATTCTGGAAAATATGCATATTGATTTGGGAGCTGATAAAATACTTCTTAAAGTTATGATGGCATATCTACTTGCCAATGTAAAAATGGGCATAACTAAAATATTCCTAAATCTTACATTTTTCAATTGAGGGGAAAAAAATTCCATTTAAGAAACACAGCAAATCAACCAATGTGATCTTATCATATGGGAACAGTCTGAGGAGCTGTGTGCAACACGCCTCAGAGCTGTCCACCCAAGGGGTGGAAGAGGGGATTATTTCTCTACCGACTCTTGTCCTACATTTTGTTAATTCCCTCACAGTTCCCAGCTCCAGGATTGTGTGTGAGTCAAAATTTAGCTGAACAGATTCCCACAGGCGCTACAGCAAAAATTTCCTGATACAGAAAGCAAGGAATTGCAGTGGAGGTAAGTGCTGTCACATTATGCTTGTGTACGCCTGGTTGTTATAATAACACCCATGCTAGAAGTATGTTAAGAGAATGTGAGGTGGGGCACGAGAGGTTTAAACAACCTCTCGTTGACGAATTTTGGAAAAATAACATGGTATAACTATCGATAGATGTGGTTACTTGCAAATGCATAGTTAAGGTAATATGGGAATACCCAAGATTTATCAAGGTGACTATAAGTAAGAATGCCTAAGTCCAAACAATTACATTGTGTTTAAGTAAACAAAAGTATAGGCTATAGTTAACAAATATATCCCATGTTTTCAAGTCTGCATGGGACCTATTAAGAGGAAAGCAAAAAGTACTATAGATGTTTTGCATGCCTTCAATATAGTTATTGTCTATATTGTCTCCTGTGAACTGGTCAAATATCTAGTCTGTTTAGCAGCATTTCTTTAGTGAAGAGGAGCATCAGGCAATCATAGCTTAAAGACATTAACTTGGAATATCATCTAACATTATCTACTCTGCTTCCATGTTCACTAAACAGCCTCTGATTCTGCCAAGGCTTCCTCATAAATTCCTGGTCTCCAGCGATAGGATGGACTCATTTTCAACATGAGTAGTTGCATTCTCTTCACAGTCATATTTATCACTATATGTTTAAAAATTGAACCATGGTTTATATAGCAGTCTTTTGTGAACTTGGATGGTGTGAGATGGAAAAGACTGAGCATGGGTGGGATATTGTTCAAAAATACATCAAGCATGAATATGACAAGGAAACCAAGATGATATGACAGGGTTGAGTACATTAAGTTCTAGTAAGAAAAAGATTCTGATTCTTCTTCCCTGCTCTGCGGGCAAAGTGAAGGGAGCATGGGAGACAATATAGTTTTCAATTATTTGAGAAAAAGTTCAACACTATTGCTTGGGGCTATTTTGACAGTAGAAGGGGCTCTACAAAATATCGTAGACCAAATTATCAGTTGGTGTGTGGTGTAATGGTGCCTTCTATCTCAACAAAATCATTGCTCCAAGGTGGTGGTTTGATTTGATCCATTATCAGAAGTCTTTGGAGGTGGGAAATAAAGGTGACTGCAAAGCATTTGGTAAACATAAATTAATATAAAACTCAACATTAGCAACTTTCCAGCAAATGTCTCTGAAGTAAGTGGTGTATTTTGTGTAAAACTTCATAGAGTGGTTTTTTGATACATTAAAATGTTTTTCTCTTATTAGTGATGCTTTCATAGTTGGCTTGATTCACTTGATATCGATGATCTCCATTATAATAAAATTTAAGCAGAGAAACTTAATACAGTCTGAACTAGGAACCACAGCTTCATTGGGACTTAGTGTATCATGTTGCAGCATAACATTCTAATATACATAATTTCCTAAATAGTGCATTGACTTCAGGGAGTACTTAAATATTCAGCTCAATTCACTCTTAAGTCTCTGGAATACAGTTAACAATATAATGTCCTGCATGAAGAAGGTAGAAAAGCTTTCCTCCACACCAGATTCACACAGCCAGGCCAGAAAATGAGGCAACAGCTGTGAAAAAGCTTCCTGGTAGAGTTATTTCCAGCACGTTTTAATGGGACACAAAAGGAAGAAGAATCAGCACTTCCTGAATGTCTACTATGTGTCAACCCTTTTACTAGTATTTTGACACACTTTGTCATCAAAACAAATCTGCAAGTATATTTATTCATTATTCCCATTTCACTTTTAAGGAAAGTAAGCTCAGAGATACTGCTGAGGTTAATACAGCTCTGGTGGAACTGAGACTGGAATACAATCCTGTCTACATTCTGTTCATGCACTTGACCGAGGACCAAATCTATGAATGCAAATGACTTCTGCTCAAGCATCCATCGTGGGTACTTTAGTATTATTCCTTCTTAGGACAATCCTTTCAGCGCTGTCCAAGTAGGCATGGATTTAAGAAAGGAAAATCTTTACTGCTGCCTTAAAAGCAAGAAGGGGGTTATCAGACCAGTCTTTGCTTTCTTAGTGACAATAGGTATGGTTTCAGGAACCAAGCTCTAACTATTCACCAGCTGTAAATCCCTGAATGACAGAGGCCATGACCTTGACTTCCAATTTCCAATTTATACCTGGCTTAAAAGAATCTTGCCCTGAGTCAAACCATGGCAACAGTAGGTTATGTTTGAGTTGCTGAATTCTTGCTTCCTCTAAACACTGAAGACTCAAGCCCTGAATTATCTCAATTATTTATGAAATGAACAAATGCTCACATTAATAGAGTTCTTTATTTATTCGATGTAAGTAAACCCCAAAAAAACATTTGACAAATGCTAGCTTTTACAGTGAATTGGGTCTGGCCTGCTGACTGAATGGTGAAGGATTTGGGTGTGAATATTTTCAGTTGGCAGCAAGGAGAAGGAATTCTCTGTTTGCTTTTTGACATTGTGAGTTTAAAGAATGTTTTGTGCTGTTATCCTGACAGACTTACAAATCAAAATAAGCAAGAAAAGGTAACCTACAGCTTTCAGAGGAAGACAGTATTGGGGGAAAACACAAATATGTTTTCATTCTCAAAAAGGTAAAATTTGTTCAGTAGGAGGAAGGGGAACTCTTATTTTGAGGCTACCAGATAAAATATTGACTTCACATAGTTTCACAGGCAAACAGATTAGAATTCACTTTAATTCCATGAGGAAGTTAATAAATATATGAGAAAACTAAGGTAACTACTTCAAATGAAGAATGGAGAAGTCACCTTATAAAGGGGTGACTTTATAAAACAACCCCTTAGAACCCTCTTGCACTGTTGGTGGGAATGTAAATTGATACAGCCACTATGGAGAACAGTATGGAGGTTCCTTAAAAAACTAAAAATAGAACTACCATACGACCCAGCAATCCCACTACTGTTCATATACCCTGAGAAAACCATAATTCAAAATGAGTCATGTACCAAAATGTTCATTGCAGCTCTATTTACAATAGCCAGGACATGGAAGCAACCTAAGTGTCCAACAACAGATGAATGGATAAAGAAGATGTGGCACATATATACAATGGAATATTACTCAGCCATAAAAAGAAATGAAACTGAGTTATTTGTAATGAGGTGGATAGACCTGGAGTCTGTCATACAGAGTGAAGTAAGTCAGAAGGAGAAAAACAAATACCGTATGCTAACACATATATATGGAATCTAAGAAAAAAAAATGTCATGAAGAGATTAGTGGTAGGACAGGAATAAAACACAGACCTACTAGAGCATGGACTTGAGGACATGGGGAGGGGGAAGGGTAAGCTGTGACGAAGTGAGAGAGTGGCAGGGACATATATGCACTACCAAATGTAAATTAGATAGCTAGTGGGAAGCTGCCGCATAGCACAGGGAGATCACCTCTGTGCTTTGTGACCACGAGAGGGGTGGGATAGGGACGGTGGGAGGGAGGGAGA
>NC_041228.1:28970101-29019890 GCF_002837175.3 Physeter macrocephalus | reverse complement strand
ATAACTGATTCACTTTGTTATAACGCAGAAACTAACACACCATTGTAAAGCAATTATACTCCAATAAAGATGTTAAATAAATAAATAATTAAATTAAATAAAAAATAAAAGTACAAAAAAATAATAAAAATAAAACAACCCCTTATAGGACTTCCCTGGTGGTCCAGTGGTTCAAAGTCCACGCTTCCACTGCTGGGGGCACGGGTTCAATCCCTGGTCGGGGAACTAAGATCCCACATGCCATGTGGAACGGCCAAAAGAAAAACAACAAAAAAAAACCCAACCCCTTATGCCTCTTTGTATTCACATCCTTGTGTAATCCCCTCCCATTGAATATTGGCCAGACTTAGGGACTTGCTTTTAATGAACAGAATAAGGTGGAACTAATAGTGTATGTCCTAAGAAGCAGTGTTTCTCTCTCTCTCTTCCTCTCTCTCTCTCTCTCATCATTCACTCTGGAGGAATCCAGCTGCAGTACCATGAACAACCCTATAATGAGGCCCTTGTGTGAGGACTTGAGGCCTCTTGCCAACAGTCATGTGAGTGAGCTGGGAAGTGAATCCTGCAGCCCCATTCCAGTCTTTAGATAACTGCAGCCCTAGCTGACAGTGTGACTGCAGCCTCATGAAAGACTGAATCAGAACCACTCAGCTAAGCTGCTCCCAGATTCCTGATCCTGAGAAACTGTGTAAGATAATAATGTTCATTGTTTTAAGCCACTAAATGTTGGGGTAATTTGTTGTACAACAATAGATAACTTGCACAGAGGGGCAAGAGTGCTAACACACAGTCTAGCCTGGAAAGGACAGGCAGGAATTCATTTCAGCAGGAGGACTAAACAGGACTATATCATGCTTAAGTAGGTCAGTTAAGAGAAGCAAATATATGCCGTAGGTCTCGCCCATCACCATGTCGAGGCTGGAGGATTGGAGAGCCAGCAAAATTGGCACGCTTTGGAAAAGTTGGCACCTAAGACTTTAACTCCAAAGGTCAGTAGAGGACACAGGTGAATGACCTAAAGGAGGCAGTTACAGAGAAGCTAGAATTACTTCATAGATTAGGAGACTGTAAGACACCTGATGTGTAAGTTGTCCTAGCTATCAGAGTTTAGTCAACCAAATAGACATGGTTGCTACCCTCTAGGAACTTATATATATATATATATATATTTTTTTTTTTTTTTTTTTTTTTTGCGGTACGCAGGCCTCTCACTGTTGTGGCCTCTCCCGTTGCGGAGCACAGGCTCCGGACGCGCAGGCTCAGCCGCCATGGCTCACGGGCCCCGCCGCTCCGCGGCATGTGGGATCTTCCCAGCCCAGGGCACGAACCCGTGTCCCCTGCATCGGCAGGCGGATTCTCAACCACTGCGCCACCAGGGAAGCCCAAGGAACTTATATTTTTAAATGAACAAATTGACATAGACAAGCATATAAAAGGGTGTGACACTAAATTCAAAATGCACGTTCTTCTTCCTTCTCCTCATTCTGCTTCTTTCATATCTCAGCCTCTCAGCACCTCACGCCTAGCATTTAATTGCTACCAGGTTGTTTCCTGTTCTTGAGCCTTGTCTCCTCAGCTAGACTGTAGGCTGCTGAAGTATAGGATCATGTCTCGTTCAGTAATCCTCTTCTAACCACAAGTTCTTCTCATTTGAAATGTGAATGTATGTGGACTTATTTCTGTATACCTTCTCTGAAACCACAAGAATTTTGGATCACTATGCATGAATGATTTCAAGTTGCCACCATTTTATCTCTAGTAAAATTCAAAGACCTCGGTTTATTTGTTTCTACCCTCTTCTGCTTCTCTATACTATTGTTATATCCTCTCCAATTTTTGCAAAGGTGTATTATCATTTTCTTTATACTATGGGCATTATGATGTGGTGAAAGAAATGGTACTAGGTGTTGGGAGGACATTCTGCTATAGATAAGATAGACGTGGACCCTGCCTTCCTGTTATTTGCTACCCAAGTAGTCTGTACAATATTGGGGGGAAAAAGTAATTGATCAATAATACACATAAACTGCAGCAGCTCCCAGGAATGTTTGAAGGCAATACTTGTGGTATGTTATGATATTCCCCAATGGAGGATCCATTTTTCGATCTGACATTATGCCATAGTGATATTTCTTACCAAGGAAAACCTTTTAAGATCTTGCAACACAGAATGCTTTTCAGGACAGAAAGAAACACTCACATAATAAGATACAAAGAACACAAATGTTGGAGAGACAGAAAAGTGAAGTATTTTAAAAGCAGGTAGCTAGCAATTGTCAAGAGCATATTGAAGGAGGTAAGTCCTTAGAAAATAACTTCTTAAACCTTGGTATCTAAAACTTTTTATTTGAGCAAGTAGATATAAAGCTATTTTAAAAAGACCTTAACACATATATTAAATTATTCGCTACAATTCTATAAAATGACTAACTCCTTCTAATCCCTTAGGTGTCCATATAAAGTTGTTCCTTCCAAGAATCCTTCCTATGTAGTCCAATAGTCCCTTGTTCTATACTTAGCATAATTTAGAGCAATCTGATATTTAATTTTCCCTTTCCATCCAGTATATTGTGGGCTTTCAATGAGAGCAGGGACCTGTCTTTCTTGATTAATTTTGTGCCACCAGTCCCTAGCACAGTGCCTTACACATGGAAAGTGCTCTCAAAACATTTGTGTAGTGAAAAAAGGAATAAATAAATGGAGGTAAAAGAGGGTTAAAAAAAAAAAAAGACCAGTTATCATATTCATGCTTTCTTCAAAAAAATAGAGAAAAATATCAGAAAGACATGAAATCAACATGTAGGGCTATTCAAGCATGTCTGATGATACATCTGCTAGGAGCACAAACATTCATTAATTATTTTTCATTTAATTCTTTATGTATTTATTACCTTCCTCCTTGATACTCAACAATGCCAGATTTTGCCTCTCCTGTTTGTCCTCTGGAGCCTTCCTGGGGGCCTCTTCCTAGATTTGGCCCTGGCAGAGACCTGACACTCCCAGAATGCCCTCTCTTTCCTATCTTTTGCTTTCAAGGGTCTGATATTGAACAGCCCAGTTTGTTCATTCCTAACAGGCTGAAATATTTGAACTTAATTCTGCCAGCAATAGAAACATTAAAGGTGTATTAGCAAAGAAGCAGCATTACAAAGTAGGGTTCAGGAAGATTTTTCTGTTGATATCAATTAGAATCGTTTTTCCCCTGGAGAGTCTGATGTCGAAAAGCCACAGTTTTTAAGGAGAGGAGGTCCATGCAATGTTAAAGGATGAGGGAGCAATGCAATGTTTTGTACTTAGTTCCAAATGGGCGCACTGGTATGAGTTCAGTGAAGGAGGAAATGATGTGCAATGGCAGGGTCAGGGGGCCCTCAGTGATGAAGGGGAATGTAAGTTAGCTTTGCAGGATAGAAAGGATTTAGATAAGTAATAATGCATATGACTCATTTACAGGAAAACATAGAGAACAGCTTGGCTGTAGTAACAGTTCTCAACTTCAACTTTGAATTCAGTTGAGAAACTCAATAAAATGAGAATTCATATGATGTGTCAATGCTCTCCCTTCAAAGACCACCAGGAACACACCTGCAGTTGAAGGAGGTTGGGTTTATTGATTTTTTGCAAAGATGGAGACCACACACCATGGAGAACCAAGGGGTGTCTCAGTAAGAGGGTTTGAAAAAGGACTTATAATACTTGGGTTTGTGTTAGTGATTTGGGGGAAGATCCAAAGAGCAGGGCTTTGTTCTGGATTAGATGCTGTTGAGAAGCAGGGGTAATTCTTGTGTATCTTAATAATTTTTACCTAGAAGATGGAAAGAACCAAGCAATGCTATAACTGTAACCAGTAAAGAAGCAGCAGTCAATCATACCATCCTGGATAGGGGATATTTGGCCATTTTTCTGACATTGGTTTGGACAATGTTCCTGTTTTTGTCTGTGCTGATACTTGATTGCAGGTTGGTTGTCACGACCACTGTGGAGCCTTGTCTGATGTTGGTGTTCTGTGAAATTGCTCATGTTCAACAAGAAAACACAGTGCCCAGCTGTGAGGGCTGGACCAGATCCTGGATGTCAATGACTGCTTTTCAGTTTTTCAAATGCAGCGTGAGAAACTGATTCATTGGTAACAAGAAATCTGTATTCCTGAAAAAATGCCTATGTGGTTCTGATAGAGGGAATCTGAGTACGAAACTTTCCGAAACACTCCTTTGGTAGGAAATAAAGCTGAACAAGAGGAGCAGATTGTAGAGATCCTTGAAAAATGGCTTAATGTGTTTGAACATAATTCTGCCAGCAATAGCAGGCATTAAAGGCATATGGGCAAAGAAGCAACATTGCAAAGCAGGGTTCAGGAAGAGTCTTCTGTTGGTAGTGAATAGAATGTTTAGATGGAGCACAAGGGATGGGGGCTCAGACTAGGGATGAGCAGAGAGAATAGAAGCCACAGACCACCAGTTAGGAACTGCTTGCAAAAGTCTGAGCCTGACAAGATTATGAATTGGATTAAAATATTGGTAGAGGAGATGGAAAAAAAGTACTGGATGTGAAAGACATTAAATAAGAATCTGAAATCCGTTCACTGTGAGCCTAGAGGGAAGAGACTTATCTTGATATTCTTAGCTCCCAGGCCTGTGCTTGGGGGCACAGTGTATACCCAGGACCTATGTAAAGACTGAATCAATTAACCAATTAACAAGATTATGTGACTGACAGGATGTAGGGAAAGAGGAAGAAGGAAAAATCAAAACCAAGAGTGATTTGGGGACAGTTTGGAAGGGAAAGTTATTTCAGCAAAAGAAGCATTCAGTTTGGTCAAGTTGAGTCTCTGTAATGGTAGAACATCCAAGAGGAGACACCCAGCCAAAAGTCAGCAACGTGGGTTTGGAATTTGAATTCAAGACAGAGGTTGAGGTAGGAGGTGCATGTTGAATACATGGGCAAATTAAGGTCATTGGAGCACATGGAATTTCTAAGGGTGGGTAGGTGAAAGAATGGAAGACAGAGTCAGCCTCCTCCTGATTTGGCCTGGCAATTCTTGTTTTCTACCCTAGAAGATGAGTTGCCATTAGGGGAAAAAATATTTATTAACTATTTCAGGAATATAGTTTTGCTATGATGAGCACGGTTCTGGAGTCATTAGTTGGGGTTTCCAGTTCACCTTTGTCCCAATCAAACTGTGAATTTTTATGTATTTAACTTCTCTAAGTTAAAATTTCTTGATCTGTGAAAAGGAGATAATAAAAGTAGAGCCAAGTTCTTAAAAAGGTGTCTAGAAAGAAAACTATAATACATATCTCATGGGAATCAATGAGTAATGACATCCAATAAGTATGGTGAAACTTTAGTTTGCTGCTAAGGCTATTTCAGCTTTACTAAACATGGCCTCCTAAGTAGGAGTCATCATCTTCAGTGACTATGCCCTTCCATATCATAGGACAAAGACTGAGAATTTAAACTTACCTAGTTGATGCCAAAATAGTAGCATTTTTCAGAGCATTCTCCAGGAACTAAGTAGAAATAAGAGGGAAAATCCTTTTGAGTTGATCAGATCATACTGCTACCTAAAACTGGGTTCACCTCTTGGTGAGTGTCCAGCCAAAAGACCACAACCAAGCCAAAGATTGGGGGAAGGAAGGACTTATTATTTGCAGCAAGTAAGGAGAATACATGGGGCTTTTCCAAAGCAGTGTCTCCCTGAATAGCAAAATTGGGGAAATTTTAAGGTAAGGGTATATGCATATGCATGAAGGGGCTTGGGTGGTAGACTGAGTCCAAGCTTTAGTTGATTGAAGTCATGAGGGTCAGAAAAGGTCAACATCATCATACCTTAGGTTCCACTGTTCTGCTGGTTAAGTCCTTCAGGTTAATCTTTCCATTGAAACAGAAATGGGAGTCTTTACAACTGATATATTATCTTTGCTATTGTTACTTCTCTTGCCTGATAACAGTCTTCATTCTTTGTTCCTTTAAGATCATTAATTACTGAGACCTGTTCAAGGGCAAGCATCATGGCCAGGTTTAGATCACAAAATGGCTTAGGCCAAAAATGGCTTCCATTTTGTCAAGAAAGCCATGCCTGGTTCTCTTTCTCCCGGGACCCCTACCCTATCTGCTTACACAACCACTAATGGAGTTGTTAAATAAAAGTAAATATATTTGAGATAGCTCTTGCCTAGCCTTTTCTGAGTTTTGTAAAGATGTATTTCCAGACAGCTCACTTAAAACATATGCTTTTTGATTAAAATCTAACCAAAAGGTGGCAATGTTCTATACAAATGCTCACCAATCCCTTAACTATTACCTGCACAATTTGTAAAATAAAATATCTCTATGCATACATTATAAGAATAAAATTATTAAGAATCAGAAAACAAAAATACCAGGCTTCATTGACAAAATTTGAGATTTACAAGAAAACACCTTTAAAATAAAGGCAGAACACAACACAATGTTAGGGTACTTGTGTTTCCACAAAGATTCCTATGATGCACTAGATATTGGAGATACAGAAACCTGAAGCATCACTTCCATACTTGATTCATACACGGTCTTCTTTTTTTTTTTCGTTACGCGGGCCTCTCACTGTTGTGGCCTCTCCCGTTGCGGAGCACAGGCTCCAGACGCGCAGGCTCAGCGTCCACGGTTCACGGGCCCAGCCGCTCCGCGTCATGTGGGATCTTCCCGGACCGGGGCACGAACCCATGTCCCCTGCATCGGCAGGCGGACGCTTAACCACTGCGCCACCAGGGAAACCCACACGGTTTTCTTCTTGCTTACTATACTATCTGAACACTTTAAACTTGATTAAGGTTTCTGTTTTCTTTTCTTTTTTTAACATCTTTATTGGAGTATAATTGCTTTACAATGGTGTGTTAGTTTCTGCTTTATAACAAAGTGAATCAGCTACACATATACATATATCCCCATATCCCCTTCCTCTTGCGTCTCCCTCCCACCCTCCCTATCCCACACCTCTAGGTGGTCACAAAGCACTGAGCTGATCTCCCTGTGCTATGAGGCTGCTTCCCACTAGCTATCTGTTTTACATTTAGTGGTTTCTGTTTTCTTCAGACAAATATTTACTCTCCAGCCTTCTTCTCAGGGTGGCCCTCCAGCTGACTGCAACAGTTTGTGTAATCTACAGGAAAAGAGCACTGGCCTGCATTTAAAGAAATCCAGGTTTTAATTCAAGCTCTATCCTAATCATAAAAATGTAAGAAATAAGCATTAATTGAGCATCTACCATGCTCTAAGCCAAGATATATGCAATCTTCCTTAAGTGGTAAAGGAGACCCAATAAGATAAATATCATTAGTTCCACTTTATATATAAAGAAAATGGAGGCTTAGAGAAGTCAAGTAACCTATCCAAGGTCATTGACTAGCAACTAGTGTAAACATTTAAACTAACTTTGAAGGCCCCAGTTTTTCCCATTATGTCAACTCCTATGACTAGATTCTATTTCTGTTTCTTGGTTGTTATTTGATACTAAAGTTAGGGGAAAGCTACTGCAAGTTAAGAACTTTTTTCGAGATATCAGGGGAAACTTTTTTTTTGTTTTTTTTTGTGGTACGCGGGCCTCTCACTGTTGTGGCCTCTCCCGTTGCGGAGCACAGGCTCCAGACGCGCAGGCTCAGCGGCCATTGCTCACGGGCCCAGCTGCTCTGCAGCATGTGGGATCTTCCCGGACCGGGGCACGAACCCGTGTCCCCTGCATTGGCAGGCAAACTCGCAACCACTGTGCCACCAGGGAAGCCCAGGGGAAACTTTTATAGAGATAATTTTAATAGTTCATAGCATGAATTAGATGTGAAGTATAGCGATCTGGAATTGTGTGTTTTTAGTGAGTGCATTTTAATAATATTAGAGTAGATTAATTAGCTATGCTGTGACAATGTTCGATTTTATTCTTAAAGCTTAATGTGAAAAAAAGAGACTGAATTACAACGTATGATCGGTATCTATACCTTATTTTTATGCATTAGCCTCCATTATTTTTCCTAGGGGCTGCACTTTCCAGTGCTGTTTAAAAATTTTAGATTCCCTAGTGTTGTGTTTTTCCAGCCCAAGTCTTTGACAGTCTCAGTCAAAATTCAATTGATGTCGTGGGCTGACTTTTTTCCCCTAACTTTTTGTTGAAATAGTCTATTTCTCTGGAATATTTTAAGGCTGTTCTTACCATTTCCTGCTGGGTGGAACTTTTTTTTGGCTATGCTGTTTGCTTAAACTATGAAGCCATTTCAAGTACATGTGTTTTATCATCCTTTTTTCTCATTCAGGGGAACCTCCCTATAATTTAAGGTTATTAATAACCTCACCGAAGTGACATTTCTAATTGTTATTTATTTTCTCATTGGAAACACAGAATGAAGGACAGTGGTTTTTTCAGCAGTAGTTCTAAACCTACTGAAAAACAGTGAATTGTTGATAATGTATCCTTTCAATAAAATTGTGTGTCATAAAAGGGAGTTTTTAAAAACATAATAGAAATAAACCTAATAATTTTTAAAATACATGAGACAAATATCTAATATTAAGTAAAGTTAATAACATCTTAAAATATAGCTCATCCATTGGGGGGTTGAATTTCCCAAAGTTGCTTTTGGAGAGCAAAAGGCATTGGGTTTAAATCACTTAAATGAGTATTTAGGGCATGTGTGTTATTATCTTCCCCATTATCATTATTATCAAGGCACTTTATTCACAGCAAGAATGTGGCATGTGTACCCATTTATGCTTATCATATAATTAAAGCAAGTAACATGCTTTCTGGGAACTTAGTAATGAAATGGAACAAAAATGACAGGAACTATATTATTAAGCCAACAAATACATTGGATCATTCAAGGTAGAGAAAAGAATCAATAACCTTTCTCTTTCACATATGAAAACTAATACTGTTTTATAAATTCATTCCAATATATATATTTTTTCTTCATTGGTGGTAGTTTCTCATTTTGAAATTCCCAGGCAAAGGTATCCTGACTTATTTTTAGTAAAGTTACCATTAGCTGCATCTTAGCATGATGCTAATGAAAGCAGATTAAACTTTCCATACCTCTTTATCTATCTGGCCAGCTGTCCTTCTAATGTGTTTCAACATTCTAGACCCACTGGATCAAAGAGTGGGAGGGTTAGGCACCCTCAAAAAACAACCCACAGTGCATGTTATACTGATGTAAGCAAGTAATATGTCCTCTCACACCATGTAACATATAATCATCTCCTATTTCCAAAAATTGTAGGGGAAGTACTCTTATAGTCATTAAACTGAGGTTCTAGTTCTACCTCTATTTCTTACTTATGAGGAGATACTTGGAAGTCACCTAGCCTCTCCTGGTCTCTGTCTTCCAACTGGTAAAAAAAGGACTTTTAGGGTAAATTGTCTCTAAGATGTCCTCCAGGTTTAAGACTTTAACAAAGCCCACAAAAATCTGTTTTCTTTTTTTAACATCTTTATTGGAGTATAATTGCTTTACAATGGTGTGTTAGTTTCTGCTTTATAACAAAGTGAATCAGCTACACATATACATATATCCCCATATCCCCTTCCTCTTGCGTCTCCCTCCCACCCTCCCTATCCCACACCTCTAGGTGGTCACAAAGCACTGAGCTGATCTCCCTGTGCTATGAGGCTGCTTCCCACTAGCTATCTGTTTTACATTTAGTGGTTTCTGTTTTCTTCAGACAAATATTTACTCTCCAGCCTTCTTCTCAGGGTGGCCCTCCAGCTGACTGCAACAGTTTGTGTAATCTACAGGAAAAGAGCACTGGCCTGCATTTAAAGAAATCCAGGTTTTAATTCAAGCTCTATCCTAATCATAAAAATGTAAGAAATAAGCATTAATTGAGCATCTACCATGCTCTAAGCCAAGATATATGCAATCTTCCTTAAGTGGTAAAGGAGACCCAATAAGATAAATATCATTAGTTCCACTTTATATATAAAGAAAATGGAGGCTTAGAGAAGTCAAGTAACCTATCCAAGGTCATTGACTAGCAACTAGTGTAAACATTTAAACTAACTTTGAAGGCCCCAGTTTTTCCCATTATGTCAACTCCTATGACTAGATTCTATTTCTGTTTCTTGGTTGTTATTTGATACTAAAGTTAGGGGAAAGCTACTGCAAGTTAAGAACTTTTTTCGAGATATCAGGGGAAACTTTTTTTTTGTTTTTTTTTGTGGTACGCGGGCCTCTCACTGTTGTGGCCTCTCCCGTTGCGGAGCACAGGCTCCAGACGCGCAGGCTCAGCGGCCATTGCTCACGGGCCCAGCTGCTCTGCAGCATGTGGGATCTTCCCGGACCGGGGCACGAACCCGTGTCCCCTGCATTGGCAGGCAAACTCGCAACCACTGTGCCACCAGGGAAGCCCAGGGGAAACTTTTATAGAGATAATTTTAATAGTTCATAGCATGAATTAGATGTGAAGTATAGCGATCTGGAATTGTGTGTTTTTAGTGAGTGCATTTTAATAATATTAGAGTAGATTAATTAGCTATGCTGTGACAATGTTCGATTTTATTCTTAAAGCTTAATGTGAAAAAAAGAGACTGAATTACAACGTATGATCGGTATCTATACCTTATTTTTATGCATTAGCCTCCATTATTTTTCCTAGGGGCTGCACTTTCCAGTGCTGTTTAAAAATTTTAGATTCCCTAGTGTTGTGTTTTTCCAGCCCAAGTCTTTGACAGTCTCAGTCAAAATTCAATTGATGTCGTGGGCTGACTTTTTTCCCCTAACTTTTTGTTGAAATAGTCTATTTCTCTGGAATATTTTAAGGCTGTTCTTACCATTTCCTGCTGGGTGGAACTTTTTTTTGGCTATGCTGTTTGCTTAAACTATGAAGCCATTTCAAGTACATGTGTTTTATCATCCTTTTTTCTCATTCAGGGGAACCTCCCTATAATTTAAGGTTATTAATAACCTCACCGAAGTGACATTTCTAATTGTTATTTATTTTCTCATTGGAAACACAGAATGAAGGACAGTGGTTTTTTCAGCAGTAGTTCTAAACCTACTGAAAAACAGTGAATTGTTGATAATGTATCCTTTCAATAAAATTGTGTGTCATAAAAGGGAGTTTTTAAAAACATAATAGAAATAAACCTAATAATTTTTAAAATACATGAGACAAATATCTAATATTAAGTAAAGTTAATAACATCTTAAAATATAGCTCATCCATTGGGGGGTTGAATTTCCCAAAGTTGCTTTTGGAGAGCAAAAGGCATTGGGTTTAAATCACTTAAATGAGTATTTAGGGCATGTGTGTTATTATCTTCCCCATTATCATTATTATCAAGGCACTTTATTCACAGCAAGAATGTGGCATGTGTACCCATTTATGCTTATCATATAATTAAAGCAAGTAACATGCTTTCTGGGAACTTAGTAATGAAATGGAACAAAAATGACAGGAACTATATTATTAAGCCAACAAATACATTGGATCATTCAAGGTAGAGAAAAGAATCAATAACCTTTCTCTTTCACATATGAAAACTAATACTGTTTTATAAATTCATTCCAATATATATATTTTTTCTTCATTGGTGGTAGTTTCTCATTTTGAAATTCCCAGGCAAAGGTATCCTGACTTATTTTTAGTAAAGTTACCATTAGCTGCATCTTAGCATGATGCTAATGAAAGCAGATTAAACTTTCCATACCTCTTTATCTATCTGGCCAGCTGTCCTTCTAATGTGTTTCAACATTCTAGACCCACTGGATCAAAGAGTGGGAGGGTTAGGCACCCTCAAAAAACAACCCACAGTGCATGTTATACTGATGTAAGCAAGTAATATGTCCTCTCACACCATGTAACATATAATCATCTCCTATTTCCAAAAATTGTAGGGGAAGTACTCTTATAGTCATTAAACTGAGGTTCTAGTTCTACCTCTATTTCTTACTTATGAGGAGATACTTGGAAGTCACCTAGCCTCTCCTGGTCTCTGTCTTCCAACTGGTAAAAAAAGGACTTTTAGGGTAAATTGTCTCTAAGATGTCCTCCAGGTTTAAGACTTTAACAAAGCCCACAAAAATCTGTATTTAGTGCCAGAATCCAATTGGAATAACTATAAATTTACTAAGTAAAACACTGAGCACTATGAGGGGTCTGCACTCATTTGCTGAGTGAGGTTTTGAAACTCTCTAAACTGAGTGAGCCTTTCTAAAAATCAGAGCATTACACAATTCCCTTTATACTATTAGCATAGAAGCCACAAAAATGAGTGAAATTCCTAGTTACAAAGATGCTTACAATTCTTTGGAAATTGACGTTACAAGAAATGTTAAAGGATCTTCTTTAAGCTGAAAAGAAAAGGTGCTAATTAGTAACAAGAACACATATGACAGGTTAAATTGCATTGGAAAGTAAATATATAGTAAAGGCAATGGATTAATCACTTATACAGCTAGTATGAAGGTTAAAAGGCAAGAGTAGTAAAAATAACTATGATTATAATAATTAGTTAAGGGATGCTCAAGCTAAAAAGATGTAAAATGTGACACCAAAATCATAAAACATGATGGGGGTAGAGTAATAATGTTGAGCTTTACAATGTGATCAACTTAAGATGTTATCAACTTAAAATAGACTGTTATAGATATAAGCTGTTATATGTAAGCCTCATGGTAACCACAAAGGAAAAATCTATGGTTACCACTGAAGAAAGTCATCAAACCACAAAGGAAGAAAGCAAAAGAAGAAACAAGGAACAGAGAGAAACTATAAAAACAGCCAGAAAACAATGAACAAAATGGCAATAAGTAAATAAATAGTTACTTTAAATGTAAATGGACTAAATTTTCCAGTCAAAAGACATAAAGTGCCTAAATGGATTAAAAAAAAATTAGATCCATCTATATGCTGCCTAAAAGAGTCTCTTTAGATATAAGGACACACACAGACTAAAAGTGAAGGTATGGAAAAGGATATTCCATGCAAATGAACAGCAAAAGAAAGCTGGAATAACTATAATTTATTTATATTAATTATAATATTATTTATAATATTATAATTTATAATAATATAAATTATAATAACTATAATTTATAATTTATTTGTTTTAACTATGATTTAAAACAAAGACTGTAATAAGAGACAAAGAAAGGTATTACATAATGATAAAGGGGTCAAACCTGCAAGATATAACATTTGTAAGTAGTTATGCACCCAACATAGGAGCACCTAAATATACAAAGCAAATATTAACAGACCTAAAAGGAGAAATAGACAGCAATACAGCAATAGTAGGGGACTTTAATACCCCACTTACATCAATGGATAGGTAATTCAGAAATAAACTCAATAAGGAAACATTGGCCTTGAACGTAAGACCTGAAACCATAACACTCCTAGAAGAAAACATAGGTGGTAATCTTCTTGACATAGGTTTTGGCAATGATTTTTTAAATCTGACACCAAACAAAAGCAACAAAAGCAAAAATAAACAAGTGGGACTACATCAACTAAAAAGCTCCTGCACATCAACAGAATGAAAAGACAACCTACCGAATGGGAGAAAATGTGTGCAAATCATATATCTGTCAAGGGGTTAATATCCAAAATATATAAAAAACTCATGCAACTCAATAGCAAAAACCAAACAATTCAATTTTAAAAATAGGCAGAAAATCTGAATAGACATTTTTCCAAAGACATAGAGATGGCTAACAGGTACATGAAAAGGTGCTCAACATCACTATTCATCAGGTAAATGCAAATCAAAACTACAGTGAGATATCACCTCATACCTGTTAGAATGGCTATTATCAAAAATACAAAAAATAACAAGTATTAGCAAGGATGTGGAGAAAAGGGAACACTTGTGCGTTGTTGGTGGGAATGTAAATTGGTGCAGTCACTATGGAAAAAAGTATGGAGGTTCCTTTAAAAATTAAAAATAGGACTATGATATGATCCAGGAATTCCACTTTGGGGTATTTATCCAAAGAAAACAAAAACTAACCCTAAAGGAAAGATATATGAGCACCCATGTTCATTACAGCATTATTTATAATACCCAAGATATGGAAACAACCTAAGTGCTTATTGATGGATGAATGGATAGGAAGGAGGGAAGAAGGGAAGGAAGGAGGGAAGAGAGGAAGGAAGGAAAGGAAAAAACAAAAGAAGGAAGGAGGAGGAAAGAGAGAAAGAAAGAGAAAGAAAGAAAGAAAGAAAGAAAGAAAGAAAGAAAGAAAGGAAGGAAGGTATAGCAATCAATGAATACAAGTTCATAGAGAGAATGGACTGGTGGTTGCCAGAGGCTGGGGGGTGGTGGGGGCAGGATGGGAGCAGTGGGGAAGTGGGAGTACTGGGTGAACTGTTTTTGTTTTTGATTAAATAAATTGAATTATTCTTTGAAAAAAAATTCTTTGGAAATCATCTTCAGTAAACATTCAATACCTCTTAGAATGCCTAAATATGTATTCTAAGCAAACAGGCTAAGATAGTTACTACTTTGAAGGAAGAAAACAAATCAAGTGAAAAGCCATTTTATTTTCTTTTAGAGAAGCCCCAAATGTCTCTTTCATCTATTTTTAAAATTAAGAACATGGAATATTGCCACATACTCAATAAATATAACAACCATGAAGGAGAGGCAGAGATTAGAGGAAACAGAAGGTGGAAATGGAGAAAAAGAAAAATGAGAAAAAGAAAAAAAAGATAAAGATATTCACAGACATAGATAAATAGGTGGACAAATCAAGAATAAAGAGACAAGGAAATGTATCAGAAAGACTCTCATAGAAGTTAAGTGGAAAGGCAAAGAGACAGACACTCAACAAATGGAACATGGGTCATTCTAAGAGAAAGGTTTTCATGGAGAAATAGCTTAATCAATAACATTTACTGAAACATTTCATAAACATTAGTGTTAAGCAATGATGGGTATATGGGGGATGATAACCTCTTGGTATTTACCTCTGGGCCAACTGAAGGGAAATTGAAGACAGAGATACCTCAACATTATTTCAGTTAATTAAAATTAAATTCTTCAATGGATAGTCCCTACACTATTGTAGGATAGGAAATAACTTCATGTTCATACCTCCTCTAGAAAATAAAAACAAAATTTAGGGACAAAATAAAAAGTGATTTTTAAAACATATTTTGTTCTTCATGGGAAAAATAAATCATTTACATTTTTTTATGAAAGTGATTCATTTGTTAACATCAATCTCTTTTCACATTAATTTAAAATAGAACATTTCTGATATTAAATAATTGCTCATTTTAAGTGTTATAGATAACAGCACAATTGTTACATTTAGAGAATCCTTACCAATTAGAGATGTAGTAGATATATGAGTGAAAGGACATGATTTACTTTAATATAATTTGTCAATAGAAGTTTGTGTAGGTTTATAGATAAAACACATGTCAAAGTATAGATAATAACTGAATCTGGGAGGTGCGTACATAAAAGTTCATTGTACAGTATTTTCCATTTTTGTGTCTATTTGAAATTTTCTATAACAAAAAAAATGAAAGCATCTTTCCTTTAATTGAGTCAACTATGTATAAAACATTAACTTGCTCAGAAGAAGTAGCTCAAATGAATGTACAATCTCAGTTTCAGGGCATCATGAAAGACTTCTAAGGAATTTTTGTTAGAGAGATTTCTTTGGTTCCTACTTTTTTTTTTTTTTTTTTGCAGTGACTTCTATTACTTTATTTTCATCATCATCTAAGTTTTATTTTCAGAACATCTGAACTGTGTTTTTATAAATTTCCACTTCAGAAACACCGGAAGTCTTAAGAAATGGATGAGAACCAGGTACTTAGTGAACATTTTTCCATTGTGTTTTATTTAACCTAAGTCCCAAATTTGAAAAGCAGCAGTGGAAGTATCTTTATGCCTTGTGCAAAGATGTCTCAATGGTTCCATGAGAAACCTGGAGAAAGGGTTGCGTTTGGAAGACTTTCTTTGGCTATGGCCTCAGCCTGGTATCCTGGAAGTATAGTGTACTCAGTCTCCTGGAGGAGAGGAATGCTTGCCTCTTACTCACACACTGCTTCATTTGCAAGTTAAAGTCTCAGAGGAGACTGTCTGTCTACCCAGCTGCAGAATGTGTATGCAATGATTGCATCTGTTGCCATAGAAACTGAAATATAACCGATAAACTACACATCCCAAACAGATTAAAATTGATTTAGAAAAACTACGGAGGGGTATTACAAAATGTATGTAAAACATTTTGTATACATTTCTTTACTGTACTTCCCTATTTAAAATGATAGCTTATGAAGTTGAATTTTCATAGAATTATTCTCCCTAACAGAGTTTGTGGTGGTAACAAGATTATTGCTGAATAATCCTTAAAGTGGTTAAAAAAAAAAGGAAACATGACAGCAGATGGCTGAATGGTTAAATTATGTATATGCTATGCATATACGTATAAGGGTAATAATATAGGTATGAAAAAACAAGTCCTAAAAATTCAGGCCCAAACATGTTTGAACATAAGAATACAATTGATTTCTATTTTAACATTCAAAGATGTGTATCCACTGTCTTGTTGAACTTATAGCAAACCTGAACTTAATAATTACTACCACTTAGCATTTATTCATAATGATAAAAATCATAGATGTGGAGAAGTAATAATCAACACTCTTGTAGAGCATTAGGTGGCTGAAATGGAGGTATACTGTTTTTTTCCTGAAATGTGAATATCATACCTAGGGAGCTAAAATTAGTCATTTGGGGAAACAAAAATTATGGAATGATAATTATTTAGGTGGTATACATTTAGCAAAACCTTATTTTGGCAGGTCAAGGGTCAAAGTCATTTGATAGCAACAATAATTTATAAAAAAGTTTCCTAGCAAAAATAATCAATGGTAGTGTATACTAAGGGAAAGGAACAAAGATTGGGATTGCATGTAAACGCTTCTGGATTTTCACTGTATAATGAATTAGTTCTGCATTAGAGATTTTTAAAAACAACCTTCCCAGTTACACAAAACAAGAGGACAACTTATGGAGGACATATCCCACGGAAATTTTGAACAGTTAATTTTGCCATCTTTTAAATCAAAGTAGGACTGAAAGTTCTATTTTCCTATTTGTTGCTCTGCTGATTTATAGGAAGGGGAAGGTTCTTTGGGAGATGGCTAAAGCAAAGTTCCAACATTCTAAATTCTGTCTTTGGAAATGATTCATAGCTTCTAAAGTAGGACCTTCTAAATGTCCACGTGCAGATGTATGTAACATTTGATGGCTTAGGAATGGTAATAGCTGGATCTTAGTCTAGTCTCTGTTCTGCCATTACCTGGCTATGGATCTCAGACATTTCTGGCCCACGATTATCTTGGCTGTCAGATCTCGGTAGGGGGTGCCAAATAATCTGTAATATTCATTTCAAGTCTAATTAGAATAAAACCTTATGGTACAATGTTTCTGGCTGGCTCAACCCCTATGCATAATTCTTCTTTCCCTAATCATCTTTCAGTATTGGTCCAGGGGTAACCATGTGTCCAATTCTAACCAATGAGCAGTTGCTGGCTAAGATTCCAGGAAAAATTTTTAAAAGGAATGACTGGGTTGGAATGTTCCTTTGGATATTTTGAAACTGTCCCTTTCTCGCCCGCAAAAAAATGCAATGCCTAGATGTATACCAGCCATCTTATGACCATGAGGTGACATGCTAAATAGTAACGACAACAGAAGCAGAGAGATGGAAAGAATGTATTGCTTCCTTGAGAAACTGTGCCAACCTTGGTCTGCCTGTATCTGGATTTCTTTTTTTTTTTAATTTAATTTTATTTATTTATTTTTAATCAGCAGGTTCTTATTAGTCATCCATTTTATACATGTTAGCGTATACATGTCAATCCCAGTCTCCCAATTCATCACACCACCACCCCCCTCTGGCCACTTTCCCCCCTTGATGTCCATACGTTTGTTCTGTACATCTGTGTCTCAATTTCTGCCCGGCAAACCGGTTCATTTGTACTATTTTTCTATATATATTGTGCCCTGCATCTGAAGCTGCATCTACCTAGAGGGCTGCCCTTTTCTTATGGGAACAAAATGGTCCCCATGGAGGGACACAGCCTTACAAGTACACCGGTAATGCTTCACAATTCTCTAGTTCCCAGCTCCTCCATTTAGGAGACAGATCCAGGTTAAGAGGTTTTTTTGTTACAAGTGCATAGTCTCCGAGAGGAGAATCTAGCTGGCCCAGCATGGTTAGGTCCCCTCCCTAATCTACTCACCCATGTTCTGAGAAACCGACTAATGTGGCAGAAGCGTAGGTGTGGAGGATTCGCCCTCATATGGGGAAGGGGGCACTTATTTGAAAAGGGAATTATCTATAAGGTGGGCAGCTAACTGAAAAGGTCTACTTGATCCCTCAAAGAGCTAACTTTTGAATATGGGAGAAAAATCTAAAATTCAAATGTCTCTTATAAGTCTTCTATCAGAGGAATAAGCATATAGGAAAAATAAGAGGTCATTTCTGACTGGTGTGTTCTAGGAAAGCATCTAGACAGTACAGGGAAAGAGGCCAGCCCAGACAGACAGACAGATTACAATGAACAAAGACAAGGAAGGGGGAATGGCAACTATTTCAGCTTGATTGGACCAGAGCATTTAAAATGTAGTAGGAAGTAGTTGAGACCAAATTGTGGAGATTCTTGAAAGTCAGCCTAGGGAGAAAAGATTCCTTTTAAAAAACTGTAAGATTTTTGAGCAGGGGAAATATATAATCAGACTAGTATTTTAGGAAAATTGATCTCTTGCATGGTGTCTAGTAATAATTAAAGAGGAGAAGATCTGAAAGTAGATGAGTAGATCAAATAAAAGGCAAGACATGGTCTAATTTTGGTTGATGGCAATAAGAAGAAAAAATAAAGACAGGGCATTCTTGTGAATCCTGGGGATTTCAGGCATCATGCCAGGAGCAAGGAGGGAGATATTTGGATAGGAAGCATATTCCCAGTGCTCTGGCCATGTACAATATGGTAAAGCCAGCTCTCTCTAACAAGTTAGTCTTTAAAGCACCCTATTGTTTATTTATTTCACTTTATTCATTCCATCATTCATTAACTTAACAAAAATTGATTGAGCACCTGATTTGATCAGATACTATAGGAGGAGGTGGTTCAGATAAGATGAATAAGACCAATCTCTTCTAATGAGGATATAGACGTGAAAACAATGAATGAGAAGACAGTGCGAAAAGTGCCACATTACCTCATAGGGCTGCTGGGAATATTAAATGAGATCATGTCTGTAAAATGCTTAGTTAGGCACAGTGCCTGGTACCTAGTAAGCGCTCAATAAATAGTAACTATTCTTCCATGTAAAATCCTGTGAGAACAAAAAGTAGGAGTGATGAGCTGTCTCAAGATACCGAGGACAGCTTCAGAGAGGAAGTGAGATCATTAACCGGCAAAGACCAAGATGGGCACTCTAGGTTAAAGGAGCCATCTGAGAAAAGCACGGTGTGTTCTGAGAAGATGAAGTGGCCCATCTGGACTGTGGGATGTGTATTTAGGAGTGGCAGGTATTGGGCCTGTATTTTTGATAGCTTTTAATGGTCAGCAAAATTTAGACTTTATATTTTAGGCAATCAAAAGCAATGATTCAATTTCAAATAGAGAGTAGGTGAGCAGATTCCTCATTAGACAGTTCACTCTGGGGACAGTGTGGAAGATGGACTATGGGTGGGAGGTGAGAAACAGGTCAGAGCAAAGAAATCACTACAGATCTTCCTTGACTTTCCAATAAAACCATTGTAAGTTGAAAATATTGTAAATTGAAAGTGCATTTAATATACCTAACCTACTGAACATCATAGTTTAGCCTAGCCTACCTAAAACGTGCTCAAAACACTTCCATTAGCCTGCATTTGGGCAAAATCATCTATCACAAAGCCTATTGTATAATAAAGTGCTGAATAGCTTATGTAATTTGTTGAATACTGTACTAAAAGTGAAAAACAGAATGGTTGTATGGGCACAGAATGGTTGTAAGTGTATCTGTGGTTTACCCTTGTGATTGCCTAGCTGACTGGGAACTGTGGCTCCCTGCTGCTGCCCAGCATCATGAGAGCACATTGTACTGCATATCGCTAGCCTGGGAAAAGATCAAAATTCAAAGTATGGTTTCTACTGAATGTGTATCACTTTCATACCACCGTAAAGTCAAAAAATCGTTAAGTCCAACCACTGTAAGTTGGGGACACCTGTAGCCTACCTGAATTGTTTAGACAAGTCATGTAAGGGAAAAGCTTGAATCAGATGATTCCAGTGGGATGAAGGCGCAGAAAAAAACAATGATGTATTGGGAAAATGCAGTTCTTTCCTTCCAATGTAGGGAAAAACCCAGTTCTTCTCTACCATGAACTTTTTCTCTGTGTATCTCTTTTAATACTCACAGAGAACACTTCACTTCGCCTGGACACCAAGTGTGTGGAGGTTTTTCCCCACACCAACCAATTCTCTGTGACACCAGCTGGGTGTCCTATAATTTAACTCTATTCTAACACTATCTACCTGGACATAGTGTCAGATCCCACAGGTTAAGGGCTCAGTCCCATAAGACTGTTCCCATCCCACTTCAAATGCCAATACCAAATAATAGGAGTCCAGTTTACTCACAACTTCTGTCTGATTTGGCTACAAATTGGAGTTTCCCAGTACCTCCATCCTCAGGTTCGATTAATTTGTTAGAGCAGCTCACACACCTCAGGGAAACACTTACTTACATTTACCCATTTATTAAAGGAGGTGATGAAGAACACAGATGAACAGCCAGATGAAGAGGTACCTAGGGCTAGGTCTGAGAGAGTCCCCAGGCATGGGAACTTCTGTCCCTGTGGAGTTGGAGTATGTCACTCTCCCAGTGTGAATGTGTTTGCCAACCTGGAAGCGCTCCGAATCCTATACTACCGAGGTTTTAGGGAGGCTTCCTTACGTAGGCGTGATCAATTATTAACCTCACTTTCAGCCCCTCTCCCCTCTCTGGAGGAGGGGGTGCGGGGCTCAAAATTCCAAGCTTCTAATCATGGCTTGGTCTTTCTGGTGACCAGCCCCCAACCAGAAGCCATCCCAGAGCCCACCCAGAGTCACCTCAATAGAACAAAATATACCCCTAGTACTCTAATCACTTAAGAATTCACAAGGGTTTTAGGAGCCCTATGTCAGAGATGGGGTCAAAGACAAATACTAGAACAAGAGATGATCCTAATGCTCTTATCACTATGAAATTAAAAGGGTTTCAGGAGCTCTGGGCCAGGAACCAGGGGCAGAGATCGATATATATTTTCTATTATCTCACAAATGATGATGATTTCTTTTTACTTTTCCAACTCTGTTTTGATAAAGCATTTTATGAAGCATTTCCAATAATCTATATACTTCCAAAACCCTAAAAATTTATGAGATGATGTTTGAAAACTTTTTATCTAATTCAAAATGAATTGCATTTTACCATCTCACTGTTTAATGTTAGTCTCTTCTAAAACATAGAAAAGCTCATACTTCAGGGAAAAAACAAAACAAAACAAACTTCCACAAATATAACATCCATTATAACATCCCAGGTTAGATAACTTTTGAATATATTATGCAAAAATAATCTCATCAAATATTTTAATGTTGTGTTCCAATTTTGTATATTCTTGACAATCTTATACATTTCAAGATTGTGAAATAGATACTTACAGGCAAAAATATGTCTTCTGGTGTGCTAATGAAGAACATCCTTTTCTTATTGCATTACATGAGAAATGGTCAGATGACCAAGACACAGGTAATTCATGGAGGCACCAGCAACTTTCTAGGTTGACAAATTGCTAAGTTTCACCTTTCTCACCCCTGGAAAAGGTTACTGGGTAATTTCTAGAACTATCTGAGGTCTTTTTACTGCAATTCTTGTGTACAGTCAATGCTTATTCATTGAAAATTCACTTAACTAGAAATTTCAAATAATGAGTTGTTTTTTTTAATAGTCCTTATGTGTGATAACTCATCTTTTTAATGAAAGCCACCAAGAACAGTGAAATCTTGTATTTAATTTAAAAGCAAACCAGAAAAATTCTATTTCATTTGTTACCATTTTCACATATTTTTTTATTTAAAATTTTATTTTGAGATAACTGTAGATTCACATGCATGTGTAAGAATTAGTACAGAGAAATCCCTTGTACACTTTCCCAGTTCCTCTCTGTGGTAACAACTTGCAAAACCACAGTTATATTTAACAACCAGGATATTGACGTTGATAGAGTGTAGGTCTATTTCTGGGTCCTCTGTTCTGTTCCCTTCCTTGATCTATCCATCTTTTCCTCCATCAATACCATACTGTTTTGACCATTGTAGTTATACAATGGGCCCTAATATAGGGAAGAGTGATTCCTCACACTTTATTCTTCTATTTCAAGATTGCTTTAGGTATTCTAAGGCCTCATTTTAGTGTCTTTCATAATACTTTTTCTTTGAAAAATTAGAAACCCGGCATACTGTACATGGCATTCCTATTAACAAGAATATTAATATCTCATTCAGCAAAATTCCAAATAAGCAAGAATTTACTCTGCTTTTAATACTTACTTTAAGGTAAATTACAGTAAAATAGATTACAAAAGCAAGTTATGGAATCTTCTCTGTAGGTATTTAAAAACCATCTACTCCTATCTATCTTGATATGTCATAAACATTTCAGGTCTAATAATTCTAAGATATTCATTATTTAAAATGATTTTAAATGCCAGAAGTTTTACCACATTAAACCAATGGGGTGTTCTGTAAAACTGTTCTGTTTTATCAACCTTTAGTCATATTTACCTACCTATATAACCTTTATAAAGCAATAAATAGCTGCAAGCACAGAATATGAACAAATCCTAAAACCAGCTTGTTAAAATGCAACTTTGTCTTTAAAGAATCTGCTGTGCCATTTACCTTCGGAAAAAGGCGAAAAAGACAAACAGAAGCTTCAGCAAACTGATGCTCAGATATTAAATGTACTTAAGTGTGTAGATATATTTTTAGCCCTGAGAATGTATACTCACCAGCAGTCCTCTCTCATAATTTCCTGTTTTAACAAATGGGTCAGAATACATAAGATAAATCTGCAAACTATTGAATAAACTTGCCAAATATTGAATTTCAAAAAAATCAGCATTATAAAAGTTTATGCAACCTTCTAATCCATGGTACTCCCAATTCCTTTTTGAGGGAAAAGGAGTTTTTGTTTTCTCCCAGAAAATTGATTAAAATATTTGTGCTGTCTTTAAGCAATAAAACAGGCTTTTAACGAGGTATTCTTTTATCACTGAAAAATGAAAAGTCAAGCCATATTAGAAATCAATGCAGCATATATCAAAATAAATAAATATAAAATAAAAATGTCCCCACCATATGCAGTGCTTTTCTATTTAGCTAACAAAGTCTTTAAACAAAAAGAGAAGAGCTTTAACATTTTTAAAAATTTTCCACAGTTTTGTTGAGATATAATTGACTTAAAGCAGACTGCACATATTTGAAGTGTACTAAAAAATATGTAAGTTTGGGGCTTCCCTGGTGGCACAATGGTTGAGAGTCCGCCTGCCGATGCAGGGGACACGGGTTCGTGCCCCGGTCCGGAAAGATCCCACATGCTGCGGAGCGGCTGGGCCCATGAGCCATGGCCGCTGAGTCTGCACGTCAGGAGCCTGTGCTCCGCAACGAAGAGGCCACAACAGTGAGAGGCCAGCGTACCGCAAAAAAAAAAAAAAAAAAAAAAAAAAAAAAAATGTAAGTTTTGACACATGCATACCCCTGTGAAGCCACCACCAGAAGCAAGAAAATAAACATACTTATCACCCTCAAACGTTTTTTCGTGCCTTTTTTTATAACCCTTCCTACTTCTCTTACCCCAGCCTAGGCAACCACTGATTTGCTTTCTGTCACTATATATTAGTTTGCATTTTTGAGAATTTTATATAAATGGAATCATACAGCATATATTCTATCTTGTTTGGCTTCTTTCCCGGCATAATTATTCCCAGATTCATCCATGTTGCTGCATGTATAATAGTTCATTATTTTTTATTCCTGAAGTATGGATATACCACAATTTGTTTATCCATTCACCTGTCAAAGGGCATTTGTATTGTTTCCAGATTTTGGCTAGTACAAGTAAAACTGCTACAAATATTTGTATGCAAATCTTTGTATGGACCTATGTTTTCATTTCTGTTGGATTAATATGTAGATGTTGAATGGTTGGATCACATAGTAGATTGTGTTTAACTCTTTAAGAAGCTGTCCAATTTTTTTCCAGAGTGGCTGAACCACTTCACTTTCTACCAGCAGTGAATGAGAATTTCAGTTGTTTCACATCCTCACCAACACTTGGTACGGTCAGTTGTTTTAATTTTAGCCACTGTGTTAGGTGTGTAGCGGTATCCTCTTGTGGTTTTAATTTGCACTTACCTAATGACTAATGATAATGAGCATGTTTTCATTTGCTCATTTGTTATTCATATAGCTCTTTGATGAATTGTGTTCAAATACTTTGCTCCCCTTCTAAAAAATTGTGCTGTTTTCTTATTGTTGAGTTTAAGAGTTCATTAATATTCTGGATATAAGCACCATATTCTATACATGATTTGCAAATATTTTGTCCTGGTCTGTGGATTACCTTTTCACTCTCTTAACAGTATCTTTTGAAGAACAGAAATTTAAAACTTTGATGAAGTCCAATTTATTGGTTTTCTCTTATGGATTCTGCTTTTGGTGTTGTATTTAAGAGATATTTGTCTAAACCCAAGGTCTCAAAGATTTTCTCCTATGTTGTTTTTTTAAGAAGTTCTATAGTTTTAGATTTTTACATTATATCTAAGATCCATTTTGAGTTAGTTTTTGTGTATTGTAAGGGGTATGGATAGAAGTTCTCTGCTTTTTGCATACGTATTTTCAAATGTTTCAGCATCATTTATTGAGAAGTTCATTTTTTTCTCCATTGAATTGTCTTTAAACCTTTGTCAAAAATCAGTTGTCTATACACGTGTGGGTCTATTTCTGGGCTCTTTCTTCTTTTTTATTTTTTAACATCTTTATTGGAGTATAATTGCTTTACAATGTTGTGTTAGTTTCTGCTGTATAACAAAGTGAATCAGCTATATGTATACATATATCCCCATATCCCCATATCCCCTCCCTCTTGCGTCTCCCTCCCACCCTCCCTATCCCACCCCTCTAGGTGGTCACAAATGGGCTCTTTACTCTTTCCCATTGATCTATTTGCCTGCCTATGCCAATATTGCACTGTCTTAATAACTGTAGTTTTGTAATAAATTTTGAAGTCAGATAGTGTTTGTCCTCTAACTTTGTTCCTCTTTTTCAGTTGGTTACTCAGACAACCAAGTAATATAATGGCAGAGAGTAGTCATGTTTAAAGATGCTTTTCACTAATTCTGGTCTGAGAAGATGGAGTAAAAACTCCAGTTCAGAACTGATGCATGAGGGATATGCTCACAGTTAATACGTTTGATGCTTTATCACTTCGCTTGTATCTTAGCTTTGTTGAACACAGACCATGTTTCAATTATTGTGGCTGAAAGCTACATTAGTTCAGTTCTTTACAAGTATTAACTATTGTATAGATAAGTGAAAATTAAGTGTGTAGTATAACTTCCAGAAGACATCTTTGTATTTTGAAATCTTGATGCATTTAGAAGGAAGCTGGAGTGAGTTTTCATGCAAATTCCTATTAAAAAGTTAGACAGGACTAACAACTACTGTCTAACATGGAATGATGAGAAACACATCTAATCTTATTGTCCAATTCCCTGCAACAATTTTCAGTGGTCTTTACCATCCTTTCAGCCTGACCATTTGCTTGAGACCATTGGGAGATGTGATAAAACAATAATAATTGTTTTATATTATGCTTCTATGATTTATTGGGTACTTACTAATACAACTCTGAAGAGATTTTTGTTTTGTTTTTCTTCTTCTTTTTTTTTTTCAAAACTGAGATTGTCAATATGCTATACCTCACTTACATTGGGAAATTTATGAATAGGAAACTTGCTTAGGGCTAGGTTGTGTTATAACTGAGTGCTTGGACCTTGAATTTAGGCTAACAGGGTTTAAAAATTGATTCTGCTTTGTACTAGTTATCTGGCCTTATGTTATCAAATATCTCTAAACCCCATCTAGAAATTGGGGATAATATGGTGTCTGCCTCTTAGGATTATTATAAATATTAAGTTACATAATGTTTATAAAACACTTAGGCCATGTGAACTTTATGTAGATATTGTTATGCTCTAAGTCAGTGGTTTCCTAACTTATCTGTATTTTAGCATCACCTAGAGACCTTTAAAAAATTTCATAGTTCAGGCCACACCCATGACCAATTAAATCACAATCTCTTGGAATGGGACACAGGGACCAGGAGGACTTTTCGAAGTTCCCCAGGAGAATCCAATGTGCAGACAACTGCAGTAGATGACATATAAATTTTCGTATTTAATTTTACAATAACTCTCTGAGTTGTGCTTTCATTCCTTTTTATACATGAGAAAATTGAGGTTCACACTGAGTATGTTGATGAGGGTCATGTAGCAAATCCAGCTTAAAGGATTCAATCCCCAGGTCTGCCTGACTTCAAAATCCTTGCTTTTAACTACTTCACTATATTTATTTAAGCAAGATCCTAGATAATCCTAAATTTAACCAAAAAAATTGCACACACACACAGCAGAAGATTTATTGCAAATATCTGACCCAGAGTTATGAATAAAGCAGTAGAGAAATTGGAAACAGTTTGTTGGCATTTGTGATAAAGTCTACCATAACCTATTAATATAATCTTAAAAAATCAATAAGGATTCGTGATCAAGGTTTTAACATTATATATCATGGAAGTAATTTTGGTAAATAATACACTGGATCTTGACATGTGCTTTATTTTTTTCCAGTCTTTGCAGTAGTCAGATAAAGTCCAAGCTACTAGTAAGTGAGAGCTTCTACCCAATGTTTTCCCAAGAATAATTCCCAGATGTGCTATATGTACAGTGGCCAAGATAACCTGATGACTAGTTTCTGGAACAATACTGTTTGCTATAAAACGCATTACTATGGCATGTAATTTTTTCTCTACACACCTAATTTAGGACATCGATGAACCAGCATCACAGCACTACAACAGGTTTTGGTATCTAAGTGACAGATGGCTCTGGACATCACCATTAGCTATTGCTCTTCCAGGCCTGTAAACAAGTTATAAGAAGCGAGCAAAAATGACATTTCCGCATACAGGATGACATAATTATGGGTTAGACTTAATCTTAGAGAAGAATTCCAAAAGAGCTTATGTCAGTACAAATTGTAAAGACACTGCCATAGCAGTATTTTTAGGATTTCTTTACTCCCTCAGTAATTGCAAAGAACTCAATGTCATTTGACAGTAATTCTATCAATATTATTGTGAGAACTTTCTGCTTGACTAGTAGGCAACTATTCTTCAGTCTATCTGGCATTTTGAGGCTAAGGACTCTCCAGACTTTATCAACTGAAACAACAGTGGTTTGTATTCAGTGTAATATCGTGATGCAAACCAAGAAGTTAATAACACTTTGACATTCTGAAAAGTGTTTTCCCACCAGATAGTTCCAACACTACCAGATGTTATTTTCCAGTAGGCAATAAAGTACTTCAACAAGGTTGATTTTTATTTTTAACTTGAGATTTTCTGTTTTTCAAAGGGAAAACAACTTTATTTTCTTTTTATAGTTATAAAAATATTGTTAGCCATACTGACTGTTGTAGTGAAGAAAGAAATCATCTGAAATCTCATTATGCAGTGATAACCTCTAGGTATGTTGGTTTCCCTCCTTCCCTCCCTCCTTTTCTATTATCTTTCTATTTATCTCTCTAACTATCTAAAAATAATGCAATAAATACACATTATGGAAAAATCATATATTAGAGAATGGACACAACATGTAAAGCAAATTCCTTCCTCCATTTTTTCCCATCCTTAAATCAGTTTTTCAGAGGTTAAATGGTTTATGTTTCACTGCTATATTTTGATTTATCGACTTTGGATATTATCTGTTGATTCCCAGCTATAAAGGTAAGAATTTAGTCCACCCATATTACTTGCTACTTGTCTTTTCTTCCTACCAGTTTTAATAATCCTATTATTACTTTCATTTCTAATGGTTACTTACTGACTTTTTTTGTTGTTGTTTTTATTTGTTATTTTTTTTCAGCTTTGAGGTATAATTGACAAATTTGTAATATATTTAAAGTGTAGCAGCCGCATAGCACAGGGAGATGAGCTCTGTGCTTTGTGACCACCTAGGGAGGGTGGGAGGGAGGGTGACGCAAGAGGGAAGAGATATGGGAACATATGTATATGTATAACTGATTCATTTTGTTGTAAAGCAGAAACTAACACACCACTGTAAAACAGTTATACTCCAATAAAGATGTTTAAAAAAAAAAGAAAAAAAGAAAAAAAAATAAAGTGTACATTGTGATGATTTATGTATATATTATGAAAAGATTTCCCCCATCTAGTTAATTATCACATCCGTCACCTTAAAGCTGTTGACAAAGTACTTGGCTCCTAGTTGAATAAAAAAGGCATAAACATCACATTCATGATAAACACTAATTATTTCAAATTGGTGAAAAAAGTCATAAAGTACAAATTAACTGTGGTCTCCTCTGTGAAATGTATCTTAAAAGAACTATAATTTCTATGGTACTATTGAAGGAAGATGAGGCTATCATCCTATTCTGTGGACAGTACAAGCAAAGAGAACCATCATTCCCAAGGTTGGGAAAAAGTATGTGCTATCTTTTTTTTTTTTTAATTTTTATTGGAGTACAGTTGATTTACAATGTTGTGTTAGTTTCAGGTGTAGAGCAAAGTGAATCAGTTATATATATATATATATACATTCTTTTGTTAGATTCTATTCCCATGTAGTCCATTACAGAGTACTGAGTAGAGTTCCCTGTGCTATACAGCAGGTTCTTATTAGTATTGAAATTTCTATTGTCTATTGCATCAACTGCCAACTCTTTTCACTTTTTGTGTTAATAAGATGACACTAACATTACTATTCACACTTCCACCTCTCCTGCCCATTTTTTAAGCCTCAATTTCTGTATTTTTGCAGTGTCAAGATTTATCATATTTATATTTTGTTCTACAAGGATTCAAATTCAAGAGATCTGGGTTAAAATCATATTTCCATTATATATAAGCTATATAATATAATTTCACTAGGCCTCAGTGGCGAGTATGTGACTTTTTCATTTTCCTTAAAGGTGCCTTTTGATGAACAGGTTTCTAATTTTGATAAAGTCCAGTATATCGTTTCTTTTCTTTTATGGTTATTGCTTTTTTACACATCAAGAAATCTCTGCCTACTGCATGATTGCGAAGATATTCTTTATGCTTCCTTCTACGGATTTTATAGTTTTGGCTTTTATTTTTAGATTTTCAGTCCAACTCAGGTTAATTTTTAAATATGTTGTGATGTACATGTCAGGATACATAGATATCCAGTTATTCTACAACCATTTGTTGAAAATATTTTCTTTTCCCCATTGAATTTCTGGCATCCTTTTCAGTTAGCTGAAGTTATGGAGGTGGGCCTAATTCTCAATTCTCTCCTCTGTTCAACCTGTTTGTCTTTTCTTACACCAATAATGCACTGTCCTAATTGCTGTAGTTTTATATTGTCTTAAAATCAGGTAATCTAAGTCTTCCAACTTGTTTTCTTTTTTTTTAATAGCTGATTTACTTCATTGTACAGCAGAAACTAACACAACGTTATAAAGCAACTATACCCCAATTAAAAAAAAAAACAAACTTGTTTTCTTTTTCAAGATTATCTTGGCCATTCTAGTCCTTTGTATATCCATATAACATTTCATGTTACACTATCAATTTCCAAGAACAACAACAAAAAAGCATTCAGAGTCGGAAGTACATTGATTCTACAGATCAATTTCGGCTGAAGTGACATTTTTATAATATTGTCTTGCAACAAAGTATGGTGTATCTTATTCATTTAGGTCTGTCTTACTTTCTTTCTACAATTTTGTGATTTTTCAAAGTAGAGATATTTTACACCTTTCCTTAAATTTATTCTTAGGTATTTAATGTTTTTTGACACTATTATAAAAGATATTTATTTTTAAATGTTACCTTCCAATTGTCTGTTGAAACAATATAGAAATACTGACTTTATATCCTACAACTTTGCTGAATTTACTTATTGACCCTAATAGATTTTTGGAGAACCGTGTAGAATCATGTTGTCTGTGAATAAAGACAGTTTCATTTTTAGCTCTTCCAATATTTATTCCCCATTACCCGTTTCTTTATATGTTATATCCATCTTTTCTTGTAGACTTTTCAATATATTTATCACAGTTATTTTAAAGTCTTTCTCTGCCAAATCTAACACCTATGTCCTTTGTTGGTCTCTTTCTATTGACTATAAGTCACATTTTCCCATTTCTAGTAATTTTTTATTGTTATGCTGAGGGTAATACATTGCAGAATCTCTGAATCTTCCTCTGAAAAGTGCTGTTCTAGCAAGTAGTTAAATTACAGACAGGTTGCCTTCAACTTGGGGAGGCTTGGTTTTTATTTTGTTAGGGCAGCTCTATGTTTTAGTTTTGTGATGTAGTCTTTATTCCTAACTTTATGGAAAGCCCAAGGTGTTTATCAAGCCCTTCTAACTTAGTTGGATTTAATCTCCAAAGTGTGTCTTACCTGTGGTAGATAGCAGCTAAAATCTCTGCTTAGTTCTTGGAGCCTTCCCCAGATGTTACTTTCAGCTAGGTTCCTCAGATTCTCACTGGCACGTTCACAGTCTTGAGGCAGTAAGCCAACGTTCTGAGGGGAGCTTAGATACAGATTTTGTGTCTTCTCACCCAGATGCTCCTTCCTTTTGGGGATTTCCCCTTAGATTTTTAGTTGTTCAGACAGTCCCAAATTCAGTTCTCTAAATTCTTAGACCAGTAGGATTGTGGCTTTCTTTTAGAGTTCTGTCTTCCCATGCTGCACAGACTGAAGAGTGAGGAGTGCTATTTTTATAGATACTACTCTATTTATAATTAAATATATATATAGGAAATCTGATGGGAATATATTTCCAACCTTTACAAAGTTTACCAAACTTTTCCCATTTCCTCAATGAATCTTTTCTCTCCCAACTCTGATCAAATAATTTGTAAGTCTTTTATTTTTCCTTTCTGTTCTCATCATCATAACTACTTCATGCTTCTTTTTTTTTTTTAACATCTTTATTGGAGTATAACTGTTTTACAATAGTGTGTTAGTTTCTCCTTTACAACAAAGTGAATCAGTTATACATATACATATGTTCCCATATCTCTTCCCTCTTGTGTCTCCCTCCCTCCCACCCTCCCTAACTTCATGCTTCTTAAACTTCTTCATTTATATTCATAATTATCAAAAATTGGATTTCCTTTACTACCGGTGTCATAGAAGTAGAATGGGATTGAGGATCAGGAGACCACTGCTTTTTCACCAATCAGCTGTGTCATATTAGAAATTAGGGAACCATTAAACCATTCTGTTCTTCAATTTCCTATTTGAACAAAAGCTAAGAATGAACTAACTAATGTCAAAACACAATTCTAATCAGAGTCTATACACACACACACACATATATATAATATAGACAAATTATTTTGAAACTCTCTGAATTTCAAAAGAACTCTAAATTTTTATTTAAAAAGGTTTTTTAATATCTTATTAATCAATATATCACACCACTAATATAAGTAACACCTTACTTAATACAAGTAAGAAAATTGCCAAAATATAAGAACATTTTTGTATTTTCCCCCTGGATCTTTTAAGGCTACACTAGGCAAAATAATCATTCTTATTTTATTTTATTTTATTTTTTTTTTTGCGGGACGCGGGCCTCTCACTATTGTGGCCTCTACTGTTGCGGAGCACAGGCTCCGGACGCGCAGGCTCAGCGGCCATGGTTCACGGGCCCAGCCGCTCCGCGGCATGTGGGATCCTCCCAGACCGGGGCGCGAACCCGGTTCCCCTGCATCGGCAGGCGGACGCGCAACCATTGCGCCACCAGGGAAGCCCAATAATCATTCTTTTTAAATGATAAATGTGAATGGTGTTTGATAACTTCTTAAAATGACTTTATATATATATAGTTCCTAAAAATGAAATATTTTCTTTTTTATTGTGAATTGAGGATATCATATATATTTTCTACTTTTTTATTGAGAATTGAGGATATCTATATATACATTTCATTTTTAAGAACTATTTAATCATTAAAGTTTTGAAAAATATGCCAGAAAAGCCAAGTACTGTCTTTAGTAGGAAGCTCTGTTATAAACATCTATAAATCATTTTTTACAACTTGCTTGATTTTAAGGAAAATCATAATAATATCACAAAATTTGTAAACAAATTTGTACACAAATACTGTCTTATCCATGTGTGACCAAACAAAATAATGGGACTCACATATTTGACATTTCACTGGATTCAACTCAATTCAAGCTAAATATCAAAGAAATATCTGTCAGTGTAGACTTAAAAATTAATATTGAACAATGTTTCTAGGAACCCTGCAAATTATTAAATATTACCTCACTTTGTGTCTCTCTTTTTAATATATTTCATCAGGAACTACTGATAGGAATATTACACTTTTAGTTAGACAGTCAGTGTCCCTAGGGCTTTTGCTTTCCCTCTCCACACACAGATGCAGACAATTTCAATGCATCTATACATTCATTCTTCACCTCGCTTTAGAGTACCATTTACATCATTTGTTCAAATGGTAACCTCTTTGTAAAAGCCAACTGCCTTCCTCTTGCTTTTCATCAGAGAAGAGGATAACATCAAAATTATTAGACAAGATCGGGCACATTCAGGGTGGTATGGCCATAGACAATATCAAAATTGTAACTATGAAGAATCTTAAGCTAGCTAGCTAGCTGTTTCTTTTTCCGTTCTTAATTTCTTTATATTTAAAGTTTTTATAATAAGATACGCATGCACATAGTTAACTTAAAGAGTTAAGTGATTCTTTGAAGCAACACTTCCCTCTCCCTTACTGCTCCTCTATTTTCTAATTCCCAGAAGCAATCATTTTATTTCTTTTCGCTATTTAAAATTTACCTGAATAGTTCTAAATAACATGGATTTATCGTGTAGATTTTATCTTGTGTCATCTCTGCCCAGATGAATATTTAACATATGTTTTTGTTTAAAACCATTCACCCGGTGGGGAAGGATCGCCAGCGAGATCCCGAGGCGAGGCGAGGCTCGCGCGCCCGCCCTCACCCTGGCCCCCAGCTCCCACCCGGTCGGCCCCTGCTCAGCCATGATCAAGGCGATCCTCATCTTTAACAACCAAGGGAAGCCGCCGCTCTCCAAGTTCTATCAGCCCTACAGTGAAGATACACACAGCAAATCATCAGGGAGACATTCCATTTGGTATCTAAGAGAGATGAAAATGCTGTAATTTCCTAGAAGGAGGATTATTAATTGGAGGATCTGACAACAAACTGATTTATAGACATTATGCAACATTATATTTTGTCTTCTGTGTGGATTCTTCAGAAAGTGAACTTGGCATTTAGATCTAATTCAAGTATTTGTGGAAACATTAGACAAGTGTTTTGAAAACGTCTGTGAACTGGATTTAATTTTCCATGTAGACAAGATTCACAATATTCTTGCAGAAACGGTGATGGGGGGGAATGGTATTGGAGACCAACATGAATGAGACTGTTAAACAAATTGATGCACAAAAAAAAACTGGAGAAATCTGAGGCTGGCTTAGCGGGAGCTCCAGCCTGTGCTGTATCAGCTGTAAAGAATATGAATCTTCCTGAGATCCCAAGAAATTTTAACATTTGTTAAATCAGCATAAACGTGCCAAACCTGCCCTCTTTTAAATAAAAAATTTAAAAGGCCACTCCCAGGTAAAATCTGGGGGAAAAGTTATCTAAGTTTACCACGCAGTTGTTTACCAAAAATAGAGGAGGAGAGTCAACTTTTGCTCTTGGATTTAAGTCAAGGTACTGTAAAGAAGTTATGTAAAGGTGGTATGGAAGTTCATTGTTGCTTTTCTTGCTCAGGGATTTTGAAGAAACTGAGTAGTTACAGTGCGATATTTTTCTTTATTTTCTAAACTGCATTCCTATGGCCATCTAAGGCATGCCTCTATGTATTGGCTACTACAGTATTTTGAAAAGTGTTTGGGACATTTCTTTAAATTATGTATAACCCAAAGTGATGGTGTTTTGTATGGATCACAAAAACAGCATTCCTTAATTCTTTCTGTTATTTGTCACAATTGTTATTTAAAGAATGAAGTATATATTGCATGAAAACATTATGACATTTTTCTCTTAGTTTAAATAAACTCCAAGGTAACTGGAAAAAAATAATAATAAAACCATTCACCCCACTGCCTGTATCTCTATTCCCCCACCTATATATTTGCTCCCTGTGCTCTCTTCCTCCAATATAGTTACATCATGTTAAGTTAGATTAACATTCAAGGTTTGCATTCTTATACCTAGGTAAACAACATTTCCTGCTGAGCCACATAATATATAGGATTAATTTTACTTTCCTTTCATTAGAGTTCATTGTCTTTTTTTTCTTTGATTAGTGATTTTATATACATAATCCTTTGGTTAATATATATGTATACTCAAATATATAATTCAATTTCAATCACTTTTAGTTGTTTATATCCCTCTAAATACATCCAGACATATTAAGTATTCTAACAATTTCATCTTTCTTAAAGAAATCTTTCCTAGATTAGTTTGACTTTTTCCAATATCCTATATCTTTTCTATAGCCTGTATCTTTTCTTTCCCAATATCCTATATCTTTTCTTTCTTGGTTTATGCTCTCATTTAGTGAGATGCAACCTCGAACAGTTTACTGAAGGGTTCATAGAAGATCAATTTTGGAGAGTTTAGATGTCTGAAATATCCTTAGTTTCCCTCACAGTTGATTAGTAGTTTGTCATACTACTAGTATGTCAAACTACTAGTTTGTCTAAATACTTAGATTAGCAATCTTAGTATTTTAAAGTCATTGCTTCAGTGTTTTCTAGATTCCAGGGCTGCTGTTGAGAAGTCCAAAGCCATTCTGATACCTGACTCTTCTAGGTAACTTCTCTTTGAAAATGAGTGGAATTTTCTCCTGCTCCCAGTGTTCAGAAAATGCATGATAATAGACATTAGTATGGAGCTATTTTTTTCCAGTGTGCTAAGGCATTGTACATCCAGCAGGCCCTCTGCATCTGTAAATTCATATCCTTCAGTTCTGGGAAATTATTTTGGATTATCCTTTGTTGATTTCTTCTACTGTATTTTCCATTTTCTCTCTTTGGAAAATTTTTTATTTGGGTATTAGACTTCTTAAATTACTTATCTTTTCTCTCCTATTTTCTGTCTTTTTACTCTATTATCTGAAAAGTTTCTGTATTTTTTACTTTCCAGCCTTTCTATTGAGTTTTTTTTATTTCTGCTAGCATCTTTTTTAAATTCTAAAAGCTCTTTAAGAAAAATTATGAATGTCCCCCCACCTTTTTTTTTTTCATAAATTTATTTTATTTTTATTTTTGGCTGTGTTGGGTCTTCGTTGCCGCACGCGGGCTTTCTCTAGTTGCGGTGAGTGGGGGCTGTTCGTTGCGGTGCATGGGCTTCCCATTGCAGTGGCTTCTCTTGTTGTGGAGCACAGGCTCTAAGTGTATGGGCTTCAGTGGTTGCGGCTCGCAGGCTCTAAAGCACAGGCTCAGTAGTTGTGGCGCACGGGCTTAGTTGCTCCATGGCATGTGGGATCTTCCCGGACCAGGGCTCGAACCTGTGTCCCCTGCATTGGCAGGTGGATTCTTAACCACTGCGCCACCAGGGAAGCCCACCCCCCCCCTTTTTTAATAGCATACTGACCTTGCCTCATGGTTATAATATTCATCATCTTATGGTGATTTTTTAAGGAGAACTTTTCTTCTATGCTGTTTGTTTGTCTGGTAATTCTTAGTTGCTTTGTTTTTTTAAAAAAGGGGGCATTGAAAACCAGACCAAGTGTGAGTGTTTGGATGGTGCTTGTCAACTGTGGGCCTCACTACTGGTGGTCTAGCCTTTTCACTAAATTTCTGATGTTCAGTGTCTTTAGTCTCTTCTTTTGGGCTGGTCACTTTGCCCAAAGAAAACTTCCAATCCCTTGCCTGCAGGGTAGAGACCTGTCTGTCAGAGTTCTGGGATCTGAATGAGGGAAGAAGGAAGGATAGCTCTACATTCGGTATGTAAACATTGATTTAATCTCCATATTTTTAGTGTGATATTAGGGATAACAGTATCTCTGGTATCCCCTGCTCCAGAGACCTTCTGTTTTACCCTTTCCAGAGAAATACCTTCAGTCCTCTACTAAAGATGAAGACTGCAGTTGTCATGCAGTTTACAGTGGAGTAAGGGATGTGAGATCTAATGTTTCGTAAACAGATTTTCAAATAGTTTTCTGTATTTAGACTCATCGTCATTTGTACTTTTTCATTTGCCATGGCCAGAGACTTATGGTGTTTTACTGTGGCCCTAATTGTGGTATTTTGGCTATCTAAACAGAGAATTTGGATTAAAATATTTGTAGCTTCTCTTTACTGAGTGTCTGCTTTGTACCAGGTACATTATAGATGTTATCTGCATCTTTCAAAACAACCCGAAACTATAAGTTATTATCATCTCCACTGCATATAGTTGAATAATTTAACTAGAGTCACTAGCAAGCAAGTCAGTGGTTTGGGGATTCAAAACTAAGTCTGGATCATTGACCCAAAGTTGATGCTTTTTCCTACATGATTTGTTGGTCTTAAAAGAGTCAACCTCTTAAGTCAGAAACAGTAAGACCTATTGGCACAACTGAAAAGTGTTACATAAATGCCTCTGCTCTCTACCACATTTCATGTTCATCAGGTGTTTTAAAGCTTAAAATTCTCAAAAAAAAAAAAAGCTTAAAATTCTCACAGTGGCCTTGTATTTTTGGGTGTATCTGGAGCTGACATTGGGAGTGGAGGGTGAGAGATCACATACTATTGGAATAATGACTTGAAAAGACTGATGATGCAGCAACTAGTAGGAAATGGAAATGACCTGTGAAGGGGGAAAAATATATTCATATTCTCTGTATTTGGGTAACGGTAAAAACCCAGATGATGAAATAAAATATAGGCTTTTTTTTTTTTTTTTTTTGGTGTTATGAGTGAAATAAAAATATAGGCTTTTTTTTTTTTTTTTTTGGTGTTATGAGTCTTTCTTGGTTGAGTTTGCTTCTTAAGGCTGGGAAATTAAATGAGCCTTCCTTAGAAACAGGAATCAAGATCAGATGATCTGAGAGGTAATACCCAGCTTTACAACTCAAAAATGTTTATTAATTAGGCAAGTTTCCCAACTCACAGACCTAGACTTCCTCTTCTGCTATAATCAAATATTGATTGCTATCATTTGTACCCCACACTTCCACTCTGTCTCCTGGACCAAGGCACACCTTATAAATTCTGAACCAATATCTACCAATCACCTACTATGTGCCAGGCACTATTAGACATAAGTGGCACAAAAACAAATAAGACAGACCAAGGTCTGCCTTACAGAACTTAGAGTTTAATGGGAAGGACTTATCTTTAATAAGCAATTGAAATAAACTAATAAGTAAATAATAAGGGGACAGATCATACCATCCTTTCCAAACTTTTCCTTTTATATGTACTAAAGAATATGTTTTATTAAAGAATATACATTTATATTCCTTTCCATTTTATATTCAACATTTACCTAAATGACTTTCTCAGTCTCCCAGATTTTATTGTCCTTAACGTAGCCTGGCATTGCTCCTCTTCCAAGGGGGCATGCATTTGGCTTTCTTTTTCTGAGTACAGCCTTCTCCCTTGTTATCTGCCTCCTTTACCCAACAATCTTGACGCTTAGTAGTTCTTCTCTTTCATTTCATCTAGTTAGCTCTCTTTTGGCATTACCTTAAAAATGTTCCTTACTCCCCAGATAAATTACTCCCACTCTACAGCATCATTCCTGGACTGCCTCATTGGCATATTCTCATCAGTCTTTGCATGGGCAGAGATTGCTTACTATTGGTAATTTTTCAACTGACAGAGACAACTCATGGAGTTACTCTTCTCCTTTCAATCATTATCTATTATTCATATTCATTTCCCTCACAACATACTTCTTCTTTGGCCTCTATTATATATTTTCCTTCAAACCATTCCATCAAAACTCTTTCAAGGGTGACAACTGACCTCTTACTAAATCCAATTACCTTTTCTAATCCTCTTTTTTTGGCTTTGGCCTTCTTAACATTTCTGCAGCACACGACCATCTTGTCCTTCTGAAACCCACTTAAAGGTTGGCTTCTGTGATCTTCTCTGGCACTGAACTTCCACAATCATCGTCCATTTGTCAGACAGTCCCTTCTCCAGAATCTCCTCTGTCATAGTTCAGTTCTTAACCCCTTGACCATCGCTCTCAATCTTCTTTTCCATTTTTGACTGACTCTGTGTTCTGACTTTAGACTAATAGGTTTATTCTTGATGAGTCTCCTCTTGCATTTTCCAAGTATGTCATGATATAAAGTATGTCAAAGGTTGACCATAGTTTGGAATGCTTTGCTTTAGCAAAATTATATAGGTTTCCTTACAGAAGGATCATTTTGAGTGTTCATTACCCTAATGTGCACTATGGATATCCAAGAAGGAGCAAACATTTTCCCAATTTATTTGGTCTCAAACTCTTTGAATGGGGCATTTGAGAAACCCATTTTGGGAAATACTGATTAATACTGTGATTGATAATGTCTCACCTTAATTCAGTTTTGTGCCAGAAACTGGGCATGGAGTATTTCTACTTGGATAGTCTACTAACTCAGTAGGTCTAGAACCACATTTTCATCATCTTTCAATCCAATATCTCTTTTCAATTTTTTTCTATCAGTGTCACCACAGTTTTCTCATTCATCCCAACTCAAAATCTCAGCATCATCTCTGGATTTTCCTTCTTCATTCCCTTTATCCTTTCAGTCATCTCTTAATTATTTATTAGATTGTTTCTTGAATTTGTATGTACTTAATGTCTCCGTAGTCTAAATTCTCATAACCTCATATCTGGAAATCATCCTAACTGGCTCTGCTGTGTCAAGTTTTTTCTTAAACCAATCCATTCTAAAACAACTATTCAATACTTTTGTTAAAATACTGATTAAATCATGTCACTGTCTTGCTCAGAATCTTCAGCCAACTTCCCGTTGCCTCTTGAATAAAGTCTGCCCTATTAACAGAGACATTTAAGGTTAATGCCTCTATTGACCTTCCGCCATCTAGTTCCTTGCTACTTTTCTAATTTTGTTATTTATTCCAGCTAAGTAGACCTCACTGTTCTAAAAATGTAAAGATATTTCCAGCTCTGAACCACTTATTGACCATCTGCCTTGCATTACTTCAGGCAGTGTTTTTTTTAAATTTCATGGATCATGAAATCAATTTTTTTTGGTGTTTAAATTAAATTCGTCTTTATTTTTATTCATTTGTTTAAAGATCACATCCATATTATAGTTCTTTATTTTCTTCTCATAAGGAAGTAATGATCTCTGCAAGATGTTCTTATATTTTTAAATCAGTTATTCATCACTATGTAACACAGTACCTCAAATTTAATTGCTTAAAACAAAAATGGTTTATTTGTTCATGATTCTATGCATCAGGAATTCGAGCAGTGACTGGCTAAATAGTTTTTCTTCTTAGTCAGGGTCATGTTGTCAGTGCGGGTGCTGAAACGACTAAAGGTCTAATATGGTCTCACTCACATGTCTAGCAAGTTATTTCTGGCTCCTGACTGGGGACTCAGCTGAGGTTGTAGTCAGGGACCTTGGTATTTCTCCACATAGGTCTCTCCATGTGGCTGCTTGGGCTTCCTCATAGCATAATGGCTGAATTCCCAGAAGGTGGATTATAAGAAGCAAAGATAGAAGATGTATAACTTTTGAGGCCCAGGCTCAGAAGTCAAAGCATTACATCTCCCATTGGTCGTAATAGGTACCAAGGCTAGTCCAAATTCAATGATAGAGGAAATAGACTCTACCTCCCGATAGGAAAGTAGCAAGGCCACATTGCTAAAGAACATGTGAAATGGGTGATATTGTTGTAGCTCTCTTTGGAAAAAATAACCTATTTACACTATCTAATGTTCTAGTTCTTTTTTTAAAAATTAATTAATTTATATTTTTTGGCTGCACTGCATGGCATGTGGGATCTTAGTTCTCCGACCAGGGATCAAACCCATTCCCCCTGCAGTGGAAGTGCAGAGTCTTAACTACTGGACCGCCGGGGAAGTCCCCTTTCTAGTTTTATTTTTTTTTAAGTCAAATTTTTTAAGAAAAATTTTAAATATATATAATTAAAGAGAAAGCAGTGTAATGTACCCCATGTATGTATTTTCTTGGATTCTGTATTTGTCTATTGGCATCTGTTCACCATGGGGCCAATTACTTTAACTATATTTTCTTTTCTGTATTGATATGCTGGCATTTGGGGGCCTTACAGACCTGGGGATAGACTGCCCCTTCCAGAGCTAGCTAATTCCTAAAGATAGTAAATAATTTACTTGGGAGCCCCTTCTCATACACAAGCCAACCACCTCCTTATCTAACTCTCACATATGAAGCCAGTATTTCTCCTGCCCTAAATCATCCCAGGGCCAGCTATCAAGTAACTAGAGACCATCCCTATAGTCCAAAACCTGCCAGAATTATTCAAACTGGCCAATCCCAAGCTGTTTACCCTACCCTCCCTTGCCTTCCTCATGGAAACCCCGCTACAGGCTCTTCCCCTTGTTCCTGTCTTCTGTCTTCTGACCACCTGATGCTTCTCTTGTGTAGCACGGTGTGCCCCTCCTCTTAGAAAATGTAAGTAATAAAAATCTTCTTTCAATGGCATTAGCTCTGTGTTGGCAATGATTCGCCTTCATAAATTAAAATCCTATGAGTATAAATGGGAGAGCATGCATCACCCAGTTCAACAATTCAGCAGTTATCAACTCACAGCCAGTATTGCTTCCTCTCTATACCCATACTCTTTACCACCCCACCTCTAAAATACTTAGGCAAATTCCGGATACCGTATAATTTAATCTGTGAATATTTCTGAGTGTATGTATTTGTATATGTACGTATACTTATTTTTTCAACTATAACCACAATATCATTACCTCAGCAAATGATTTTTTTAATATCATAAATATCCAGATAATGTTGAAATATTTCCAGTTATCTCTTGGAGTGTTTTTTTAAATGGTTTATTATTTGAATTAAGATCCAGATGATGTCTATACATTGTAACTAGTTGTTATATCTTTTTATTTTCTTTTTATATATAGGTTTCTTTTCCATCTCTTTTATTACTTGCAATTTTTCTTTTTCCCTATCTCTCTCCCTCCCTATTTCCTTCTCTCTCTCTCTCTCTCCTTCTCTTTGGTATGGTTATTGAAGAAAGCCAGTAGTTGGTTTTTTCTGTGGAGTCGCTACTCCCCGCATTCTGCTTGTATTCTTTTTTGTTTGTTTGTTTGTTTTTTGCGGTACGCGGGCCTCTCACTGCCGTGGCCTCTCCCGTTGCGGAGCGGACGCCCCGGCTCAGCGGCCATGGTCCACGGGCCCAGCCGCTCCGCGGCATGTGGGATCCTCCCGGACCAGGGCACGAACCCGCATCCCCTGCATCGGCAGGCGGACCCTCAACCACTGCGCCACCAGTGAAGCCCTCTGCTTGTATTCTTATGGTGTCATTTAATGTGTTCATCCATCCCCCTTATTTCCTATAAATTGGTAGTTAGATTTAGAGGTGTTGACAGATTTGGGCTTGATTTTTTAGCAAGAATTCTTCTTGGGTGATGTTCTGTACTTCCCCAGGAATTACATAATGTCTGTTTGTCTCACTTTCAGTGATGTTAGCAGCCACTGTGATTAACTGCCTAGATCTATTAAATTATTAGGGAATGTAAATAGTGATATTATAATTCCACCATTCTTTTATTGTTTATTATCTGGTATACTTCCATAAAGTAAAACTTCTTGACATCAATTATTTGCTTTCCCTGATGTATAGTCCATTTAAAAGATATTGACAATAAATAAAGTTTTTTAAAAGTATCATTTTGAACTTATAAATTTAAATATATTGGATTTGTATCAATCCATTGCACTTATCTTTTTGACAAGACCCCAGTAGTTTTTGATAATTTTCTTGCTTTCTGGTTAACAAAATGTTAAAAGATCCTCAGTACACTTCCTGTTACGGCACTGGAATCAGCCATCTGTCTAAGAATCACTAATTCTTTTTAGTGGGAAATGGTATTTAGAGAACACAATCTGTGTTTTAAGAGTGCTCATTGATACTAGGTTCATTATTTTTAGAACATTTTAGTAGACACAATTAGAAAGCGTGCATTTTTTTAAAAGATAAGATGAGTCTATATTAATACTTCCAATTTAGGTACTAGACTAGAGAAATTTTCCTTAACCTCATGTAGTTTATACGTGTGTCTTCTCCTATGCCAAAAAAATCTCAGTTCTCAGTGAATTCAACTTACTCATTTGCTTTTCTGTACTACACGTAGTCTCAGAATATTAACATAAACACTACCACAAGTATAATGATTACTAAAAACAAAGCAAAATTTTTTTATTTGCAGTTTCTTTATCCTTAGGTTATCCTACACTAGGGATATAAAGTCAAATTACTGTGTTTTAAATCAGTTAGAATTGCTCCTCTATGTTTATAGAATTAAAGTGGATATAAGTTAGGTTCATTTGTTTCTTTCACTTCACTTTTTACTTTTAGAAATTGAGTCCCACTCCAACTTTATTTTTTCTTATAATTATGTAAAATACTTACATAATTCCAAAGTCAACTCTATATAACAAGAAATTTTTTTTTAATTCAACTTCTATTTCTGTGTCCTGCAGCCTATTCTCTTTTTTCTCTTGTTGGCAACCATTTGTATGGTTTGTTTTCTTTATTAAAAAATAAATAAATAGACTTTATATTTTAGAGATGTTTTAGGTTCACAGCAAAATTGAGCAGAAGGTACAGAGATTCTCTACATACCCCCTACCCCCACATACACACAGCCACCCCCACTATCAAAATCCTGCACCAGATGGTACATTTATTACAATCAGTGAACCTACATGGACACATGGACATATCACTGTCGGCCAAAGTCCATAGTTTACATTAGGGTTCACTATTGGTATATTCTATGGGTTTTGAAAAATATATAATGACATATATCCCCAATTATAGTATTATTCAAAGGGTTTCACTGCCCTAAAAATCCTGTGTGCTCCACCTACTCATCCTTCCCTCCTCTCTAACGGCTGACAACCACTGATCCTTTTATTATCTCCATAGTTTTTCTTTTTTCAGGATGTCATATAGTTGGAATCATACAGTGTGTAGTCTTTTCAGATTAGCTCCTTTCACTTAGTAATATGCATTTAAGTTTCTTCCATGACTTATCATGGCTTGATAGCTCATTTCTTTCTAATACTGAATAAAATTCCATTGTCCGGATGCATCACAGATTATTTATCCATCTACCTACATTTCATAGTCCATTAGAAATGCTATAACAAAATACCACAGACTGGGTGTCTTATAAATAAGAGAAATTTATTTCTCATCGTTCTGGAGGCTGGAAGTCCAAGATTGGGTACCAGCATGGTTGGGTTCTGGTGAAGACCCTCTTCTGGGTTGCAGACTGCTGACTTCCCAATGTAACCTCACATGTTAGAAGGAGCAAGGGATTTTTCTCAGGCCTCTTTTGTAAGGGCACTGATCCCATTCACGATGGCTCTGCCCCCACGACCTAATCACTCCCCAAAGGCTCTGCCTCCTAATACCATCAACTTGGTTGTTAGGCTTCAACATATAAATTAATTGAAGGAAGACGCATTCAAATCATTACACCTGCTGAAAGACATCTTGGTTGCTTCCAAGTTTTGCCAATCATGAATAAAGCTGCTATAAATATTTGTGCACAGGTTTTTGTGTGGACATAAGTTTTCAACTTATTTGAGTAAATACCAAGAAGTGTGATTGCTGGATCATACAGTAAGAGTATGTTTAGTTTTGTAAGAAACTACCAAACTGTCTTCCAACATGGCTGTACCATTTTACATTCCCACCAGCAATGAATGAGTTCCTGTTGCTTTATATCCTGTCCAGCATTTGTTGTTTTTTCCTTTATTTTTAATATAAGGAAATGTTATTTCCCACTTTTATAGATAAATGGCAGTATACTATAAACACTCCTTTTTAAACTTCATATCATAGAGTATATCACAGAGATCATGCTATAGTTGTATTTATAGCTATTACTCATTCCTTCTTACAGCTGCAAAGTATGCCATTGTATCGATATAGCATGGTTTTATTTAACCCATCCCCTATTAATAGACATTTGGGTTGTTTCCAGTTTTTGTTATTACAAATAGTACTTCAATGAATTCCTTGTAAACCTACCTTTTTGTACTTTTCCCAATGTATCTTTGTGGTCAATTCCTAGAAATGGATGGCTAGGTCAAAGGGCAAGCATTTGTATAATTTTCATATATATTGACCAATTCCTCTCTCTATAGGAGTTACAACATCTTGTATTGCTATAACAATGTATTAGGGTGCCTATATCTTCACAGCCTCATCAGCAGAGTATGCTGTCAAACTTTTGGATTTTTCCCAAACTGAAAAGGAAGAAATAGCAACTCAGTGAAGTTCTAAATTATACTTTTATTGTTATGAACGTGGTTGAAACCTTTTTTTATGTTTAAGATCCATGTACATTTCTTTTTCCTAAGAGCTCTGCTCATATTTCTAGCCCATTTTACTACAGGGTTGTCTTCTTCCTTTAGTTTTAGAAGCTTTTATATATATTAGAGACATTAGTCTTTTGTCTGTAACATATACTTTTTCCCAGTTAATCATTTTTTAAAATCTGGCTGTTTTTATTATCACGTTTTAGATTTTTATCTGATCAACTTCATCATTTTTATTGCTTCTGGAGTCATAGTTTTCCCACTTTCAGGTTATAGAAGAATTCAATTGTGTTTCCTTTAAAACTTGTATAACCATAAAAGTAACCCAGTTTAGTGGGTTGTAACAAGCAATTTTTAAAATGAGATACAATTAAATAGAACAGAAAAAATAGTATTCATTGTATATAATGAAGTATTGAAAGAGCTTAGAAGTTGCCACTCCAATCCTCACAAGAAAAAAGCAGAACAAACTGAAAGTCTTCAATTCTTAGATATATCAGAGATCTGAGGCCAAAGGATAAATTGTTACTCCCCAAACTTGAGAGACAGACAGGAAGATACAGAGAATCACAGTTTACCAGGAACAGAAGCCCAGGAGCAGAAGCCAGCAGCAGGAGCCAGGATTGGTAGGAATTCTTTAAACTGTAATTGATGAATTGCTAAGTGCCTCAATGTTTGAAAATTAAAACTCCCCAAACTTGAGAGTTAAAAACTCCATGGGGCCCAATTTTAAAGGGATTCTCAGGCTTTTCTGAGCTTTACCTCTAGGAGTTCTATCATGTTCTCACTGTGCAGATGGGAGACAAATCCCCTAGTGCTTTCAGTAGGAAAAGGGGGAAAGTAACCATTTTGAAATATACCCAGAACTTTCTGTTCTTCTTAACAAGGTCTACGCTTAAGGGAAACTATTTGACCAGAGCCTAACTGGGGGTTCACAAAAGCCTAACTGATCTGGAGGAAGGGCAACACCCAATCCAGGCTCACTAAAAGACTGAGACCTAATCATAGGACTATAGAATACTTTCCATCCCCTGCATCTTACCACAACATCCATAGGATTCCTGTATAATATCAGGAGATTACAGCTAAAAGAACTATAAGGCGCAAATCCTATTTAAGAAGTCTCGGGACTTTCCTGGTGGTCCAGTGGTAAAGAATCTGCCTTACAATGCAGGGGATGCGGGTACCATCCCTGGTCAGGGAACTAAGATCCCACATGCTGCGGGGCAACTAAGCCCACGTGCCATAACTACTCAGCTCGCAAGCGCCTTAACTGGAGCCTGCATGCTGCAAACTACAGAGCCCACATGCTCTGGAGCCTGCGTGCCACAACTAGAGAAGAGAAAACCTGCACGCCATAACTAGAGAGAAGACTGCGCACCACAACGAAAGAGCCCAAATGCCTCATGGAAGATCCCGAGTGCCACAACTAAGACCCAACGCAGCCAAAAATAAATAAAATAAATAAATCTTTAAAAAAAAAAAAAAAGAAGTTTCTGTGAAAACCCAAAGACTAAAGGGGAGACAAAAGCAAGACACTAAAGGAAATTTATAGCCTCTCACAGCACAACTACAGTAAACAGTAAACACAGTCTACTCTTATCCAGATGAACATAAAGTATCTAATGTCTTAAAATAATTTGTATGTTTAACGTATATCAATATAGACATAGTTATGAACGTGTGTATTGGATTGTGATTTAAAATGTATTTCTTACTGAGGACCACAGTCGAAAAAGCTGAAATCGCTTGGCATAAGGAATCTCTTGACTGTGCTCTCTACAGAATGAAATAATACTAGTACCTATGCACTTATTCCCCATTCAAGTACAATAAAGAGTTTCTCCCATTCCATGCAGCAACAGCTCAGTGAAGACATGGGCAATGTATGTTCATGAACAGTGTTTTGTTATTTTCATTAATACGATGGGGATCACACAAACTGGTACTTCTCAACTAGAACTAACTCTAAGTCTTCATAGGAAAAGTTCTGTGTCCTAGAAATGCTTCTCTCTCAGCTAATTGGGATACCTACTGAGCTGGCAAAAGATGCCAAAGAAGCTAGAGGCCCCGGGACCCTGACAGGCATGCTTACCCTCATCTTACTTATGCTAGTCATAGTCTCCATTTGCAACATTGTTGTCTGTGAAGCAAGCAGATGTTTTCAAGTATAAATATGGCACACAACATACTTCCTTTAGCCCTAAGCCTCTCAGTAATTTAGTTTCCTTAAGATACTGCTGTACTCTCTTTACTGCTTCTTATGTTTACATCTTTATTCTTGCTGTTAGAACTCACCTAAACAAATCTCACCCAACTGTAAGATCAGACTTGTCTCTGATCTGTCTCACTCCTCTATGAAACTGCCCTGGCCCTCCTTTTATTTATCCCAGTCTCTAACAGTCCAAAGAATTTATTTCCAGAACCATTGTTTTTAACACAAAAGTCATTTATCACCATGAGTTTATTACTTAATTATTTCATACATATAAATCTTGACACACTTGTTAAATTATAAGCTCCTGGAGTAGATGGTCATTTCTTTTATACTCCATTTCAGTTGATCAAGAGGTGGGCATGCCCCACCTCACACTGGTCAGAATGGCCATCATTAAAAAGTCTACAAATAACAAATGCTGGAGAGGGTGTGGAGAAAAGGGAACCCTCCTACACTGTTAGTAGGAATGTAAATTGGTGCAGCCATTATGGAAAGCAATATAGAGGTTCCTTTAAAAACTAAAAATAGAGATGCCATAAGATCCAACAATCCCACACCTGGGCGTATATTTGGAGAAAACCATAATTCGAAAATGTACATGCACCCCAATGTTCATTGCAGCACTATTGCAATAGCCAAGACATGGAAGCAACCTAAATGTCCATCCACAGATGAACAGATAACGAAGATGTGGTATATACTACTCAACCATAAAAAAGAATGAAATAACGCTATTTGCGGCAACATGGATGGACTTAGAGATTATCATAATAAGTGAAGGAAGTCATACAGAGAAAGACAAATACCATATAATGTCACTTATATGTGGAATCTAAAATATGACACAAATGAACTTATTTATGAAACAGAAACAGACTCACAGACATAGAAAATAAATTAATCGTTACCAAAGGGGAAAGGGGGTGTGGGAGGGATAAATTAGGAGTATGGGATTAGGAGATACACACTACTATATATAAAATAGATAAACAACAAGGTCCTACTGTATAGCACAGGGACCTACATTAAATATCCTATAATAAATAATGGAAAAAACATACATATATATAAAAATATATATATAAAACTGAATCACTTTGTTGTACACCAGAAACTAAAACAACATTGTAAATCAACTATACTTCAATTAAAAAAAAAAAAAAAGAAAGGTTGGCATGTAGCAGGTACTCAGTAAATGCTTAGTCCAATAATGGATTCATGAACGACTCAATACATCAATTCTCCTGTAAGAAGGATACTTGTAGATATATATATATAAACCTCTTTTCATTTCTGTTATTTTTATGAATATAATACAGTATCTAAAAGTTCAGAAAACTAGCAATCCATGAGATGGGGCAAGTTCTTGTAAAAATATCTTTCTAGAATTAAAAAATTATACTGATGATGCTAACTCTCACAGTTGCAAGAGCATTTAAAAAGATGAATAAAGGGGTTAGTCAGTCCTGTAGTCAGATGATAGACCTTCTTAAGTAAGCCTATTTAGATACTTCCTTCTACATGTGGAACTTCTAATTAAGTCGTGAACTCCTAATTCCCTGGGGTTTTGCCACAACATTCATCAATTCGGTTCTTAGTGACACATACATGTCATTCAGAACATACTTCTAAGTAAAACTCCCTTGTCTTTTTTTTTTTTCCATCTAAAAAGTACTCTCTACCATAGGATGATGAAAATTCAAAAACAAGCTACATAATTTTTACATTCCAGGTACAAAATCTCATTACTCAAGTTGGCATGTATATACAGCATTAAACAAGCAATGTCCCGGGACTTCCCTGGTGGCACAGTGGCTAAAAATCCGCCTGCCAATGCAGGGGACATAGGTTCGATCCCTGGTCCGGGAAGATCCCACATGCCGCGGAGCAACTAAGCCTGTGCGCCACAACTTCTCAGCCTGTGCTCTAGAACCTGCGAGCCACAACTACTGAAGCCCACGCGGCCTAGAGCCCATGCTCCGCAACAAGAGAAGCCACTGCAACGAGAAGCTCTTGCACTGCAACGAAGAGTAGCCCCTGCTCTCCGCAACTAGAGAAAGCCTGTGCTCAGCCAAAAGACCCAACGCAGCCAAATATAAATAAATAAATTTTAAAAAATCAATGTCTTAAACATTCAACATTGGCATTCCCTTTTTAAAATCTGCGGGCTCTTCTTTAAGTATCAACATCCTTGGAAACACTGACCCATCTTCTAATATATACTGGAATTTCTTTCAGACTTTTGGGTCTATAGATACCTCTTGATTAGTTTTTTAAAAAGAAGATGTCTAAAAAGCCTATCAAATCCCCTCTAGGCCTCTGAATCTAGGGTCACTACTTTTGACTTCAAAACTACCGTCCAGGACTTCCCTGGTGGTGCAGTGGTTAAGAATTCTCCTGCCAATGCAGGGGACACGGGTTCGAGCCCTGGTCGGGAAGATCCCATATGCTGTGGCACAACTAAACCTGTGCACCACAGCTACTGAGCCCGCGCTCTAGAGCCCGTGAGTCACGACTACTGAGCCTGCGTGCCACAACTACTGAAGCCCGCACGCCTAGAGCCTGTGCTCCGCAACAAGAGAAGCCACCGCAACGAGAAGCCCGCGCACCGCAAGGAAGAGTAGCCCCCGCTCGCTGCAACTAGAGAAAGCCCGTGTGCAGCAACGAAGACCCAA
>NC_041228.1:28928546-28968255 GCF_002837175.3 Physeter macrocephalus | reverse complement strand
TTTTTTGGTACGCGGGCCTCTCACTGTTGTGGTCTCTCCCGTTGCGGAGCACAGGCTCCGGACGCGCAGGCTCAGCGGCCATGGCTCACGGGCCCAGCCGCTCCGCGGCATGTGGGATCTTCCCGGACCGGGGCACGAGCCCGTGTCCCCTGCATCGGCAGGCGGACTCTCAACCACTGCGCCACCAGGGAAGCCCGAGGCCTTGTTTTAATTTGCAAATAATTTACTGGCTGGAGATGAGAAACAGTAACATCTTTCAACTCTGTCTCTGGACTTCTGCATTCTTCTTTTCTCTTCCATTCCACTGAAAAAAGTCCAATTATTTTCTGAGTTTATTCTTCCTTATAAAGTCTAAAAAGCAATTTTGGGCTATCAACATTCCGTCTTGAAAATTCTTTGCAAAGTTTATAGGTATATTTTCTGCCTTTCAAGTTATCTCAGGTAACAGTATTACCAAAATTTTCACCATTGCATAGAATAGGTTGTCATTTTTCCAGCCTCCTTTAATATCAGGGGCTCCCATAACAGGCACAGTGCAAATACTACATATTTTAGTTTATTGTTGTTACACTGATGCCTTGCTTCTAGGTATCAATTTCTTTATTAATCAACTTTTGTTGTGGTGACAAATAATCCCAAATCTTAGCAACTTGCAACAACAAACAGTCATTTATCATTCATGTTACTGGGTTCTGCTGGGCTCTTTTGGGTTCAGCTTGCATCAGGTGTCTTCTCTCTTTGAATCAAGTCTGAGGAGTAGCCACTATCTGAAAGATGCTTTTCTGACCGTGGAAGGCAGGAAGAAGAGGAGTGTCAATCATGCAAGTGCGTTTAAAGCTTTGGCCCAGATGTGTTATATGTTATATCTGCTCACATCCCATTGGTTAAAGCAAACCACACAGCCACCAAAGTTAACCAAAGTTAATGGGTGAGGGGAGCAAAGGCTGACTGACCATAGGAGAAGAAGGTAAAGAATAGCTATAAAAGAACAAAAAATAAAATATACTTTAAAAAATATTTACTAAATGACAAACTGTGTTCCTTCCAGCTGCTAAATACATTCTACAAACAAAGTAGTGTCTCTGATCTCAGAAAACTCAGTCTAGTGGAGAATTCAACTAAGTGAAGAGGCAATTGAAATGTAATGCGAAAAGTATACAGAACTCATGCCACTTAACCCAGAATTAAAGTATTAGGGAAGGCTTCCTGGAGGAAGTAATAACTAAACCAATACCTGGATGGTGAACAGGAGTTAGAGGGTGAAATGAGTTGAGCAGAAGTGGACAGGGAGAGAGTTCTCAGAAGCTCAGAATGAGCAAGGCCTGAGGTCAAGAGAAAGCATAGAGAACCAAAAATATTTCAGTATGGTTTCAGGACAGAGACCAACCCTGTCAAATACACAAAACAATGGTTGAATATTTCATATTAAATAGAAATTTCTAAACCCAATTTCATATTGGGTTTAAAACTGTGGAGTCACAAGTCCCATAAACAATACTGCTATACACTGAAAGCTGAAAAAGAAAAGAAAAAAAAATCCCTGTGCTTTTCAGAGGTGGAATAACCGAGAGAGTATGGGCATTTATACTTAACCAAGCCAGGACGAAATGCAGAAATAATTCGATTTAACTGTCTTGTGGCCTGGCACTTTTCTCCAGCATGCTTTGTGGGAGAAACCCTCCGTGTTGAAACTGAGTGAATGCTGTCAATGTGGTAATTATTTTATTATCAAGGGCAACCACTGGCAAGAGAAGAATTGCCTTGAGGTTTACAGTTTATGTCTCTGATCAGAAAATACAGTTGCTTTTGTCAATTAACTACATTGGCAGGTTTTGGAAAAACAGAAATTAAAATGCAGTTTTACTCAATCACTTTTCAAGGGTGTGGCTTTGAGTTTGGTTTAAGCAGCGTGAAGGTCGCTGAAGAGCATCCCTACTTTGTCTCTTAGCACAGTGACTGCCCTGTGGAAGAGTCCAGCAAACTTACAAAATGGATAGGCCCACTGTCCTTTTGAAATGGACAGCTGGGGAATGTTAACACGCTCATGACAAGCATAAAAAAAGTAACATTTTAGGCTCAGTTTGTACTCACTGTACACGTATTTTAAAAGAAGGAATCTTTTAAGTATCAGCTATAAGCTGCTTTGAAAACAGGATCTGGTAAAATACTGGGTTGGCCAAAAAGTTCGGTAAGATGTTACGGAAAAACCCAAACGTCTTTTCGGTCTTTTTGGCCGACCCAATACATCTTTGCAAAGTGGTTAAATATTCACCTTTGTTTAAGACACTCTTTGCACTTCCCTTAAGCACCCGTGTAGTGCTGCTGCCTAACTCTGTAAGGAACAGTCATAAGAAGGAAAGTTATAGTGAAAACAAAAATCCAGAACCATCAAATTTGAGATCAAATGTTGATGCAATATTAATGAACTACATGTGACCTTTCTATCACCAAAATCAGGAACACATGATAATATTGAATACATTTGTATCAACTCCACCTTGATTGTCACATTGTTGTTGAATCTGTACCTCTGATCCTGTCACAGGCAAAAGTACTGAAACAGCAGTCCGGGAAGATCCCACATGCCGCGGAGCAACTAAGCCTGTGCGCCACAACTTCTCAGCCTGTGCTCTAGAACCTGCGAGCCACAACTACTGAAGCCCACGCGGCCTAGAGCCCATGCTCCGCAACAAGAGAAGCCACTGCAACGAGAAGCTCTTGCACTGCAACGAAGAGTAGCCCCTGCTCTCCGCAACTAGAGAAAGCCTGTGCTCAGCCAAAAGACCCAACGCAGCCAAATATAAATAAATAAATTTTAAAAAATCAATGTCTTAAACATTCAACATTGGCATTCCCTTTTTAAAATCTGCGGGCTCTTCTTTAAGTATCAACATCCTTGGAAACACTGACCCATCTTCTAATATATACTGGAATTTCTTTCAGACTTTTGGGTCTATAGATACCTCTTGATTAGTTTTTTAAAAAGAAGATGTCTAAAAAGCCTATCAAATCCCCTCTAGGCCTCTGAATCTAGGGTCACTACTTTTGACTTCAAAACTACCGTCCAGGACTTCCCTGGTGGTGCAGTGGTTAAGAATTCTCCTGCCAATGCAGGGGACACGGGTTCGAGCCCTGGTCGGGAAGATCCCATATGCTGTGGCACAACTAAACCTGTGCACCACAGCTACTGAGCCCGCGCTCTAGAGCCCGTGAGTCACGACTACTGAGCCTGCGTGCCACAACTACTGAAGCCCGCACGCCTAGAGCCTGTGCTCCGCAACAAGAGAAGCCACCGCAACGAGAAGCCCGCGCACCGCAAGGAAGAGTAGCCCCCGCTCGCTGCAACTAGAGAAAGCCCGTGTGCAGCAACGAAGACCCAACGCAGCCAAAAATAAATAAAAAACAAAAAAAACTACCGTCCAAGTAGCAAATAACCAAGCAACTCAACTATTGGGTTGGCCGAAAAGTTCATTCGGGTTTTTCCATAACATCTTACAGAAAAACCTGAACGAACCTTTTGGTCAACCTAATAGTATCTCTATTAGTTCCACCTGTGAATAATTCTGATTGAGTTCCTTTATTTATGTACATTCAGACTCTTACATGGTTTTCCTATATAAACCAAGCATTTTTATAGACAATATAATTCTTCCTTCTTTATTTTCAACAACAAATTCATTCAGAACTTGTGTTAGCCAGCTTTTGCTGTAACAAACAATCCCAATATCTCTGTGGGTTATAACAACAAATATGTATTGATTGCCTAAGTTCATGAGGGTGAGGGCTTTTCTGGGTTTAGCTGAGTTTGGTTGAGCTAGACCTTGGCTCCATGACAATTATCTTTTCATTCCATAGCCCAGGCTGAAGGAGTAAGCTAGTTATCTTGGACATGCTATTCTCATTTTGGAGGGAAACATCAAGCCTGGGTACCAAGCCATGCACAATGTATAAGCACATTTGCAAACACATTTAAAACTTGTAAGACAATCTATTTGCCAAAGAAAGTAATATGACCCAGGTCAAAGTCAGTGGAAAGGAAAATAGACTGTGCTCACAGAGAAGCATGGCAAGGGTATGGATGGAATAAATATTTGTGACATAATGTAATCTACCACAGCCTGCTTGTGAACAAGTTCACAAATGTTCACTTCCTTGCTGTAAAAAAAAGTGTAATCACCCCACCCTAAAGATACTCCAAGGTCTGATCTAATCAAAACCTCTAGCTTGAAATCCAGGATCTTGAGTTTGTATCATACCCAAATGTAGCTCTATTGAGCCAAAGTCCTATGACCTAAAAGACTTGTTATTTGTACCCACCCATGATAAAATACATACCTACACATCCATAATAAAATAATAGTGTAACCACAGTAAACACTCTCATTTAGGAAGGGGAAGAAGGTGAGAACCCAGCAGTCACTGATTCACAGAAGTTCTGAAATCCCATGGAGAAATTGTTATAAAGTCTGCTAACCTGAGTGTAAGGAACTGTGTTTAATCAATCTTCAATTTTGTTTCCTGGAGGTAGCTTCATAGTCTATTGTTCTTCATGACTCTTGACTTCACCTTCTGGGAAGTCCTTCCTTTTCCAATGTCCTGTTTGGGAGAAACTTCTGTTTTGGGATGCCAAACAGCTTCCTTATCCTGTCAAAAAAGTCGAGAGCTCAAGGGTAGTTTTACTGTTCAAACAATCACAACCTCTTTTAATTCAGGCTGGTAGCAATTTTGGCACTACAACTTTAAAAAAAAAATTGTTAGTTTCTTTGATATCTTTGTTTCCTGTTAGTGCCTCCTGCCAATAGCCAGATCCGTAATTAGCAGACATACTTCTAGGCTTAATTACAGATAATTTGCACTCTTTAGGCTTCCATTAGGCCAATCTATGATTTCTTTACCCAGAACCATTTTGTACAAGTGAAATGACTTACTGGGGATCACTTTAAAGGGATCAGAGGTCTTAACAAATGGTGTGGTGACAACAGTCTTGATTTGATCCTTACTCCCAAGCCTGAATCATCATCATCGTCATCTTATTATTATTAATTAGGCATACTTTTACCTAGTAGGATGAAAATATTAAGTTTTCATATTTATGATGACAAAAACTCTTTATAGGTACTTTACAATATTAATTTTTGAAGACTGCTTTTGCCTTCTGATCTTTATAATAGGCTTCTAAAAGATAATAGATAATATAAGTTGCTCCTTCTCCTATTTATCCATTTAAAAATCTCTTTGATATTATCTTTTAAATTGCCTACATGTTACTATGGTAATTTTGCATTCAGAATTTGCTCAAGTTGCTAAATTTCTGATGTGCTTTAAATTCACTAAAAATAATTAAAATTATTCAGTGTAATAAAATGTACACACAACGAAAAAACAACTATCCTTGACTTGGTTTTGCATTGAGGCCTTGTTTCATTTTTTTTTTTTTTTTTTTTGGTACGCGGGCCTCTCACTGTTGTGGTCTCTCCCGTTGCGGAGCACAGGCTCCGGACGCGCAGGCTCAGCGGCCATGGCTCACGGGCCCAGCCGCTCCGCGGCATGTGGGATCTTCCCGGACCGGGGCACGAGCCCGTGTCCCCTGCATCGGCAGGCGGACTCTCAACCACTGCGCCACCAGGGAAGCCCGAGGCCTTGTTTTAATTTGCAAATAATTTACTGGCTGGAGATGAGAAACAGTAACATCTTTCAACTCTGTCTCTGGACTTCTGCATTCTTCTTTTCTCTTCCATTCCACTGAAAAAAGTCCAATTATTTTCTGAGTTTATTCTTCCTTATAAAGCCTAAAAAGCAATTTTGGGCTATCAACATTCCGTCTTGAAAATTCTTTGCAAAGTTTATAGGTATATTTTCTGCCTTTCAAGTTATCTCAGGTAACAGTATTACCAAAATTTTCACCATTGCATAGAATAGGTTGTCATTTTTCCAGCCTCCTTTAATATCAGGGGCTCCCATAACAGGCACAGTGCAAATACTACATATTTTAGTTTATTGTTGTTACACTGATGCCTTGCTTCTAGGTATCAATTTCTTTATTAATCAACTTTTGTTGTGGTGACAAATAATCCCAAATCTTAGCAACTTGCAACAACAAACAGTCATTTATCATTCATGTTACTGGGTTCTGCTGGGCTCTTTTGGGTTCAGCTTGCATCAGGTGTCTTCTCTCTTTGAATCAAGTCTGAGGAGTAGCCACTATCTGAAAGATGCTTTTCTGACCGTGGAAGGCAGGAAGAAGAGGAGTGTCAATCATGCAAGTGCGTTTAAAGCTTTGGCCCAGATGTGTTATATGTTATATCTGCTCACATCCCATTGGTTAAAGCAAACCACACAGCCACCAAAGTTAACCAAAGTTAATGGGTGAGGGGAGCAAAGGCTGACTGACCATAGGAGAAGAAGGTAAAGAATAGCTATAAAAGAACAAAAAATAAAATATACTTTAAAAAATATTTACTAAATGACAAACTGTGTTCCTTCCAGCTGCTAAATACATTCTACAAACAAAGTAGTGTCTCTGATCTCAGAAAACTCAGTCTAGTGGAGAATTCAACTAAGTGAAGAGGCAATTGAAATGTAATGCGAAAAGTATACAGAACTCATGCCACTTAACCCAGAATTAAAGTATTAGGGAAGGCTTCCTGGAGGAAGTAATAACTAAACCAATACCTGGATGGTGAACAGGAGTTAGAGGGTGAAATGAGTTGAGCAGAAGTGGACAGGGAGAGAGTTCTCAGAAGCTCAGAATGAGCAAGGCCTGAGGTCAAGAGAAAGCATAGAGAACCAAAAATATTTCAGTATGGTTTCAGGACAGAGACCAACCCTGTCAAATACACAAAACAATGGTTGAATATTTCATATTAAATAGAAATTTCTAAACCCAATTTCATATTGGGTTTAAAACTGTGGAGTCACAAGTCCCATAAACAATACTGCTATACACTGAAAGCTGAAAAAGAAAAGAAAAAAAAATCCCTGTGCTTTTCAGAGGTGGAATAACCGAGAGAGTATGGGCATTTATACTTAACCAAGCCAGGACGAAATGCAGAAATAATTCGATTTAACTGTCTTGTGGCCTGGCACTTTTCTCCAGCATGCTTTGTGGGAGAAACCCTCCGTGTTGAAACTGAGTGAATGCTGTCAATGTGGTAATTATTTTATTATCAAGGGCAACCACTGGCAAGAGAAGAATTGCCTTGAGGTTTACAGTTTATGTCTCTGATCAGAAAATACAGTTGCTTTTGTCAATTAACTACATTGGCAGGTTTTGGAAAAACAGAAATTAAAATGCAGTTTTACTCAATCACTTTTCAAGGGTGTGGCTTTGAGTTTGGTTTAAGCAGCGTGAAGGTCGCTGAAGAGCATCCCTACTTTGTCTCTTAGCACAGTGACTGCCCTGTGGAAGAGTCCAGCAAACTTACAACATGGATAGGCCCACTGTCCTTTTGAAATGGACAGCTGGGGAATGTTAACACGCTCATGACAAGCATAAAAAAAGTAACATTTTAGGCTCAGTTTGTACTCACTGTACACGTATTTTAAAAGAAGGAATCTTTTAAGTATCAGCTATAAGCTGCTTTGAAAACAGGATCTGGTAAAATACTGGGTTGGCCAAAAAGTTCGGTAAGATGTTACGGAAAAACCCAAACGTCTTTTCGGTCTTTTTGGCCGACCCAATACATCTTTGCAAAGTGGTTAAATATTCACCTTTGTTTAAGACACTCTTTGCACTTCCCTTAAGCACCCGTGTAGTGCTGCTGCCTAACTCTGTAAGGAACAGTCATAAGAAGGAAAGTTATAGTGAAAACAAAAATCCAGAACCATCAAATTTGAGATCAAATGTTGATGCAATATTAATGAACTACATGTGACCTTTCTATCACCAAAATCAGGAACACATGATAATATTGAATACATTTGTATCAACTCCACCTTGATTGTCACATTGTTGTTGAATCTGTACCTCTGATCCTGTCACAGGCAAAAGTACTGAAACAGCAAAGTATGCCTTTGTGGTCTTCCGTTCACCCAGGATCTCACTTCTCTTGCTCCACCCTAGTATCAATAACTACCATTTATTGGTTGCCTAACCAAGCTCTGGACACTGTGCTGGTCAAGTATGTTACCACTATATTACCAAGAGTGGTAACCATGTTCCTCTCATCTTAGAGACAAGAAAACTGAGACACCCCAAACATTAAACAATTTTCTCAAGCTCATAAAGCTAGTAAAGTGATAGACGCAAGATTCAAACCAGCTCTTTTTGACTGTAAGAAAATTCATAATTCCAACCACAACACTGCCATTATTATTATCTTTCTCCATATGACAGTTCCTACACAACACATTGTAATCTTTTACATGTTAAGCTTTTTTTACTTTAAAAATTTTAGAGTCTACATTGACTTATAGATTTTTAATGAGAACATCTAACAGTGTTAGATGGAAATCACTGATTGATTACTGGTTAAACATATAATTTCTGTATCTGTATTTCATATTTGAAAAATGCCAGTCACAGGGTTGATGTAACCTAAAATGTGTTTCTGCAAAAGTTTAAATTTTATCTATATGAAACTCATTCTTCTAAATCATTACTCTTCCTCTTTTATTTGCTCACTCATTCCTGCTTTCTTTTGCACTCATGCTCTCTTTTGCTTTTGCCTTTTTGCTCTTTCGTTCTCTACCTGCCTTTCATCACTGTCTCTGATTAGCTTCATTCTGCAACAGGCTCCTCATTGTGTCAGGGAAGATGGCCACTGGTGCCAGGTTCAAAATTTCCAAGCTTAGCAACCTTAACAAAAAGACAACATGTTTCTTCTAGTGTTTAAAAATGTTATCATCCTGCCTTGGTTTACTCTATCTTACGTTTTGCTGGTAATATTCTAATTTGAGGGTAAGTCAGGAGGATATACCTCAAATATCTGGAACCTGACCTATTACCTTCTTTGGTGTATTAGCCAAATACACCAAATGTATTGTGATAATGGTGTGTAACAAACATACCCCTAAATCGCAGCTCCAGTCTCAGGAGATTCTCCCTGGTTGTTCCAAAATTTCTTCCAGGAGCTCTCAGGCTATATGATTCCCCATTAATGTACTGCATTTGTCCTATTCCCTCAACCTTTGATTTAAAGTCTTAGGCTTCGTTCTAGTTGCACTAAATTATTAATTAGAACATGTTACCATCTCTGGACCAGTCACGGACCCACATAACGCTAATTCGTTTAGGCCTGAGCTACATGTGCTACTCATGGAGATACTTCTCTGAAGCACATGAGCTGCTTAGAGGGGTGATGGTGGTTACCTAAAACACAATTGGGGTGCTAGAACCAAAATAAGGTGATAAAAGTCTGCCTGAATCAGCAAATGTTCAACACAGAATATCATGCTTATATTTTAGATTTCTTATTTAAGTTCAAGTTTGTGGTTTAGTCTACTTTGACCTTAGGAAGAAGGATCAGGCAACAGCCATGATCTGAACTCTCTATTAATAGATATACCTCAAAGACTGAACTGAGAAAATTTCCAGAATAAAGAAGGAAAGATGAAGAAGAGATACTTTGTAAAAGGTGATAGTTTTCTTCTTCCACCTGGTCTGCTGATAAAGAGCAGCTACTTAAGTTTAAACTTTTTCCTTTCCTGGAAAGAGTAAGACATTCTGAATTAGAAACATCTGCTGGTGCATCAGTCTCTGTTCCAGTTCTAGGGGAGAAAAACAGTAAAATGTTGGTCATGATAGTGGAGGAAGAGTTACCCAGAAAATTTTTTCTTGATTAAAAAAATTTTTAATATATGTAAGAAATGGAGAAGGAAAAATGTTAAATAATACAAGAATTCTGAAAAAAAAATCCCATACATCTAAAATTTCTGATGCATGATATACACTTTAGGATGGTTAAGAAGCAATTTTATCAATGATGAGGACGAGATTATTGCTACTTCTAGATCATACCTATACAGTGTCTTGAACTTAATGTTTATTCAAAGGACGGCTATGATATATCAATGAAGGATTTCCCATATAGAATTCATTGCACTTATAAAAGTCCTACCTCAACTTTTTTTTTTTTTTTTTTTTTTTTTTTTTTTTAAACGGAATTTATATATATATATGTATATATATATATAGGCGGTACGCGGGCCTCTCACTGTTGTGGCCTCTCCCGTTGCGGAGCACAGGCTCCGAACGCACAGGCTCAGTGGCCATGGCTCATGGGCCCAGCCGTTCTGTGGCATGTGGGATCTTCCCGGACCGGGGCATGAACCCGTGTCCCCTGCATCGGCAGGCGGACTCTCAACCACTGCGCCACCAGGGAAGCCCCTTCCTCAACCTTTTAAAATATTTGTCTGTAAGGTGGTTTGGAACTGCTCTGAAGATTTAGGGTGTTCTTCATAACTCTACTTGAAGCCATTCCTCTGGGGATAGCCCACAACTGTCTGCTTGTTTATGTTCTAGAGATGAAATGAAATAATATATGAGATGCGATTGAAATAGTCCTGGATACCTGGAAAGTGCTCAATAAACTGCAGGACAAGTTATCTTTCTTATTACTGCTGTTATTTTGCTCATATTATTTGAATCATTTTTATATAAAAGCAAATTCTGTGTGCAAGTTGCTGCTCTAAGGATGTGATGGCAGGAAAGTCCACCCCCACCTTTGCTGATCTCAAAGGATGAATGAAGGAGGCAGCTGGTTTCTAACATCTCTGCTTTGACAGCCCTCAGAGCCACCAGAGCCTCACATGCAGTTGGAGCTATTGGTAGCTGCTGGAGTAAGAGTGCTTGAACATCTTCAGAATGCCAATATTTTTTCAGGGAATAGTATCCATGTGTCTCAAAGTGAAAATTAAATCCAAACTTCCTTCATCATCAAACACTTGCTATTCCTCTTTGAAAACTTGGTGAATCTGGTGCTCATGAAAACATGGGTTAGTGAAGATCAGTGTGAAAGGCCAAGTAACACATGTTTTCTTCCTCCTCTTTAGCTCTTCATTTTCATGGTCCTAATAATTTCCCAACAGAAGAAAAGCAAGCAATGAAACAAGATAGAGAAATGATCTTAACAAAGTAAAGAGTCATCCCACAGTTAATGACAGAAAAAAAAGCTAGTGTGATGCAGTACATTTTGTACTGATAAATACTGATCATTAAATGGTAATTTAGAGGTTTGCAATTACTACATTTTTACACTATGACTTATTTGAATACACTATGACTTATATGATATTTTAAACTGCATTATTTATGAAGAGCAAGGCTATGCCATAAAATAATTAGTATTATTTATTTTGAGGTTTTTATTTAAAGATACCTATAGATAATTTTTTGAAGATAATTTTTAATACATAAAATGGAAAAAGTAGTAACGAATATTTTAATACTTATGTATATTTACAGAAATGCAAATTAAGATAGGATTTAATTTTTTGTGCTTCAGGTTAGAGCAGGGTAGAATAGCAGAGGATGTGGAGATAAGTAGTCAAGTATCAATATTTTTGAAAGGAGAGCCATCAGGATTTGTAGATGGATTGGATGTGGCAAGTAAAAGAAAAAAGAGGGGTCAAAGATAACTCGATGTTTTTAGTTTGAGCACCTAGAGTAATGAATTTACCATGGACTGAAATGGGGAAAACCATGGAAGGAAGAGATGCAGGGTAGGAGTGTGGAGAAGAGTTTGCTTGGGTACATGATAAGTTTGAAGTTTCATTCCACTATCTTAAGCAGCTTGAGTCTTTTCCCACAGACTTATTTTGATTAAGTCCTTCAGTTTCCAGAGTATGATACTCCTCAACTCAAACAAACACAAGGGAGAGATTTTGCTCTTAATAATGTGGCTGTTCATAAGTTCCAATAGTGCACAAAATTTTTTTGAGATTACTACTTTGAAAAATAAAAATGTAAGTATCAACCTACTGTTCAGTAACTACCAATTATTGTTATCATTATGTGTTGAGCATTGCTTTACAAATGTTATCTAATCCCTACAAACACTATTATTTCCTCCTATTTTCCAGATGAGAAAAACTGAGAATTTAAAAGGGCCTGGGGACACACAGCTAGTACTCAGAACAGGTAGTGAGATCAGTTTGATGCTAAAGGCCACGCTTAAAGGCATTATATTTTATGTATTTGTTTCTCTTTGAAAAATGGTAATATTGATTTTCATGCACATATTCATAAACATTTCTAATTTTACTTTATCTCTTACCTTTTATTAGCATAGTTTAATTCAATTTCATACTAAATAGAAGCAAATATTCAAATTAATTAATCATAAATAATATTTAATATGATTTATTATGACTAGTTCCAATATTCATGTGGCATCAGGGCAACCACAATGAATTGTTATCAGAATGGACAGTCATGCAAATAAATGCTTAATATATTAAGTAAGCTGAAAAAAGTATCAATCATATTATATTAGTTAACTTCATTTTCGAAAATCAGGTATTAGATCAGTAATATTTTTTATAAACTTGAAAGTGTGGGACTTTCAAAAGATGGGTTTTGAAACCCATGTAGAGCCCGTGGCTCACGGGCTCTAGAGCGCAGGCTTGGTAGTTGTGACGCACGGGCTTAGTCGCTTTGCAGCATGTGGGATCTTCCCGGACCAGGGATCAAACCCATGTCCCCTGCATTGGCAAGCGGATTCCCAACCACTGCGCCACCAGGGAAGCCCAATAGTTATGTAACCCATCTTCCAAAAGATGGGTTTAATCAATTATAGACTTTTGTCAGTTTTGTTTAGGATTCATAAAGCATAATTTACGTTAAGATTATAAAATATAGTTTTCAAGATGGTAAAGCAAGTGAACATGTACTGATTCTAAATATTATTAAAATATAAAAGTGGGCACATTAATTCAGCAGGAAACTTCTTAGTGATGAAGAACAATTGCCTGAATGAAGGAAAGGAAATTAACCAATTACCAATTAGCCTTGAGGAAAATTCAATCACTTGATTTTCCACAGAAAATATCAGGCTCCTCTGGGCTGTCCTGCATGAAAAACAAGACCAGAAGAGGAATCTTGTGGTGCCAAGAGCAAATCTGGATTAATCATTAGTGGCTGGTCCCTTGACAAGTGTGGCTTCCTGCTTGGGATGTCGTACTCCTGTGTTGAGTTTTGACTACCACCAGCAGGGCCAGAGACCATCATCACCACATCATCAGGTCCTATGGAAGATCCCATGATGTCCCACTTCTCTAGCATCTTCTTCAGAGAAAATTACATGAAAAGGAGAATCACAAGCAGCACTGAAGGTGAAATGAACTAAAAAAAGGGCAGATTGATACTTATGGAGAAGCAAAGTTTAACTGCCTTGCCCTGGTGATTGTGGGGGCTATAAACTGATTCTGCAAATAGAATATTTGGAAAGTCTTCATATTTTAAAAATACAAGCAACAGTCAAGTTGCCTTTTTTCCCATTTCCCCAGAGTTTCTCTGATAGGCAGTATCTAATCAACAGAAATATGGAAAGCTACCCCAAAGAGAGAATACAGAGGAGCTAGAATAATAACCAATACTCAAGGTGGCCAGGTGAATGAGTGGAGGCTGACAGGCTTGATCTGTGTTTTCATCTTTGACTCATACACTGCCTTTATGCCTATGTGGCAGAATTGGTATGACCAGGCAGGCAACCTGGCTCTTTGAATGTTTCCATCCTTCTTATCACCTGCTTCATGAATAAAGCCTTTAATCAAAATAAACTATTGCATTCAGCTCTTGGTAGTTTTTTGCCTGCCCTTCCCATTCTGACTGAATAAGCCCAGCCAGAGAAACTCCAAGGTGAGCAAAGAAAGGATGCCAGCCTCTCTCCCTCTCATACACTTCCAATTTGTCAGGATGGGGTGAAATTATCTTGTTATACTTTTTGAAAGATTGTTGAAAAGTGAAAAAAAAGATTATATTTTCACTCATTCCTATGCATCCATAATCAGAAAATTAGAAAAGTCTCAAAGCACCAAGCTGATTTCCTTGTGCTATGCAGCTGCTTCCCACTAGCTATCTGTTTTACATTTGGTAGTGTATATATGTCAGTGCTACTCTCTCAGCTCGGTGCTTTGTGAACACCTAGAGGGGTGGGATAGGGAGGGCGGGAGGGAGACGCAAGAGGGAGGGGATATGGGGATATATATATATATATACATATATACATATAGCTGATTCACTTTGTTATACAGTAGAAACTAACACAACTTTGTGAAGCAATTATACTCCAATAGAGATGTTAAAAAAAAAAAGAAAATTAGAAAAGTCTCTAAGTTAGATCTTTCATTTTCTGGCTCCAATTAGCCATAATCAGGAAACCTCCTTTACCTCTTAGGTTTGTGTGCCCGATTCACACAAAACCCGATATGATTATTTCATGACTTTTTCGGATGCTGAGTCAATCTTGATATCAGGCTTTCCCCTCCTCCCCAAATTAGTAACATTTGAATTCATACATAGTCTTTTTTTAAAAATTGAAGTTTAGTTGATTTACAATGTTTCAGGTGTACAGCAAAGTGATTCAGTTATATTATAGACTTTTGTCAGTTTTGTTTAGGATTCATAAAGCATAATTTACGTTAAGATTATAAAATATAGTTTTCAAGATGGTAAAGCAAGTGAACATGTACTGATTCTAAATATTATTAAAATATAAAAGTGGGCACATTAATTCAGCAGGAAACTTCTTAGTGATGAAGAACAATTGCCTGAATGAAGGAAAGGAAATTAACCAATTACCAATTAGCCTTGAGGAAAATTCAATCACTTGATTTTCCACAGAAAATATCAGGCTCCTCTGGGCTGTCCTGCATGAAAAACAAGACCAGAAGAGGAATCTTGTGGTGCCAAGAGCAAATCTGGATTAATCATTAGTGGCTGGTCCCTTGACAAGTGTGGCTTCCTGCTTGGGATGTCGTACTCCTGTGTTGAGTTTTGACTACCACCAGCAGGGCCAGAGACCATCATCACCACATCATCAGGTCCTATGGAAGATCCCATGATGTCCCACTTCTCTAGCATCTTCTTCAGAGAAAATTACTTGAAAAGGAGAATCACAAGCAGCACTGAAGGTGAAATGAACTAACAAAAGGGCAGATTGATACTTATGGAGAAGCAAAGTTTAACTGCCTTGCCCTGGTGATTGTGGGGGCTATAAACTGATTCTGCAAATAGAATATTTGGAAAGTCTTCATATTTTAAAAATACAAGCAACAGTCAAGTTGCCTTTTTTCCCATTTCCCCAGAGTTTCTCTGATAGGCAGTATCTAATCAACAGAAATATGGAAAGCTACCCCAAAGAGAGAATACAGAGGAGCTAGAATAATAACCAATACTCAAGGTGGCCAGGTGAATGAGTGGAGGCTGACAGGCTTGATCTGTGTTTTCATCTTTGACTCATACACTGCCTTTATGCCTATGTGGCAGAATTGGTATGACCAGGCAGGCAACCTGGCTCTTTGAATGTTTCCATCCTTCTTATCACCTGCTTCATGAATAAAGCCTTTAATCAAAATAAACTATTGCATTCAGCTCTTGGTAGTTTTTTGCCTGCCCTTCCCATTCTGACTGAATAAGCCCAGCCAGAGAAACTCCAAGGTGAGCAAAGAAAGGATGCCAGCCTCTCTCCCTCTCATACACTTCCAATTTGTCAGGATGGGGTGAAATTATCTTGTTATACTTTTTGAAAGATTGTTGAAAAGTGAAAAAAAAGATTATATTTTCACTCATTCCTATGCATCCATAATCAGAAAATTAGAAAAGTCTCAAAGCACCAAGCTGATTTCCTTGTGCTATGCAGCTGCTTCCCACTAGCTATCTGTTTTACATTTGGTAGTGTATATATGTCAGTGCTACTCTCTCAGCTCGGTGCTTTGTGAACACCTAGAGGGGTGGGATAGGGAGGGCGGGAGGGAGACGCAAGAGGGAGGGGATATGGGGATATATATATATATATACATATATACATATAGCTGATTCACTTTGTTATACAGTAGAAACTAACACAACTTTGTGAAGCAATTATACTCCAATAGAGATGTTAAAAAAAAAAAGAAAATTAGAAAAGTCTCTAAGTTAGATCTTTCATTTTCTGGCTCCAATTAGCCATAATCAGGAAACCTCCTTTACCTCTTAGGTTTGTGTGCCCGATTCACACAAAACCCGATATGATTATTTCATGACTTTTTCGGATGCTGAGTCAATCTTGATATCAGGCTTTCCCCTCCTCCCCAAATTAGTAACATTTGAATTCATACATAGTCTTTTTTTAAAAATTGAAGTTTAGTTGATTTACAATGTTTCAGGTGTACAGCAAAGTGATTCAGTTATATATATATATATATGTAAATATATATTCTTTTTCAGATTCTTTTCCATTATAGATTATTACAAGATATTGAATATCGTTCCCTGTGCTATACAGTAGGCCCTTGTTGTTTATCTATCTTATAAATAGTAGTGTGCATCTGTTAATTCATATTCTTTCCTTTCTATAATCAATGGACCAGCTTCCTTCCTCCCTCCATTTCTTATTAATATTAGTTACTAATTATTAATATTAGTTCTGGTCAGCTATTACTTGGCATTCTGATACTTTTCTTTGCTACCAGCCGTTTTTAAACTTGACTTTTTCTTTTTTTTGAAAACTAAATGCCTTTGCAGAAGCACTCTTTCCTTTTTTTTTTCTTTTTTGTTGTTGTTGTTTTGGTTTGGTTTGGTTTTTTGGCTGTGCTGCACGGTTTGTGATTTTAGTTCTGGGACCTTAGTTCCCTGAACAGGGATTGAACCCAGGCCACGGCAGTGAAAGCGCTGAGTCCTAATCACTGGATTGACAAGGAATTCCCAACTCTTTCCTTAATGGTGAATTTAGTCTAGAAACTTAACATATATTGAGATTCTGGCAATATTAGAATTTTTAAAGAACAGTAGGCCTTATTTAAAACCAGTTTTAAGGTGAAACAGTGAGAAAAAAGAAGATCAGATCACCTTTCTTTGAAAAAAATGCTTTAGAAGTTCTTGATAACCTAGTAGGTTAATAAGGTCCTTTTCATAAATTAACATTCTTTTCTTTTGGTGTCTCATTGAATGTTAATGTGATATACCTTCACTTTATTCATCAAAACAACAGCAACAACAACCCTGCTCATTTAATGCATAGAATGATGATTTCCCTTTGGATGTCTTAGACTCTGGTTTATTTCCTCATTTCCAGTCTTTATAATTTTCTACATAGATGAATGACTATATTTTTCTATTCTCAATTTAAAAACAGGTTATGAGAAAAAAGTTATGCCAATGCAACTAATCTTCAGATAGCTAGTGCCAGGAAAGCAACATTCATAAAATTGTCCTCACTGGCTTTCCTTTTGGAGTTGCAGTGCCAGGTAAAATGAGTTACTGCCAGGCTGGACTGAGACTTGAGCTTTGTAGAAAAGATTTATTGGCATCAACTTTGCATAAAGCCATAATCATCCCCGAAAAGACATTTGTCACTATAAACCCTTATTTTCAGGTGCCTGGCACTTTCATAAAAAACTTTTCAAGTGGAAAACGCATTTGAGTTTTCAGATCCTTTTTTCCAGTATTTCTTGATCATTTAAAAGTCTATCGTTCCTTGAATTTTCTGGACACACTAAGGCAGTGTTTCTGGGATCTATCCCTAGGTTTCCATGAGGCAGGGAGGGGTGGGAACCATAAATGTGCATTTTAAACAAGTGCCTGAGGAGAGTCTGCTACAAGTAGACTTTGAGAAACATTCTTCAGAAAACAGTATAGAGTCCTGTGTATAAATTCCGGCTCCACACTTTTTATTTGTGTAACTTTAACTAACATACGTGGCCTCTGTCTCATTTGTTTCCTTAGGTATATTCCTTACATGTGCTTTAATTGGGCAAGTATATTCTCTGTTCATAAACTGTGAAGATTAAAGAAAATAAAGTAAGGAAGCACCTTATAGGAAGTACATATAGGGAGCAGATGATGTATTTTAGCTTTATTCTTTTTCTCTACCATTCATGACGACAAACACACAAACAAAATTACATATGTATGTGCATACATGCACACTTGACAGTCAATCTGGCGTGGAGCAGCTCTAGGGCAAGTAAATTGATCTCTTGATCAGAATGGCAAACTTAAAACTCACTTGTAGGTAGCAGCAATTAAGACAAGGCCACAGTCCTGCAAACAGTCAAGGTTAGAGGACATAAACAAGAGGCAAAGTTTATATCAAGATGGACAATCAAAGACTCCCTGACTTGGGACACAAGTTCAAGGAAGACTAAGAAGCTGAAAACATTCCTCAAGTACCAGGGAGAGGCCTTCATATCTGAACAAAGAGTTTAAAGTGCTTAATGCACTTAAAGTAGCCTGAAATCATCAACTATTTACTTTACCATATTCCTTAACTTGCCGAGAAACTGAACAAATTCATCAGTCCATCATTTATTCTTATCTGTGTCACAAATCAGAGGAGTTCAAAAGTCAACCTAAAAGCACTTGTGCATTTCAATTGATTCCAAATGTAGGGTCATTATAGCATTTGCTTCCTTATAAAATAATTTATAGCAAATGCACTTTATAAGTGGATCTGTGAACTCTGAGGTCACTTATTTAAAATGTTTAAGTTCTGAATTTTGTGATTGTTGCATTCTGCTTCCTCTTTATTTATTTATTTATTTATTTATTTAACATCTTTATTGGAGTATAATTGTCTGCTTCCTCTTTAAAACTCAGAGAAAAATCTCCATTTGGTCAGTTGTGGAGAAAATTCAGTGAATTATGAAATTATACAAAAGAGAGAAACCACCAAGCAGTTGTATATTTTATCATGTTGCGGTTATTTCCAGAGTTATCCATTTTGGTGTTAGTCCAAGACATACTGGTTAAATTTTTCATTTTTAAATGAGATATATATTCAAAGAAGTGTTTTGCCTTCATTACTGCTTTATAAATACCCAAAGAATATTTTGTGAAGTGTTAACAAGTAAAAATAAAAATCTCGTAAATTTGTGCTATTAATATCCAAATCTTATTTAATCTAATGGATTTATTACTGAGACTATTCCAAATACATTTATTAATTAAAAATAGATATTTTCCACTGACATAAATGTCTAGGTCCTTAAAAAATAGATTTGTTTAAATGTTTTAATACTGGGCTAACATTTATTCTGATTATTTAAAATGGATTATAGACTATTAGAAAAATATTTAAAATATTAGAGACGAAAAGCTTATGGAAGATTTAAAATGTTTATTGATTATAGAAACATAAAACATGAGCTTGTAACTTTAAACAATCAATAATCAGTTAAATAATCTATATTTATTGATTGACTACCTTGGATACACTGGGAAAATGCAAAAGGACTCTCGCATGGAGTCCTGGAGTTGCCACATTGCTCAGTTCCAGGGGGACATTCAGATTTGCTTTGTGAGGATGGTACCCTGGAATTAAGAGGGCACATCCAGCCTGCAGGGCTGGGTGTAGCAGCAGTTCATGGTTCCTGTCCTCAACTAGTTTACAATCTATCTGAGTAAGGGGAGGAAGCAGGCAGGGTTGAAGACAATATTGAGATGCATGAAACAATAGTAGTAGCAAGAAAGTATGTATAACAATATGATGAGAAAGAAGGGAGAAAAAAAATTAAGATGGCAGATGCCAAAGACCTGGGATGCAGTTTGTTTCTTTTTCCCTCATTAGGTAATAATGGACAGATTCTAAAATAACTTTGGTAGCCGAGCATAGTGCTGAGGCCATGCTCTGTAAAACTGAGTTGCCTGTGGGCATTGAGAAGCAAGGAGATTAGTGACTAGTAATTGAGGCCCTGGTAAAAATAAAAAATGAGCCAAGAAGAGACTATGACCTTCAGTCATTCGATGAGATTGGGTTTTAGCCATCAGGAAAATTTCAGTTTCAATGTGAAATTACTGACTTGAAATTACATTTTATTTGTTTTAAAATCACATTGCTAATTCCTAATTCCATGGTGAAAACACCTATCTTATATTTAAATTTTCCCAAGAATGCTGGGTGTGAGTGGGGGTATGGGTTCTCTTTGGGGGAAAGAATTGTGTGTGCAGCATTATGAATAAAGAATGGGTTCACTAGGACCAATTCCATGAAAAACATTCCTTGGAAACTTATGAAAGTAAGCTGTTACATATAAAGTTGAGCATACAGTTGATGAGTGGTACAGACAGTTGAGGGCTGTAGGTGTTTTACTCATGCTTCAGACCTCAGCTTAGGAATCATTTCCTCCAGGAAACTTGTCCTGATCTCTAAGGTTAGGTTATATGCCCCAGGTTTCACAGAATCCTGTGCTCAATTCTATCAATGCACTCATTACTCTCAATTGCAATTGACTGTTTACTATTATTCTGCCTCTGATAACAAAACAACAACAACAAGCATTCATTGAACATTTTGCTGAATAAAGCACTGCTCTTAAAGCTTTAAATAATTACCTTCTGGGCTTCCCTGGTGGCGCAGTGGTTGAGAGCCCGCCTGCCGATTCAGGGGACACGGGTTCGTGCCCCGGTCTGGGAAGATCCCGCATGCCGCGGAGCGGCTGGGCCCGTGAGCCATGGCCGCTGAGCCTGCGCGTCCGGAGCCTGTGCTCCGCAACAGGAGAGGCCACAACACTGAGAGGCCCGCGTACCGCAAATAATAATAATAATAATAATAATAATTACCTTGTTCAGTAACAACAACCACATAGGTATTATTACTACCCCATTTTAAAAATGAGGAAATAGAGGTGTAAGGAGGTTAAGATATTGCTAAGGTCAAAGAGCTACTACATTTCATAGTAAGAATTCAAATCCAGACAGTCTGACTACAAAAGCAGGCACAATATCTTTTATACCTGATGCTGGTACAGTGTTGGGCACTTAGCATCCAAATAGTCATTGAATGGATAATTGAACGATGTCAGAGAAGAGGGAGACAGATGGACACTGGAGCTATAGTGGAAAACTTGCTAGGGAGAGGGTGGGAATTGAGCTGGGCTTTGAAGAATGGACAAGATTTGGATAAATTTACCAGAAAGCAAAAAGCATTAGGCCTGGAGGACTTGAACCAAGTTAACAAGAATGGGTACGTGGTGTGTTTTGGGTACAATGAGGAGACTGTCTTAATTATAAAGGAAGAAGCAAGTTAGTGGGCATGGAGACAGGGCACACAGGTTGAAGTCAAATTATAGAAAGGCTTAGAATCCATGCAAATAATTGGGTAGGGAACAGAAAGCCATTGAAAGGTTGTGTGTATGAGAGTGACACAATAAGAACAGTTTTAAAGTGAAAGCATTATGCAAAAAATGCAACCCTCTAGGTACATTTTAAAGAATGCCTATTTTACTAATAAACTAATTTCAAGGAAGGTAGCCTTCATTTTATTATTTTTATTCAGTCACCTAATGTTTATTGAGTACCTGTTGTTATTTATACACTGTAAAGGATGCAATAATTTGCAAAGATGGTTTAATGTAATTTCTTTTAGATGTATTAAAATTCAATTTTGAAGTTTCATTTTCTTTCAAAATGCTAGACTTTCATCTCACATAACCATAACATATCTTAATGCATTCAACTGTCTCTAATATGTCTTTTATTAATCTCCTAGCTGGTATTAAAAATAATCACCACATTTAAGATGAGTAGGTCAGTCCAAAAATTAGTTGTTTAGCTTATCAATTTCTTAATAAGTTGTAGCTTTTGCTTATTATTGCCAAAGAACTATAATGTTCTGCCCATAACTCTTTCTTATTTGATGTATGTCTCTATAAGGTGGAAAAGGCAAGCTCATCAAATTTACAGATGACACAAAGCTGAAAGGAAAACAATCTATCTGATGTCACAATCTAGAAAGGTTGGGGCAAGGGTCATATCTAACACGATGTAATCAATGGGGATGGATCATGTTTCTAGGTCCTATGAAAATTACTGCACCAGCAAAAGACTAAGAAGATGATGTTTAGCAGCAATATGTGGGTTAAATATCCCAGGATATCCACCCTAGCAAGTTTACAGTTCATGGTGACTAAACTGAAACTTAACAAAGAATATTATTATATCTAACTTGTGCTGCCCTGCAAGGGTACAGTTCCATTCTACATTGATAATGGCTTTTAAGAAGACACATACATCATATATTGAAAAAAAAAAAATCTACCTCCCTCTCAACTTGGAAAGCACTGTTAGTTAAAAACAAAAGAGCCCAACTGATTTCTCAGCTTTTCAAAATATCAAATCCATCACTTTAATTGTTCAAAAACATACCTATCACAATGGTGGTGTTGCCTTATAGAAGCCAAAGAACTGTATGAGCCCAGTGCCATGTACTATCAGATTCCTTCTGCAAATGGTTCTATGAACTCTGATAGAGCAGCCTTATACACAGACAAAGTCTTCTAACAAGGTACAAATTCACCAAAATCATACATAATCCTCCCCTCAATATTTTCTGGGCTTATGTATCATCACCCTCTCCTTGGCCAGACCAAAGAAAGATAAGAAAGAAAGGGCTACTAAGTCTTACTTCCAAAAACATTCAATCAGTTACCAAAATAAAATAATTTGTTTTCAATCCACATTCTCTGTTTACTTTCTGGAGGTTCTTAAATTGTTAGCCCCGATTCTTCTTCTAAGTTGTCTTATGATTGCTAGGCCCAATTTTAGTCCCAATTCCCCAAAAGAGTCCTCGAAAGATGCTGTTAATTGTATCAAATTACCTTAAAATATCTAGTGTGCAAACCTTCCAATATTAAACAACAACACACACATACACATTCACTCACACAGGTATAGAGTTTTTTTTGTGTTTTTCTGGATCTCTAGACATTAATTTAAAACTCACATACACCAATGCTCCTAGTTCAACAAAATACGTATCAAGAAATGTTTCTAAAAAAACCCTGAATTTAACCATCCTTTCATTCGTTAATTCACCCATTTATTTATCCAATAAAAGTTTATCTGAGTCTAATGGAGTAGTTAAGAGCCCAAGCTGTAGAGTCAGACTCCCTTGGTGTGAGTCCTGGGTATTCCAGTTACAGGTTGCAGGACCTTGGGCATGTCATAGTTACCTCATCGCCAAATTGGGGATAGTAATAGTACTTGCCTTACAGGATTGTTGTAAGGATTGAATTAATTAATTCATGTAAAATGCTGAGAGCAGCACCTGATACATATAAATGCTTAATATGTGCTTTTGTGATTATTATAGTCTCTATGCTTAATCAATTTAAGTCTTCTTCTAAGGAGAGACAAATTCTTTTGAAAAACATATTCACCTTAAAGTTCTCCTAAAATGAGTTTTAGCTCTAAAATTACAGAGAATACACCTGGCTATAGTCCTTGTTCCTAAGAAGAACCTTGGTGAAATAGGAGGTGAATATTGCTAAAATATCAACTTACTGAGAGAATCCTCTCCAGAACAATCATATTCTGCAGCCTAGTGGCATGACACAGAAAAAATTTATATCAGAGTCTGAGTTAAAACATTTAACTTCTTAAGTAAAAGTAGAAAAAAACAATAAAAAATGACAAGAAGTAGAGACTGGTGTTCTCGTGCTAGTTTAATTCTGCTGACCCTGATAGCTTTGGCCCAAAATGGGGTGGGAAAGGAAGGTGTGTGGTGACAGGAGACATAGATGAGCAGGTGCTTTCCACCTCTGACACAATCTGTTTTTGGACTCTAAAAGAAGATAAAAGTGCAATTATCCTACCCACTTTGAGGTTCTTGTTCTCTCTTGTTTCTTTTTTCTAGTCTACCTTTTCCTTTGTTCTTCTTATATCTGCCGCTTCCTCATTCTCAACATTCATTTCATTAAGATGACCAGGGTGAGATATTACTCTTTCATTTTTCTGTTTCTGAGGCTCTTGTCTCTTCTATTATCTTTATTTCACTACTATCACTCTTTCACATAAATTTAATCTGTCTGATAAGCGTTCACCATCAATTTCATACTAGCAGCATTGGGAGAAAAAAAAAAAAACCAAACAGAAATTAGAAAGGGAAGGGTTCTGCAGATCCCAGAGTGCTAACTGGCTTAGCAGATTGGTGCGGGGTGAGTGGTGGGGAGAAAGTAAGGAGAGTGTCTGAATGTGGGCAGTATAAATCCTTGAGAACTGCAATGCGTTGGTAGTTAACTTCTCCCTGTGTCTACATGTCCTAACAGCCAAGGAAAAGAAAGGAACAGAATCAGTTAACATGATTTGCAATATTCATAAAATAATGATAAAAGAAGCACTATTCCTCAGTCTAGGACTATGAAGAATTTTCTCCTTTTAGTCTCATAATGGGAGGATAATGAAATGTAAAAACAACAACAACCATAACCTATTCAACAACATCCCTAACATCATACTTTTACCCACCTTGGCTCTGTCTGTTGCATTGAATGACGTTAGATTATGTTAGCCCATGCCTAAATATAAACATACATGAAGTAAAAATTTTATGTACCTCAACATGCAGGACAAAAAATATCCTGAACTGCCATCTCTTAAATTTTTTGAGTCAAAGATATATGCAAGTTTCAGTGGCATTTAAATAACACAATACTTGTCTGGTCCCAAATTGTCCCAGTTAATAACAAAAAAAGACATCATTACCCATATGTCCCAACAAAGCCAGCAAGTTTAGAAAAAGGCTGTAATTTGGATGACTTTGCTTATATTCTTCTTAGTTTACCACTAAAATTCTGCCACTTCTTTTACCGAACTAATATTCAGGGTACCTATTGATATTATGTGATAGGCGCTGTTCTAATTGCTGGGGATATAGTAGTGAACAAAATAGACATAGTTTCCTGCCTTGATGGTGTGAGCGAGGGAAAAAGCAGTTGTATGTGAGTTTAGAGAGGCAATTTGGGTACAGATAGTGTAGAGCCTTGTAGGAGATATGAGGAACTTTGACTCTGAGCAAGATGTGTACCTATTGGAAGGTTTTGAGTAGAGTGACATGATCTTGTTTAAAAAGAATCAATTTGGGGCAAGGACAGAAACTAGAAGACCAGTTTACTGAAATAATCAAAGACATATTAAATATCAGAAAGAAGAATTCCCAGTCTGTTTCTCCTAGGTCACTATTCCATACCTTATCCTCGCTACTAAAACTTCTAACACCGCTCCCTCTTCCACACTCTCAGCTGATGCTTATTTCCTATTTCACTGAGAAACCATCAATTCTACACACTCTCACCATCACGTCTATCCCTCAACCCACATCCATGCCTGTTTATTCTGCCTTCCCTTTGGCCACAGCTGATGAAATAACTGTCCATACTCCTTTTACTTGTCCACTAGTCCCATCTCCTTCCACCTACTCAAGGACATCTCTCCAGAATGTCTCGTCTCGCTATTGCATCATCATTTACTTCTTTTTTGGATCATCCCACAGCACATAAATATGCTAAATACATTCCCAATATTAAAAAAAATTTTTTTTTGTCCCCAATCCATCATTCAGCTGGAGCCCTGTTTCCCTACTCCCCTTTACAGCAAAAATAATACATAGAATAATTAATTCCTCTCCTTGTTCTCTCATAAAATGCTCTAGTTGAGCTTTCACCCACACTACAACTCTAAAACTTCTGCTGAGAAATCAGCGATAACTTTCATGTTGCTAAATCTAACGATCATATCTCAGTTCTCAATCTACTTGATCTATCAGCAACAGGGGACACATTTTCTTTGACTTCTGGCACAGCCACTGTCTTAGCTTGTCCACTTGTCCTCTGTTTCCTGTTTCCTTTGCTGGTTTCTCTTATCTCTCATTAAATATGGGGATCAGTTCACGGGCCTTCTCTGACTACAATACTCTTTTGGTGACCTCTACTAGTCTCAGGACTTTAAGTACTGTCTATATGATAAAGTCTCCAAAATTTACACTCTAGTTCTGAACTATCATCTTAATTCTAAACTTCCCTATCTTCAAGTGGAGACCTAATATTCTTCTCAAACATATCAAACCCAAAGCTGATTCCTGATCTTTCCTCCAAACCTGTTCCTTCTGCATTCCTCCCCATCTTAGTAGACAGCAACGGGATTCTTTCAGTTACTCATGCTAAAACCTTGGAGTCTCTCACACACTAACAGCAAATCCATTGCCTTTACTTTCAAAATGTTGCCACTTTCTAAATGTATCTAGAGTCTGGTTATGTTTTCAGTTCTCACTCCCCCACTGCTACTACCTTAGTTTAATCCTCCATTATATTTTGAAGAGATTAGTGCAACAGCCACTTAACTAGTCTCACAGGTTCTATCCCTTTATCTCCTTATAGTCTCTCTTCAACCCGGTGGCCAGAATGATCCTGCTTAGTCAGATCATTTCATCCTTCTATTCAAAATCCTCCAGTGGCTTCCCATCTTAGAGCAAAAGCCAAAGAACCCTCAGTGGCTTAAAAGTCCTGACACAATCTGGCAACAACTTGAAAGTCTGACAATTCTGAGTATTGGTGAAGTGGCAAAACACCAAGAGTTTTTATTTTATTTCTTTTTAAATTTAAATTTAATTTAATTTTTAAAATTTGCTGGTGAGAGTGTAATGGGTATAATTACTTTGGAGAACAATGTGTTAATACCTAATGAAAGTGAAAATGCAGACTCGAACAGGAATTCTGTTCCTGTGTTCATACCTAGAAAACCTCACACATGTATAGAAGGTGACAAAACAATAATTTTTATAGCATTGCACATAACAGCAAAAAACTGGAAGCATTCTAAAGGTATTTAAAAGAGATGAATGAATAAATCTTGGTAGGTTTATACAATAAAACACTACTAAGCAATAAAAATCAAAGAACAAAAGCTACATGTAGCAACATGGACAGCCACACAGAAGCCTTCATCGGTATTAATGCTTTATTTCCTAAACAGGGTAGTGGTTTCACAGGTGTTTATTACATTAGTCCTTATTGCCTCTGTATGCCTGAAATACATCATAATTTTTAAACGGGGTAAATGGTAAACTTGTAGAATATGGGAACAGTTTAGAGGAGGGCTTGCTGAGGGAGGGGCATGGATGGACACAGGCATGGATAAATACAGTCATGTCTCAGGGCTGAGGAACTTAATCTCCATCGCCTTCCTCTTCATTCCCACTGCAGCTTTCTTGGTTCAGGTTTTCATCTTTTCAGCAACCTCCTGTTTGTTTCTCCTTGTTAAAGTCTTGTTCCCCAGAATTTATTGTTTATAGCTCTGAGTGGTTTGTACACATCCAAATCTGATCTTCTCAGTTCCTCTACTCATAAGCCTTAAAAGACTCTTCATTATTTAGAGTGAATGTAAGTACATTTCTTAACATAATACAGAGAACACTCTGTAATATGAACCCAAGCCTCCTTACCAATATCTGTTCCCAAATATTTCAGTTCACAGTTCTGTATTCTTGCTCACATCCTTCGTTATGAGCATCCTTTTCTGACACCTGGAAAACACCAACATGAGACACAGTCTATGTGATTTCTTTCTCGCTTCTCTAGTGGTAGCTTTATGATGTATTTCTATACAATTTTGTACATACCTCTGTAATAGCATCACATTTTTATAAGGTAGTTACATTTTTTTTTTTTTTTTTGTGGTATGCGGGCCTCCCTCTGCTGCGGCCTCTCCCGTTGCGGAGCACAGGCTCCGGACGCGCAGGCTCAGCGGCCGTGGCTCACGCGCCCAGCCGCTCCGCGGCATGTGGGATCCTCCCAGACCGGGGCGCGAACCCGGTTCCCCTGCATCGGCAGGCAGACGCACAACCACTGTGCCACCAGGGAAGCCCTAGGTAGTTACATTTTTGCTTCCACCATAGGAACTACTAAAAGTCAGGGATAGTGGTTTTTTATTTCATTTTGTGTATGTTTGTTTGTTTTTAAATCTTTGAACACCCAGCTCCTACCAAGACATTTAACACATAGCGGGTGTAAATAATTATTTGTAGGATCAACGAAAGAATGAGTAGAGGTTTTATTTAGCAGTGTTGTAGGTGATAAGAATAGAACATCAGGTAAGACATAAACTCAGTTTTCAAGTTCTCAGTTATCTGGTTGCTTATGCTCATTAATTAAAATGCTATTTCAGCTTATACAACACTTATTGACTGATTTCAGGAAAGATAAAGAGAGGCAGGCATTATTTTGTTTATGTCAGCTAAGAGCAGTCAAGAATTCAGCTGGTCTTATTGCTAGGATAATTCAAAATTGTTATACTGACGGAATACCAGGATATTTGAATTTATTTTTGAAAGTCTGGATTAATCTAACATTAGCTTTTGTTCTGAAAAGATACACGAGATGCTGTGGCTCCCTCCCTTATTCTCAAGATATGTATTGGTAAAACCTGGAGGTGTATGGTGTTATCATAGGGCCACACTATAGCAAATGGGGACTGTATCAGGACTATAACATCTGCATAGGGAAATCTGCTTTCTTTAGGTTTTAATTTTCTAATATTGAACTATTTTATAATTTAGAGAAAAAACCATACTGCTTCTCCATTAGTTCCCAGGACAATTGAATATGGTAATTTACATTTTTGAGAACATATCAGTTTGGGCATTTACTCAAAACTGTACAAATTCCACATTTTAGAAATAACCAGTTATTATTCAAGCTCTAACTTCCAAGTAGCTTGAATATTAAGAACTGGTTTTAAAAACCAAACCCACAAAGTACTCCAGGAATTGTAAATCATTCTTCAATTGTCAACCACCAAGGCACTTCAATTTAGAAAAGAATCAAGACACTTTCCAGTTATTCAAGTATAAATGTCTCAACCTAGTTTCAGACTGAGGACAAAACCCTCTGAAGACACAAAGAATGCAACAGCACTCATTTTTTTTCTTTTTCTTTTTCTTTTCTTTCTTTCTTTTTTTTTTGTGAGAGAATCTTTCTTATACATTCTCTAAGAAACAGGTATAAAACTGAGTTACTAGTCATTACTGATAGAGGTGAGAAGGAAGCTGATGATGTGAACAGAGCTGAAGGAAACTTGTCTAGGTAATCAAAGTACCAGACTTCCATTTAGACCCCTGAATAGTTTCCCAATTTTTTGAGGTGGTTAAGTCCATCTTCTGCATTATTTCTCAAACACATTAGGATATTGTTACCATGTGTGTTTTAGTTTTTGTTACTGTTTTTATAATTTACCCTAATTGAATGAAAAATGAGGGGATGAAGTAAAGCCTGGGGGTTCTTGATTCTTTTTCTCCTTTAGCCCAACAAGTTAAGCATGGACTTGCCCAGGCTGATTCTTATAACACTTTGTAGAAGGCCCTGATATAGCCATCAGTCTTTGTGACTTCCAGACAACTACTAGCCATACTCTTGGATGTGAGAAATGGAGGGGTTTTGGAAATTGCAAATCAAGAGTTTCGGCCATATGATCTTTTAGTTCTGCCTGACAAAGTCCTGGCCCAAAGCAAAAATTCACCAAATCAGTAACATCAGGCCTCTAACATTATTCTCATTATTTTGAAATTTTTTCCTTTATCCACTTTAAGTTTCCTCATCATATCACTTGAGTGAAGTGGGAATTATATGATCTTGCTATAAATATTAGCTTTACAAATGACTAGTAATTCAGTGTGAATAGTACAGGATGTAAATGCAATTTGTGGTAAATTTCAATATTCCTATTTGGAAGATTGACTTATAACATTAGGACTTTTATTAAATAAGTTCAAACAAATAACAGTTGCTTCTAGACAAGCAAAACTGAGGACTTGAGAAGTATGAAAGAAAAATTAATTCTTCACTATAAACACATTTGTACTGCTTGAATTTCTTGCCATACAGATGCAATGTCTTCAAATTTTTGTTTTATTAAAACATTTTTTTCAAACTGTATTACAGACACTAAATGCAGAACACTTGCTCTCTTAACAAAGTTTGAAAGAATTAAAAGGCTTATCTAAAGGTTTCAGAGATGTCAGAGCTGGGAAGAGAATCAAAAGCCAATATTCCAGTGTTTCCCTATCCATTTGCTTCTCTTCCACACCACATTTAGGATTAGTTACAAATAAATTTGTATTTCCAACATTCATCTCAGAGGTTCTTTGTATTTTTATTCCTAGATAGCTACCCAATATTTATTTTATTTGAAGCATATTTTAACTACTCTTGATTATGTTTTTTTCCCAAAATGATTTTCCCTAGTGACAACTGAAACCCAAGTGATGACTACAACAAAAGAGATTTTAAGAGTTTTTCCAGAACCAGGGTCATTGGTGACATTTCCATAAATCACACACAATCTCAACACAGGCCGTCTTACAGAGAAGCCTCACTCTAATAAGCTTAATATACAGAGGTTAAAATAGCCTTGTTGTATTTATCTTTCACTGTGCAGCTTACCAAAACCAAATTTCTGTCATCAACAATTATTAATCATCCATATGCCCTGGAGAGAATTTTAATAAAGCATATTATGAACCTAGGGGTGGGGGAATTCGGGAGAGACACAAATATGATACAAATTTATAAAAGGAGATGGGGGTCCCTATTACTCCACCACATCTGTTTGCCACATGTTCATAAATCACATCAGTGTTTTGAACATTTCTCCTAGCACCTTCCTGTCACTCTGGTTTTATAGTTCATAATTTTACCCCTCCTCCTCCCACAAAAAAATTCTCATTATTATATTTCTGGCTTGAGAGTGACATTTGACCAACTATTAAGTCAAGCAACTGCAGCTAATGGCTGGGCTAGTGCCCAAGGATCCTCCAGTTTCTTGAGATTTGATCACAGCAAGCAAAAGTGGGAGCAAAACTTCTTTTTTTTTCTAAAGAAGCAGAGAAATAATATGAAGATACAAATGACCACTGCCAAACCAAAAACAAAGCTGCATTTTGAGTCTGAATCTATGAAATAAAGTTGCCAACTTAGAAAAAGATATTTTTCCTTGCAAACAGGATCCTTGGAAATACCATGGACACTAAGTTTATTTTCATTTTCCAGTGATGCTAATACATGTCTGCATGTAGTGCAGTGCCTGTCCTCCACGAGTTTGCCATCTCTGACAACCATGACATATAAAGAGCAACAGGTATAAGGCTACATTTTCAAGACAGACTATGTGACCTGTTGATTTCTTTAATGGGAAAAAAGTAAGCAAACTGAAAATACAGAAAAAGTCAAATTAGCTATGTGGTACCATATAGATGAAATTGAGGTCTTTGATCATTACGACTGATCAGCCTCTCCCTCCCCTTTGCTCCAAACACAGCACTGCTGAATGGGATATAACAGCCACGAAAACATATGTATCCATATTTATGCTTGAAAACAAAAAAGAAAAACCACGTGAAATGAACAGTCAATTTGAAGCCAGAGCAATGAATGGGAGCTAAAGCCAAATGGGCCATGAGGCTACTGGACCTGGATATTCTAAGTCACTGAGGTTTTAACCTAAGAGTAGAGAGTTGGGGAAAAAGACAGGAATTTTCAGGCCTGGGGGTGTGGAAAGCTATAGGTGCACTCTCAGCATAAAACCAAAAGCCTAGAAGGGACTAGAAAAGTTTCTTCCACTGGACTGGAAATTTGGCAAGAAAAATGGATTGCCTGTCCTAGGTCATGGTTGAAAATTAATCATCTGGGAGAAATCAAAACTGATAACTATACGGGGGTAGGGGTTGAATTCACATATTATGTTTGGCAAAAGAATCTGAAGTCAAGAAATCATCGTTAAAACTGGTTGTGAGACCCATGGGATTAAAAGAGGTAGACATAATAAAACCACCCACAATAATGACTTCACAACCCTGAACCATGACACATCCTTCAAAAAGGATGAAGATAGAGTCAGTCTAAAATTTGAAGCACTCAAGGAAACAGACTTCCTGAGAGGAGGAGATTTCCTGAGAGCCAGGAGTCTCAACAAACAGGAGAATTCACATGCTAAAACTATTAGAAAATAGAACTATATGAAAACAAGTTTGCTTTAAATGTTCAAAGAAATAAATAAGGAAGAAATAAAAATTACAAGGACAGCATATCCTAAAAAAGAAGATGCAGTAAGAACTCCTAGAAATGAAAAATATTATAATAGAAAGGAAAAGCTCAATATGTGAACTCTAGTCTATTAAACACAGATAAAGAGGAAATTAGGAAATTTGAAAACAGATCTAAGAAATTCACCTAAAATTCAGTAAGATATATATATATGTGTGTGTGTGTGTGTGTGTGTGTGTGTGTGTATACAAACATATATATATGTAGTTATGTGGTACTGTATTCATGTTAGTCCTCAATTAATTAATTATAAACTCATTGGTAAATAGATAAATTTTATTACAAATATAAAAGACACATGGAGGATAGAATGAGAATTTCTAACATATGTCTAATAAATCTAATAATTCTCTTCAGAACAAGAGATTGGATGTGAGGCAATACTCTGAAAATGAAAGAAACCATAAATCTTCATACTCAAGAAGCAGACAGTTCTGAGGAAGGTAACTTAAAACGCACACACACACACACACTTAGATAACCATGGTGAAACTTTAGAATATCAAAGATTAAATTTTAAGAATTAAAAAAATCTTAAGTTGTACAAAGATTGAGACAAGTTATATTTACAGATTCTTACTAAAATATTACCAAAAAAATATACTTCAGCAAGAAGGAAACTGAATATAAAAGGAAAGAGTGTGGTGGAAGAACCAATGATGGACAAACAAAAAACAAAATCAAAAGTTTGTTGATAAATCTAGGTTTAAATGTTTAAAAGTGTGTGTGTGTCTGTGTACACTAAAATAAACTAAAAAATAACGTAGACAGATTTAAGGTCCTTGCCTTATTTCAAGAGGACAGAATTATTGATTCACCTCAAAACTTATTAGGTTATGTATATATCACTACTTAAGAGTAACTACTAGAAGAATAGAAATAGAATGCATAGCGCACAAACATAACCAAGAGATACCTTTAAAAGAATGAGGTGAGGATGGGAATAAATTCAACCAGTGCAATAGAGAAAACAACCACTTTCCTGTTTGGGTTTTTTCATCGGTTGTTGTAGCTTACAAAAGTATGTCAATAAAAACAAGGTATTATGTGCATTTTCAGGAATTGTAATGAAGATGAAGCTAGAAGAATTATACATAGGATGTTTTTAAATATTAAATGAAGTAATACACTTATAGCAAGATAAACACAGAGGAAGGAACAAAGTGAAAGAGCTCAAAAAATGATAGACATCATTATTATTATGTTTAAACATTAAGAAGTTTAAACTTCAGTAACATACAGCATAGGGAATATAGTCAATAATATGGTAATAACTTTGTATGGTGACAGATGGTAACTAGAATTATTGTGAACATTTCGTAATGTAAAAAAATATTGAATTACTATGTTGTACACCTGAAACTAATATAGTAAGTCAATTATATACTTCAATACAAAATAAATAAATAAACCATGGATAAAGCATGATTGACAGTCATTAATATGGAAAACATTAAAAAAAAGAAGTTTAAACTTTCAAAGTTATCCAGGATAAGAATCTTGCATCTTCTTTGATATTAATATCCAATGTGATTATTAATTAACATTCTAAATTTACTGGTGATTTGGCTATTTTTAGCAGAAGCCAGAAGGTCAAAACAACAAAACACTTCTGACATTTATCATATAGAAATAATAATGGTAAACAATACAGTGAGAAAAAAGAACAAAAGTCTTGCAATTGAATCTGAAGGGACTGCAGATTCATTTGAAAGCTGGCACCACTTTCTAAAAGGTGGAAGAAACTTCAGCTTTGACATTACAGTAGAAATACATTAAACCTCTTCAACATCCAAAGGTGCTCTCTTCATTCTTAGAAATTTTACAGAACTGTATGTCATTTTCATGAATTCTACTTTGTTTATTAATTTTTTAAGGACTTGTATTTTTTCTTCTGGATCATAAGAATTTAAAGGCCTGAATAATGTCATTTATCACTGGCTTTCCCCACACATCTACCAGGTACCTTGAAACTCATTAAAATTGGTTTGTGGATGAAAATATGAAAATAATTCTTCTAAAAATAACTGACATTTGTGAAAAGAGCTGCTTAATTCAGTACTACTTTCCCCCCTTGTCAAAGAGAAAGACAATCATTCTCTTTTTTTTTTGCGGGGGGCTTTTAACTTTTAATTTTATATTGGAGTATAGCCAATTAACAATGTTGTGATAGTTTCAGGTGCACAGCAAAAGCAATACATATATGCATTCTCCCCCCAAACTGCCCTCCCATCCAGGCTGCCACATAACAATGAGCAGAGCTCCCTGTTCTATATAGTAGGTCATTGCTGGTTATCCATTTAAGACAACCATTCTCTTTACCCGTTTTCTTGTCCCACCAAACAGAGACCAGACAGGAGCTAAGAGTGAGATTTGTCAAAGGATGATGTATGCTTCCAATTTTTTAAGTTAAAAGCCTTCAGATGCTTCAGGAGTAGATCCTTCTGACAGGAACATCAAATATCCCTAGTTTTGAAGGTATCAGACACATAAAGTCACACTGCCCCATTATTCAGCCAGAAAGCTAACTACTTTGTTCTTCATTCAAGAAGTATGTTACTTCACACTAGATACCAGTATCAAGAATTTTAATGGACCCAGTTTCTCTCCAACTACCTACTGTACATAAAAAGGAAAAGGCAATAGATATAGAATATTCAGTGATGCATATCCTTACTGAGGCCTTCAGTGTTTACTTTCATCTTCTCTCTCCCATCCCCAGACCACTTCTATGCATCTCTCATTACCATGCAGCAGAGGATTACATGACAAATCATTGTCTAAATATTACTATTCATTAAGCCAAAGACAGCTTTATTTTGGCTTAAAAACTGCACCTTACTATGTGTATAAAACTCCTTAAGTGCCAGATGGTTTCATTTCAACATTTAAGTTACTGATCTTCCCATGACACTTGCCAGAAGAAAGTTTGGGACACCTCTTCACATGTTTCTTGAAGTAGCCTCTTGATACTAAAGGAGCCTCTCCAGATGTAACCCAGTAAAGATAATACCTTGCAAACCATAAATAAAATGGCCTCAACTAAGCTCACAACAGGAGACCGTCAGCCTATAGGAAAGCTTTTTTCCTTCTAGCAAAACTCAACAAATGAGATAGCAGAGAACTGAAGGTACTGGGTGTAGTTCTCACTCTGCTTGTACGTTGGAATCATCCCAGATCAATTGAATATGAATTTCTAAGGAAGGGGGTCAAGACATTGGTATTTTTCTTAAAAGCTGCTTTGGTGATTATAATGTTCAGCCAGGTTGAGAGTGCTATGGGACCCACTGGTAGAAGGATCATACTTTTTCCTTAAAACAAAAAAGCTACACATGCTTATGGTTTTTACAAAGATACCTATAGATAAGCAAAAGGAGGAGGAAAAAAATCCATGTGCAATCTTGATTTCTAGATATAGCAATTATTAAAACCCTGGTATATTTTCTTCCATATTCTTTACTGTACATTCCTGTGTGAAAATATGTGTGAATATGTAAACACTGTTTTTTTCTTGCATTTTTATGTTTCTTCATATATCATAAAAATATTTAGAATCATTTACCTATGATTTCATAGGCAAAATGGCTGATAATGTAGGAAAAAAATGGTCAGTGCAATTCAGCCTTTATTTTTATAATACCTGACTCCAAAAGGTCTAGTCCATCATTAGAATGACCTTATCAGCAGGAAAGCAACAGCTGACTTATTTCCTCCCTCCCTCCCTCCCTCCCTCACTCCCTCCCTCCCTTCCTTCATTTCTTTCTGTTTTTGAGAAAGTTAATTTATAAAAGAGATTGAATGTGGAGACATTGGAGCCCTCATTCATTGCTGGTGGAAATGTAAAATGGTGCAGCTTCTTTGGAAAACAATTTGTCCTTTCCTTAAATAAACACAGAACTACCATATGATGTAGTGATTCTACTCCTAAGTATTTACCCCCCTAAAATTAACATACATTCCCACAAAAACTTGTATACAAATGTTCAAAGCAGCATTAGTTTTAATAGCCAAATAGTTCAAATAACCTAAATGTCCATCACCTGATGAAATGATAAATAAAATTTGATATTCCGTAACATGCAATATTATTCATCTATAAAGTGAATTAAGTACTGATGCATGCTACAATATGCTAAGTGATGAAAAACAGTCACAAAAGGCCACATATTGTATGATTACATTCATATAAAGTGTCCAGAATAGGCAAATTTATAAAGACAGAAAATAGACTAGTGGTTGCTTAGAATTGAATGGGGTGGGGTGGGGGGGAAGTAGAGAGGAGAATGGGGATATACTGCTAAAGAGTATGGGGTTTCTTTTAGTGAGGATGAAAATATTCTAAAACTAGATTATGGTGATGGTTGAACAATCCTGTGAATATGCTAAAAAACATTGACTTGTATACTTTAAATGGGTGAATTGTATTGAATGTGAATTATATCTTAATAAAGCTATTCATTTTTTAATTTTTAAAAATAAAGCTATTTAAAAAATAGAAATTCAGAGACCTTATTTTACATCTTACTGTTCTAATGTGATCATTTATTACCTCTTTTTAAAGGGCTTTATCCCCATTCTTCCTTTCCTCCTTCTCCTAATGGCTTTTTTTAAATGAGCTGATGGGGAACTCTTTACCATCTCCTTCAGGATAAAAGAAAATTATAATACCTGCTTAGTCGTTTAAAAGAAGTTTGATATTACAAATCTCAATGTCACCAGAGGCTCAACTTCAAACCCACGGCAAAGGGTAGATTTGAGTGGAATCTGTGTCACTAAGAGATGCTGTCAACATTCTTTTGATATTAAAATAACCTTCTTCAGGACTTGAATTCTTGAAACATAGCATCCACTTAGCTAAGTTTCTAGTTTGTCGTTTTTACTATCGGCTGGAAACACACCTTAAAATAATTCCATGTTGTTCTGAAAAAAAGTTCTCACTAAAAAATTCTGTTCTCATGATTTATCCTCCTGAAAAATACAGGTACTACACAATAATTTACATTGGCAGTGGGTTGGGAGGTGCAAAAGAGGAAGTTGGGGCTGCTGAGTGCTGTGGAAAGTTATGAAATTGAGTAGCATTTTGTATTGATAAGGAAGGACATAACAGCAAATGCCTATTTCACCCCTGACTGCATGTTGTGGTTAACTTGATTAAAGACAGGTTTAGAGTCAGCTTGAGCTTCAGGGTTGCACTAAACTGGTCAAACTCAATTGTTACTTGAAATTTCACTTGGACACTTGGAAATAGCAATTTGAGAGTTTGGAGGATTTTTTCTCCCCTTTTGCTTTCAAGTGGTAAAAAATAATGTGAAATTTTCTGGCCAATCATAGACTGACTGAGTATGTATAATAAGGAGTCAATCACCAGCTAATCTCCCAGGGCAGACATCCCAGAACTGGTGGGTACATTCCCTTAGAATTAAAGTACCAGTCGAAAGCCTCATAAAGGGGGGCAAAGGGTGCATTAATCTTGACAAAAACATGAAAGCACTTCCCATTATTTTTATATTTGAAGTGATTTAAAAGAAACTGTGGGAAGAAAAGGTAATTTAAAAGAAGTTGTAGAGTTACTATTAACATAGAGGGGTCCATATCAAAGTCATATTCATGGTCCATTCAAGAAGGGTCTTCTGTATAGAAAATGAATGATATAGAAAATAAATAGTGTATTATACTATGACAGACCTGTGACATAAACTATTATTGTCTCTCACAGAGGCTTATGCCCTTAACTCAGACTATGTCCTTTTTTTTAAACAAATGGCCCAGGAATGACTGGTCCTTGCCAAAACGCAATTCTAAAAGTTAGTGGTCTTCAAACTTTAATTGATTTTACTTTTTAGAGCAGTTTTGGTTTAGAGAAAACTCGAGCAAAAAGTACAGTTTGCATCTACCTCCTCTCCCCACCCCCTGCTCTGTATACAGTTTCCCCTATTATTAACATCTTGCATAACAGTGATACAGTTGCTATAATTGATGAACCAATACTGATACATTATTATTAACTAAAGGCCATAATTTACATTAAGTTTCATTCTTTGTATTGTATAGTTCTGTGGGTTTTGAAAAATGCATAGTTATGTATCCATCATTGCAGTATTACATATAATAGTTTCATTATACTAATAATCTTCTATTTTCCATCATTCATCCCTCCCTTTCTTCCTCCAAAGCCCTGGCAACCACCGATCTTTTTATAGTCTCTATAGTTTTCCCTTTTCCAGAATGTCTTACAGTTAAGCTCATATAGTAAGTAACCTATTCAGATTGGCTTCTTTAATTTAGCAATATGCAGTTAAGAACCCTTCACTTCTTTCCATGGCTTGATAGCTCTTTTCTACTTATTGCTGAATAATACTCCCTTCAATGTATGTACCATGGTTTATTTATCCATTCATCTGTCGAAGGACATCTTGATTGCTTCCAAGTTTTGGCAATTATAAATAAAACTGTTATAAACATTTTTGTGCAGGATTTTGTATGGACATAAGTTTTCAACTCATCTAGATAAATACGAAGGAGTGCAATTGCTGGATCTTATGGTAAGATTACATTTAACTTTGTAAGACCCTGTCAGATTTCCAAAGTGGCTATACCATTTTGCATTTCCAACAGAAATGACTGAGAGTTCCTATTGCTCCATATCCTTGCCAGTATTTGGTGTTATCAGTGTTTTGGATTTAACCATTAATAGTTGTATGGTGGTATCTCATTGTTTTTTTAATTTGCAGTTTCTTAATGACATGAGTTTGAGCATCGTCTCACAAAATTATTTGTAAGTATATCTTCTTCAGTGAGATGCCTGTTCAGATCTTTTGCACACTTTCGAACTGGGTTGCTTGGTTTCTTATTGCTGAGTTCTAAGTGTCCTTTATATATTTTGTACACCAGTCTTCTATTGGATATGAGTTTTGCAAAGATTTTCTTCCAGGTTGTGGCTTGTCTGGTCATTCTCTTTTCACCCTCATCCTAGTATTAGCATAGTAATAGGCACAAAGTAGAATCAATTGAATGAACAAATAAGAAAATTAAGGTGCACTTTCCTTTAGGCATTCCTATTGCTGACCAAAAGCTTATTCCAAGCATAGGAAAACCTAATAACAGATGAATGGCTATTTTAAAAATCCTTTTATTTATTTATTTTTTAATATTTGAGATTGAACTTTTAATATTAGTAACACTAGCTTTTTCTTTTTATACACAGCAGGTTCTTATTAGTCATCCATTTTATACACATCAGTGTATACATATCAATCCCAATCACCCAATTCATCACACCACCACCCACACCCCCCTCCGCTTTCCCCTCTTGGTGTCCATATGTTTTCTCTCTACTTCTATGTCTCAACTTCTGCCCTGCAAACTGGTTCATCTGTACCATTTTTCTAGGTTCCACATATATGTGTTAATATACGATATTTGTTTTTGTCTTTGTGACTTACTTCACTCTGTATGACAGTCTCTAGATGCATCCACGTCTCTACAAATGAACCAATTTCGTTCCTTTTTATGGCTGAGTAATAGTCCGTTGTATATATGTACCACATCTTCTTTATCCATTCGTCTGTCGATGGGCATTTAGGTTGCTTCCATGACCTGACTATTGTAAATAGTGCTGCAATGAATATTGGGGTGCATGTGTCTTTTTGAATTATGGTTTTCTCTGGGTATATGACCAGTAGTGGGATTGCTGGGTCATATG
>NC_041228.1:28927605-28928408 GCF_002837175.3 Physeter macrocephalus | reverse complement strand
TAGTTTTGATTTGCATTTCTCTAATAATTAGTGATGTTGAGAGCTTTTCATGTGCTTCTTGGCCATCTGTATGTCGTCTTTGGAGAAATGTCTATTTAGGTCTTCTGCCCATTTTTGGATTGGGTTGTTTGTTTTTTTAATATTGAGTTGCACGAGCTGTTTATATATATTGGAGATTAATCCTTTGTCCAATGATTCGTTTGCAAATATTTTCTCCCATTCTAAGGGTCGTCTTTTCATCTTGTTTATGGTTTCCTTTGCTGTGTGAAAGATTTTAAGTTTCATTAGGTCCCATTTGTTTATTTTTGTTTTTACTTCCATTACTCAAGAAGGTGGATCAAAAAAGATCTTGGTCTGGTTTATCTCAAAGAGTGTTCTTCCTATGTTTTCCTGTAAGCATTTTATAGTGTCCAGTCTTACATTTAGGTCTCTAATCCATTTTGAGTTTACTTTTGTGTATGGTGTTAGGGAGTGTTCTAATTTCATTCTTTTTTTTTTTTTTTTTTGCAGTACACGGGCCTGTCACTGTTGTGGCCTCTCCCATTACGGAGCAAAGGCTCCAGATGCGCAGGCTCAGCGGCCATGGCTCACTGACCCAGCCGCTCCACGGAATGTGGGATCTTCCCAGACCGGGGCATGAACCCGTGTCCCCTGCATCGGCAGGCGGACTCTCAACCACTGCGCCACCAGGGAAGCCCTAATTTCATTCTTTTACATGTAGCTGTCAAGTTTCCCCAGCACCACTTATTGAAGAGACTGTCTTTTCTCCATTGTATATCCTTGCTTCCTTTGTCATAGATTAG
>NC_041228.1:28926627-28927429 GCF_002837175.3 Physeter macrocephalus | reverse complement strand
TCTTCTTTTCCAATTTGTATTCCTTTTATTTCTTTTTCTTCTCTGATTGCCATGGCTAGGACTTCCAAAACTATGTTGAATAATAGTGGTGAGAGTGGACATCCTTGTCTTGTTCCTGATCTTTGAGGAAATACTTTCAGTTTTTCACCATTGAGAATGATGTTTGCTGTGGGTGTGTCATATATGGTCTTTATTATGTTGAGGTAGGTTCCCTCTATGCCCACTTTCTGGACAGCTTTTATGATAAATTGCTGTTGAATTTTGTCAAAAGATTTCCTGCATGTATTGAGATGATCATATGGTTTTTCTTCTTCAATTTGTTAATATGGTGTATCACATTGATTGATTTGCATATATTAAGGAATCCTGGATCCCTGGGATAAATCCCACTTGATCATGGTGTATGATCTTTTTAATGTGCTGTTGGATTCTGTTTGCTAGTATTTTGTTGAGGATTTTTGCATCTATATTCATCAGTGATATTGGTCTGTAATTTTCTTTTTTCTGGTTTTGGAATCTGGGTGATGGTGGCCTCATAGAATGAGCTTGGGAGTTTTCCTTCCTCTGCAATTTTTTGGAAGAGTTGAGAAGGATGGGTGTTAGCTCTTCTCTAAATGTTTGATAGAACTCACCTGTGACGCCATCTGGTCCTAGACTTGTTTGTTGGAAGATTTTTAATCACAGTTTCATTACTTGTGATTGGTCTGTTCATATTTTCTATTGCTTCCTGGTTCAGTCTTGGAAGGTTATACCTTTCTAAGAATTTGTCCATTTCTTCCAGGTTGTCCATTTTATTGGCATA
>NC_041228.1:28891045-28926247 GCF_002837175.3 Physeter macrocephalus | reverse complement strand
TTTTCATTTCTAATTTTATTGATTTGAGTCCTCTCCCTCTTTTTCTTGATGAGTCTGGCTAATGGTTTATCAATTTTGTTTATCTTCTCAAAGAACCAGCTTTTAGTTTTATTGATCTTTGTTATTGTTTCCTTTGCTTCTATTTCATTTATTTCTGCTCTGGTCTTTATGATTTCTTTCCTTCTGCTAAATTTGGGTTTCGTTTGTTCTTCTTTCTCTAGTTTCTTTAGGTGTAACATTAGATTGTTTATTTGAGATTTTTCTTGTTTCTTGAGGTAGGCTTGAATAGCTATAAACTTCCTTCTTAGAACTGCTTTTGCTGCATCCCATATGTTTTGGATTGTCGTGTTTTTCATTGTCATTTGTCTCTAGGTATTTTTTGCTTTCCTCTTTGATTTCTTCAGTGATCTCTTAGTAACGTATTGTTTAGCCTCCATGTGTTTGTGTTTTCTCGTTGTTTTCCCTGTAATTGATTTCTAATCTCATAGAGCTGTGGTCAGAAAAGATGTTTGATATGATTTCAATATTCTTAAATTTACTGAGGCTTGATTTGTGACCCAAGATGTGATCTATCATGGAGAATGTTCCATGAGCAATTGAGAAGAAAGTGTAATCTGCTCTTTATCTATGGAATGTCCTATAAATATCAATTAAGTCTATCTGGTCTACTGTGTCATTTAAAGCTTGTGTTTCCTTATCAATTTTCTGTTTGGATGATCTGTCCATTGGTGTAAGTGAGGTGTTAAATTCTCCCACTATTACTGTGTTTCTGTCAATTTCCTCTGTTATAGCTGTTAGCAGTGGCCTTATGTATTGAGGTGCTCCTATGTTGGGTGCTTATACATTTATAATTGTTATATCTTCTTCTTGGATTGATCCCTTGATCATTATGTAGTGTCCTTCCTTGTCTCTTGTAACATTCTTTATTTTAAAGTCTATTTTATCTTATATGAGTATTGCTACTCCAGCTTTCTTTTGATTTCCATTTGCATGGAATATCTTTTTCCATCCCTTCACTTTCAGTCTGTATGTGTCCCTAGGTCTGAAGTGGGTCTCTTGTAGACAGCAAATATATGTGTCTTGTTTTGCTATCGATTGCTGAATAATCTTAGCTTTTGCTTGTCTGTAAAGCTTTTGATTTCTCCATCAAATCTGAATGAGAGCCTTGCTGGGTAGAGTAATCTTGGTTGTAGGTTCTTCCCTTTCATCACTTTAAGTATATCATGCCACTCCCTTCCGCCTTGCAGAGCTTCTGCTGAGAAATCAGATGTGAACCTTACGGGTGTTCCCTTGTACGTTATTTGTCGTTTTTCCCTTGCTGCTTTCAATAATTTTTCTATCTTTACTTTTCGCCAATTTGATTACTATGTGTCTCGGCATGCTTCTCCTTGGGTTTATCCTGTATGGGACTTGCTGCACTTCCTGGACTTGGGTGGCTATTGCCTTTCCCATGTTAGGGAAGTTTTTGACTATAATCTCTTCAAATATTTTCTCACGTCCTTTCTCTCTCTCTTCTCCTTTTGGGACGCCTATAATGCGAATGTTGTTGTGTTTAATGTTGTCCCAGAGGTCTCTTAGGCTGTCTTCATTTCTTTTCATTCTTTTTTCTTTATTCTGTTCTGCAGCAGTGAATTCCACCATTCTGTCTTCCAGGTCACTTATCCGTTCTCCTGCCTCAGTTATTCTGCTATTGATTCCTTCTAGCGTAGTTTTCATTTTAGTTATTGTACAGTTCACCTCTGTTTGTTTGTTCTTTAATTCTTCTAGGTCTTTGTTAAACATTTCTTGCATCTTCTCGATCTTTGCCTCCATTCTTTTTCTGAGGTCCTGGATCATCTTCACTATCATTATTCTGAATTCTTTTTCTGGAAGATTGCCTATCTCCACTTCATTTAGTTGTTTTTCTGGGGTTTTATCTTGTTCCTTTATCTGGTACATAGCCCTCTGCCTTTTCATCTTGTCTATCTTTCTGTGAATGTGGTTTTTGTTCCACAGGCTGCAGGATTGTAGTTCTTCTTGCTTCTGCTGTCTGCCCTCTTGTAGATGAGGCTATCTATGAGGCTTGTGCAAGTTTCTTGATGGGAGGGACTGGTGATGAGTAGTGCTGGCTGTTGCTCTGGTGGGCAGAGCTCAGTAAAACTTTAATCCACTTGACTGCTGATGGGTGGGTCTGGGTTCCCTCCCTGTTGGTTGTTTGGCCTGAGGCGACCCAACACTGGAGCTTACCCAGGCTCTTCAGTGGGGCTAATGGCTGACTCTGGGAGGGCTCATGCCAAGGAGCATTTCCCAGAACTTCTGCTGCCAATGTCCTTGTCCTCACGGTGAGGCACAGCCCCCTCCTGCGTCTGTAGGAGACCCTCCAACACTAGCAGGTAGGTCTGGTTCAGTCTCCTATGGGGTCACTGCTCCTTCCCCTGGGTCCCGATGCGCACACTACTCTGTGTGTGCTCTCCAAGAGTGGAGTGTCTGTTTCCCCCAGTCCTGTCGAAGTCCTGCAATCAAATCCCACTAGCCTTCAAAGTTTGATTCTCTAGGAATTCCTCCTCTCGCTGCAAGACCCCCAGGTTGGGAAGCCTGACGTGGGGCTCAGAACCTTCAATCCAGTGGGTGGACTTCTGTGGTATAAGTGTTCTCCAGTCTGTGAGTCACCCACCCAGCAGTTATGCGATTTGATTTTATTGTGATTGTGCCCCTCCTACCGTGTCATTGTGGCTTCTCCTTTGTCTTTGGATGTGGGGTATCTTTTTTGGTGAGTTCCAGTGTCTTCCTGTCAATGATTGTTCAGCAGTTAGTTATGATTCTGGTGTTCTCGAAAGAGGGAGTGAGAATGCTAGCTTTTAAATATCCAAACAGGACAGCTTCAGTGTAATTTAGAATGACCTAAAATCCTTTTCTTAAAGTGCACTGAGCTTCGTGAAAAACTGAATAGTGTTTGAGTATTCAATTAGCTTCAAATTACCTCAACAGGAAACCTATGTCTCCTACTGGGATGTCCAGTAGTGAGGAGATAGTAACAATTCATTTGAGCAAAAGGAAGAATATATGTTCACACAGAAAACTTTTATAAAGAATTTAGAGTAAATGAGAGAGACAGCGTGCCAAATCCTAACCATTAGACCACCAGGGAGAGAGTAAATGAAGTTATCATTATAAAGAAGGTCACTTGAGAAGCACTTTTCTCCTGGACCCTTTATGCAAAACCATTTCGCTTCATAATTTTTTTCTCTATAGAACCATTCTCCATACATCCAGTGTTTTCTAGGGATTAGTTATTCAAATCCACATATGTAAGTTTGAAACCTGTTGTAACAGTTTGTTTATAAGATGAATATGTCTTTAACAATAGGAAGAGGGGTTATTCTCCACTACAACTTGCTACTGCATTTTTAAAAGGCTATAATTGATGTGTTATAAGAGTCAAAACAGTGTTTTCCAAACTGTACCACTTGATCTTTATATGAAAAGATGACTTTTAAAAAAGCTTCTCCAGTCAAATTAGTCTTGGAACTTTTTATACGATAGGTCATTCCTGTTATAGAGATTATAATGAATATATTACAGCATATTAAAGTCTCAAAAGTTCTGCAATGAAAAAAAGCCCCAGATTTTAACCAATTTGGCTATGGAATGCTTCACCGACTTATTAGTTTCCTCTGATATCTATTACCATCCCACAAATCACCGTTTGGGATAGGATTTATTAAAGTACTTTTTCCCCAAAGAAACCAATTCTGGAATTATTTTTTTCTGACAACCAGGGAAGACAGAGCAGAACTAATAAATTTTTTATGCTTGCTTTTTTTTGTGTGTGTGTGCTACATGACAGATTCTGGGGAAAGGAAGCAAGATAGAGACATAGGTAACCTATGATGGGTAATATAGAAGTCCCAGTTCTCCTTTTGCTTGTTTATTTTAAAGTATATTTGGTGTCTATAATGAATCAAATATAAAAAGATGAAATGAATGTTGTGGAACTATGGTGTTAAAAGATGAATGGATACCACTTGCTAGGTTTGGATTTGCATACTGATTTACATTCACCTTGAATATCATATTTTACATATTATATAAATTATCTTTTGTCTATACCTTTGCTTTTTCTGACCTAAGCATTATAGAGGAAAGGGATTTCAATTCATATTTATTTTGCATAGTACATAAGAGCATAATGTATGTAATTTGGTGATAATATCAGCCTCCAGTAAAATGTAGTCAGCATGTTATTTAAGCACACTTGTTGCAGATAAAATTCAACCTTAATGCTTTGCCATCTGTAAAAGTATTGTATTACATCTTGCTAAGATAATACTTCTTTATGTGTTAATGTAATAGTCACTGAACCAGTTGTTTTTCAGAATGATGCCTTTAGAGAAGTAATCACAGATTTAACACAAACAGCCCAAAGAAACGGAAGATACATTTAGCACACCTCATAAAAGACAAGTCACATTTGCAATACTTTAGGAGACAGACAACTGATATTAAGATGTTCATCATCCTGGAGCACATTAAAATAAGAAGGCTGTCTTGTGTGAGAAGAAATTAGAACATGTGTTAAAGAGAATTAAACTGGAATAGATAGCTGCATTAAATGTGTATTGACTGAGATTTTGAAATACATAAGAAATTTGAAATTGGATTGTTTATCTTGATGTACATAGTCCTTGATATTTTGAATGTGACAAGAGACTCCTTAAGTAACTAATAAAATTATTTTATCTATAATAATTTGGATTTATCCTCCACAAGAATAAAAAGTAGTATTTTGGCACCCATACTGTTAATCAGTGTGATTCTTCAGAAAAACAATTACATTAGGAAAAAAGAAGTAAAAAAAAAAAAAAAGGCAAAAAAAAAAAAAAGCCAAGTGTTTGGACTAACTGAACTCTCAGTTTCCTTAAAACCTTAAGGTATTAACTGTTTTAGTGTAATGTAAAGCATATAAAAAGCATATAAACTCTTGAGTTAGACTGTGTTTGAATCTTGGTTCTGGCACTTTCTAGTTCTTCTATGATTGAGCAACTTATTTAATTTCCTTGAGTCTCAGTTTTCTAATTAATAAGATGGGTCTTAAAAATTAAATACTTCTCTTGAAAAGCTGTTGAATGACTATGCAGTGCCTAGAAAGATCCAAAAGCTTACACTGAGAAAAACATCAAACAAAACAGTTCTCATCCAAGAATCAAGAATCAGAATGGCATCAGACTTCTCAATAGCAATACTGAAAGCTAAAAGACAATATAATAGGCATCCAAAATCATGAGTAAAAATTATTTTCAGTCAAGAATTTTGTACCTGACCAATCTTTCAATCAAGCATGAGCACATAATAGAGACACCTTCAGATATGCAAGATATAAAAATTTCAATGCACCCTTTCCAGGAAATTACTCTGGGGTAATTTCCAGAAAATAAGAGAGTAAATTAAGAAGGAAAAGATTAGGCTCAGCAAATCTCCTGCTAACCAGGCTCACAAGAGAATGATGTACAACCCAGAAGTCCATTTCATTAATTTTTAATGATAAATATAATGATCAAGTGCCCTGGAACACTGTTTATCATCTGACCACTGTATTGCTATTTTTCCCCAATGGAAAATCTACATAAGAAACATAATCATAATAAGAAAGTTGTTGCTTTGTAAATATGAGTTAAAGTGAAGGAAAATATTCTATGAGGGCCAATGTACCCATGTCCACTGTCAGGATATAATATATTAGGAAAGCCTTTTGGGGCACTCCTGTCTCACCCAGGATAGTGGAGAAGATATGTTAGCATTCTTATTCAATATATTATTCTGCACTTAACAGTCACTCTCTTAAGTCATTCTTTCTATAACTGGATTAAATCTATGGATTTACCTTTTTTGGAGGGTTTCCAAAATGTCCTCATTTGGAAGTCACATATTTACAAACTATCTTTTTAGAGTGGACTACTTCTATACTTCCATGATTATGTATGATTTTTATTCTTCAATTCAAAGAAATTTTTGTTTTCAACTTTTGGGGACATCTTACCACAGTCCTTTATGTACTGACTACATACGTACCCTGACAAACTGAATAAAATTAGTATGGATTCCCAAACAGAATCATCACAAAACAAACTTGTATTTAGGAATTTTTCTCAAAACAATTACCTTATCCAGAGCACATTTTGTAGCAAGAAACAAAAACTAGCTCAAGTAAAGAGCTAACATTATAATGACAGATATTATAGCAGACAAGAAAAAGCTACACAACCAAGTCTCTGAATGGATGAGATCACTGGAGACCTCAGCAGCAAGAGACTGAATCATTAATATAGACCTCCACTAATTTGGGAACCCACTTAGGCTACATTCCAGTATTTTACTATAAATATGACTCAGCTACATTCCACATGACCATTACTTTTCTGTTTCCCAATCTCTTTGATTTTAGAACATGCATTTTCTGAAATCAAAATACAAAATCTATATATCCTCTACCTTGAGCAGTCACAGCCAACTTTGTATTCACACCAAATACATCCACACACACACTCATGCACACACACTAACCATTTAAACAACTGGCAAAGAAAAGTAGAACTAACAAAATTTGGTATAATTTCAGAAAAAGAGTAATTTTTGACAGCAATATTTTTAAAATATCAGATCAGAAAGCATTATGTCAAAATACTGGGTCAATCCAATGTTCCTATATAGGATTGTTAAATTTGATCTATTTGGGCTTCCCTGGTGGCACAGTGGTTAAGAATCCACCTGCCAATGCAGGGGACACGGGTTCGAGCCCCGGTGTGGGAGGATCCCACATGCCGTGGAGCAACTAAGCCTGTGAGCCACAGCTACTGAGCCTGCGCTCTGGAGCCGATGAGCCACAACTACTGAGCCTGCGAGACACAGCTACTGAGGCCTGCGTGCCTGGAGCCCGTGCTTCACAGCAGGAGAGGCCTCCGTAGGGAGAGGCTGGCACTCCACAATGAAGAGTAGCTCCCAGTGTCTGCAACTAGAGAAAGCCCGTGCGCAGCAGCGAAGAACCAATGCAGCCAAAAATAAATAAATTAATTAAAAATAAGTAAATTTAAGAATTGCTGTAAAATTGAGGGAAAAGGATGGAGTAGTATTAGGAAAACAAAAAAAAAATTTGATCTATTCTTTAACCACTGATGCTATAACCACTAATCCCAGTCACCTTGACCCTTTGTATCATTAGTCACAGCTGGGACTCTGTTGTAGTGTGAATGGATCAATGTAAATCTGCTCCTATTACTGAAATACTATCTCAAATTGCATGCCCTATAGTGAGTAATGGTTAACATCTTGATTTATAAAGAGTTAATTATAACCACCATTGAAAACAAGATCAAGAACTGGAATTGAAACAAGCTAAAAGACAATCTAAAAATGTGGAAAGACTAGAGAACAGAGCAGCTGGTAGGGAAAAGCTAGTATGAAGAAAAGAGTTAGAAAAGAAAGCCAGTATCCAGATAAAGGATGAAGGGAATAGGAAAATAGAGAGAGAAAAGAGAAATGAAATATTGTAGATGCACTGTACTTTGAAAAGTTGAGCTAACTTCAAATAAACTATTGTACTAAGGCTCTATTTTAAAAGACAGTGATCTAGAAATCATTTTTGAGGACTCCATTCTCTTTATCACACAACTGTAAATGGCTCTCTTTAACCAATGAGGCTACATAGCTACATTAAAGGATGTGAAACTTGTTTCAAATAAGGGACTAATATTTTCAAACTTATATAGGCAGAGTTTCTTAATCTGGAATACATGGTCTCCTAAGTGGTCCATGGATAGAATTCTGAGGATCTGTAAACTTGGATAGGAAAGATTATATCTTTATTTTTATTAACAGCCAACTAAAATTTTGCATTTTCTCTAATTATGAATGTAAACAATACACCACAGTAGTGTCAGGAACTCATATTTCTATCACATTATAATTGTTGCATATATCTCAAACTATCATTTATGCTTCTTACATCTTTGAAATTACATCAGTTATTAGACCTGCTCCTGGATATTGTTATTGTGTCAATAAATAAGATTTTATATTACTATATCACAAATTTGTTTTCTTTTTAATATTTTGATAACTTTACTCCAATGTAATTGGTTTCCTTTGTACTACTATGTATTTTACATTAGGCATCTAAAAACATTATTGCGAGAAATGTTTCATTGGCTTCACTAGACTGAAAGAGGGTCCATGGAATGAAATTTCAAGGTACCTGACTAAGGAGACTCAAAATATCAAATAATTTTTAAAAGAAGAGAAAAAAATAGCAAATAGTATAGAGGCATATAAGTAAAAAGCAGAAGTACCTTGTTACCTTCAGACTCCTACCATCCAGTTCACCCTTGGTGTGTATCCTTCCTGACATTTTCTATGCATATTAAAAATATCTCATTATAGAGTCTTTTAAAATGTATAAACAGAATAAGAACATACAAAATGTTCAACAACATGGTTTTTAAATTTAACAATATATTGTGGATATTTCTCCATATCATTACATATACATTTACCTCATTATTTTTTAATTGTGTCATAATATTTCATGCTACTGTAATACCACAAATTATTTAATTGGTCTTCTATTAATGGGTATTTATATATTCTCAAACAAATTACAATGAACATCCTATTCACAGAGGTGATATTGAAAATATTTAATAATCCTTATGTCATGGACACTGACCAATAAAAATGGATCCCAACTTTAGTGCTGGATGGAGATTGTAGTGGTCCCCTGCTAGGCTAGGCATTAATCCTTTGTTGCTGAGTCACAAAGAACTCCACTGCAGAGGGTAGGATGGCTGAGGTATTGTGTGAGGAACTCAAGGAGCTTAGTGCAGCAACCACTTGCAAAAGAGTTTCTGTTGTTTTAACAACCAGTATAGCTATAACTTTGCCTGCTGGTTGAATGTAAATTCTGCTTATACATAAACCTTAACATGTATGTGAGTCTATCTGTTGTCTAAATAGCTAGAATGCAATTGCCAGATCAATGGAAATTTATATTCAGATAAATAATGCCAAATTGCCTTTCAAAAAAGTACTGTAATTTATTCTTCTAAGAAAACGTCATTAACAATATAATTTTTTCACCTTTGTCTATATGCACATAGAAATTTTAATACTTAATATTATCAAATTCTAATCCTTGTTTATTACCTATTTACAGAAATTTGTATTGCTCTCCTTTATTTTTCAGCTTTAAAAATTATGAGTGAGGTTCAGTGTCTTCTCACAGGTTTGTATGATTAGTGTTTCATTTTCTGAGGCCTGCCATTTTGAGTCCATTGTCCATTCTGCTATTGAGTTTTTATTTGCTTTTTATGGACATTCAAATTAAGAGTTTTAAAAATATATATTAAATAAATTAGTCCTTTTTCTACCATATTTGTCATGCTCATTTTTTCCAGTTTGTATCTTTTGGCTTTATTGATGTTTTTAAATACAGAGAAAACTTTCACTTCTATGTAGTCAAAATTATCAGCCTTTTCCTTCTGAATTCTGGGTCTTGTGTCACTTTTTAAAAGTCTTTCCTATTCCAATTTTATTAAAAACAGTCATCTGAGTTTTTCAGAAACTACTTTTATGGTTTTACTTTAAATATTTTTGATCCATCTGGAATTTATTTTAGTGTAATGAGTGAGGTAGGAATCTAGCTTAATTATTTTCCAAATGGCTAGCCAGTCATCCCAACACTATTTATTGACTAATCAGTCTTTCTTCCACAGATTATACTAAATTCTCAAATGTACTTGCATCCATTTTTAGACTTTCTGATCAGTTCCACTGATCTTTTTATTCCTAGTCTAGTATCATACTATTTTAATTACTTTATGTTTTAATATTTAGCAGGTATGTCTCACTTTGTTACTCTTTTCTTTCAGATTTTTCTAAGTAATTTGATGCATCCAATCATCTGCCGTAAAAATTTTTGAATTATTTCTTTACATTTCACAAAATCATTTTCTAATTGGAATCAGAGTGAATTCATAAATTAAATTAGAAAATTGATATAATAATGAACCTTTCTATAAAAGAAAATGTTATGCCTTCTTATATATTGACATCTTCAGTAGAATGTTAGTTTTTTCTTTGTTTTTTAATAAAGTTTACTCTTAGATTTTTAAAAATTAATTAATTAAGTAAGTCATTTGGGGGCTGTGTTGGGTCTTCGGTGCTGTGTGCAGTCTTTCTCTAGTTGTGGCGAGCGGGGGCTACTCTTCATTGCAGTGCACAGGCTTTTCATTGCGGTGGCTTCTCTTGTTGCAGAGCACTAGCTCTAGGCGTTGGCTTCGGTAGTTGTGGCACGTGCACTCAGTAGTTGTGGCTCGTGGTCTCCAGAGCGCAGGCTCAGTAGTGGTGGTGCACGGACTTAGTTGCTCTGCAGCATGTGGGATCTTCCTGGAGCAGGGCTCGAACCCGTGTCGCCTGCATTAACAGGCGGATTCTTAACCACTGTGCCACCAGGGAAGTCCCTATTCCGAGATTTTTCATGTCTATTGTAAATTGGATCTTTTCTTTCTGTATAATCTCAAGCTAATGTTTTGGTGTGTTAGGAAAGTTAATGATTTCTTTATTTTTTTTAACTAGTATGCTTAGTGAATTTTAATTGTTTCCCATTATTATTATTATTATTATTATTTTTTGTGGTATGCGGGCCTCCCTCTGTTGTGGCCTCTCCCGTTGCGGAGCACAGGCTCCGGACGCGCAGGCTCAGCGGCCATGGCTCACGGGCCCAGCCGCTCCGCGGCATGTGGGATCCTCCCAGACCGGGGCGCGAACCCGGTTCCCCTGCATTGGCAGGCGGACGCGCAACCACTGCGCCACCAGGGTAGCCCTGTTTCCCATTATTTTAACTTGCTTTTATTGGGTTTTCTAGACAGCCACTACACTACTTGCAAATACTGCCTCCTCCCTTACAATATTTGTACCTTTTATTTAATTTTCTCATCTAATTTCATTTTTTAAAATAGGAAAAACATCCAAGTAATAAGAAAAAGATGGGGAATTTCTCCAGGAACAAAGCTATATCAAGATCCTTGGATAAAATGAAATGCTAAGGATAACTCTTCTTGTTCAAGGAAGCTACTTTTGTATACAGTCTTCACTATATGAATCGTTCTTGGTCATATTTTCAAGCTCAGTGCACACCTCTAGCCCAATAATTGCTCTAATAATTTTTTTTAAATTTATTTTTTTGGACTGTGTTGGGTCTTCATTGCTGCACATGGGCTTTCTCTGGTTGCAGTGAGCAGGGGCTACTGTTCATTGCGGTGCGTGGGTTTCTCATTGCCGTTGCTTCTTTTTTTGTGGAGCACAGGCTCTAGGGCGCCGGGGCTTCAGTAGTTGTGGCGCATGGGCTTAGTTGCTCCGCGGCATGTGGGATCTTCCTGGACCAGGATCGAACCTGTGTCCCCTGCATTGGCAGGCGGATTCTTATCCACTGTGCCACCAGGGAAGTCCCTCTAATAATTTTAATATAAAAACATTGATAGCTGTGGACATCTGTAAATAACCAAAATGGAAGTCATTTACACCATGCTTTCAAAATGCACTTGTTTAGCTTTACATTGCCAATAACTTAAACCATATGGAAAGAGCAAATTCTCCTGTACAAACACATTCTACAAGTGGCATGCACAATAAGTGATAGCATTTGACAAGTTCTTACTAGTTTATTTCTTTTCAGAGACAGAAAAGCCAGTTGTTACGATCAGTGTAAAGTGAAAAAACATGTACCCTAACAATCCAAGAGGTCTTTTTTATTTTTGCCTGTGTTAAATCATGTTTATACAACAGCAGCTTTGCTGGACAGGCTGCTATATATACACTCCTATTCCCTTTGCTCCTGTTCCAGAAGCTGAAGGGTCAATGACATAGTGGTGCCTATTGAATACCATTTGTTATGATGTTGATAACTTTTCTAAGCATGAAGTTGAAGACATCGATGGACTTCCAATGATCTTCAAGGGATCTTCTGACTCCCTTGAAGATCAACTTGAGAAACAAAAGTGAGCTTCACTCCACCTAAAAAACACCAACTCAGGCTTCTCAGCTGAGATACTGTAGGGCAGCTATAGGACATGAATAGGAGTAACACACAGAAACTAATTACTTAAACCATTGATCCCCCTCCCTTCTCTAATAATGAGGGGAGTGGAAGTGAAAATACCTAAGGATACCCAAATGTCTATGAACATTTTTTTTTTTGGCATGGGATTAAAAGTAACCCCTCTGGTGTGCTTATGTGTATCATGGCCCTTTTCCTGTATATCGAAACACTGGGGCCTGGAGCATCAGCAGAGAGGCAGGTAAGAAGATGAAAGTGATGCATGTTGGAGGTTAAATAAAACCAAATTATGATTGCTTGAAGATTAGGGAGTTCTCCAACTAGTTAATTCTATTTCTCCAGGTGAACGCAAGCGGCTCTTACACTCATTGTGAAACTGTGAGGGAAGAATTAAATTGATGATTTGGTTACATTTAGTATTTTAATTTGATTTCAATTGAAGATTTAGTATTCTTTGAGGGTGCTATATTAAATAACTTACAAAAAATTTTAATGACTAATTTTGGTGAAACTGTAAATGATCACTATCCAGGTTTAGGGGATATTTTTTTCTTTTTTAAACATCTTTATTGGAGTATAATTGCTTTACAATGGTGTGTTAGTTTATGCTTTATAACGAAGTGAATCAGCTATACATATACATATATCCCCATATCTCTCTCCTCTTGTGTCTCCCTCCCTCCCACCTTCCCTATCCCACAGGTTTAGGGGATCTTGAAACCAGTTATAAATGGAAAGCTTTTCATAAGAACCAGGAGCATAAGGAGAGAAAAGAGACAAAGGTGAGAAAGGACAAAGTAACAGTCTATATTTTGAGAGTTGAAAAGGTAAAGATAAGGGAAGATAATCAATGATGTAGCGTGAGATGGTACTGCATAGGCAGTTACGTGTGCTGTGGCTATTAAGTTACAGTTGAGTGCTAAGTTCTAAAAAACTGAAAACAGAAAGAGTCTTCAAGACAGTGATTTTCAATTTGTTCAGCTAATCAAGCAGCCATAACCCTTGGTACTCTGTCCTTCTATCCCAAAATAGTTACACGTTTATGCTATTATATGACTAGGAACAATTTATTGTCAGAAACTGGGACTGTATTTTAGGTATAAGAGCTTCTGAATCTTAAAAATAATAGTACACAAAATTTATTTTAAAATTATGTGTTTAGAATGATGGATATTATCTATCCATCTACTCACCCAATGTAATATGAAGGATGAGCTTTATTGGTTGAGTAATAATTCTGAATTTAATTATTTTGTGTCAAATTATATAGATATCTGCCAGAAGATAAGGAGAAGCAGGCACCAAAAACTTTAAGAAAGTGTTCTAGAAAAACTTAACCTTGAGAAACTCTATTCACTAAATTAAATTCACTGGGATTTGAATAAGGGAAGAAAAGTTGAGGTAGAAAGTATCTTTCTTCATGTGTATTTTTTTGTAGACATGCCCAGTAACTATTTATTGTATTTAGGGTCTGGTTTTTTTCTAGGAGCAAAATATTGAAGTAGAAATAAAATCTCTCCATAATTCCTCAGACAATTTAGAAATTCTATGCTAGTTATATTGATGAAAATCACTCCCATGTTCCTAGTACTGGGAAACTTTGTTGATTCTTTAGTGAATTAATCAGGACTTTTACAGTAGTAAGAAATGGAATCATACACCAAATGATTTTGAGGAAACAAATTATATTTCATTGATACATGTAACTAGAAAGGATATAAAGATAAGTCACAAATCAAGGAAGAACTGAATTGGAGATGAGATTCACTCCCATTAGGATTCTGTTCATCTCTCTACTTGTCTGTGCTTAACTGATTTTTCTTTTCACTTCCCACAACCGGAATCTCCACTCTCTCATTTGTTTTGTTACAAAACAAAAGGTCCATAAGGCGTAGAGAAGATGGGACGATGATTAAGTTGCCTCTTCTTTCCTCCCATTCACTAAGTGTATAAGCTTCTGCAGTACAAAAAGCTTAGGTGTCGAGAAATAATTTTCTAAGTCTGAAGAGTCACAGCAATTATTCAATCTACTTGTGTAGATGGCAGTACCATGTTGGTGGGGACAAATCTCTATCAAATTCTCTAATTTTCATGAGGTTTTTCTGAGGAGTTGAGGAAAAATCTGTCCCTAGTGGCTCTAGATAGATTGGCAATCTCAAAGACCCATTGAAACCTTTGCTTTGTAACTTCCAGGTAAAAATGGATGATTGAACACACACCCAATTTTACTCCCTTCATAGCCCCACCAAGAAAAATCAGAAAATGGATTTTTAATGTTTTTAATTTAAATTTTATTTTTAGTTTCTTTTTAATTTTTTTTGCATTTAATTTTTAAATAAAACTTTTAAAGATAACTTTCCATTCATAGTTATTACAAAATATTGGCTATATTCCCCATGTTGTACAATATAGCCTTGAGCCTATCTTACACCCAATAGTTTGTACCTCCCTCTCCCCCACCCCTATATCACCCCTCGCAACTGGCAACCACTAGTTTGTTTTCTATATCTATGAGCCTGCTTCTTTTCTGTTATATTCACTATTTATTGTATTTTTTAGATTCCACATATAAGTGATATGATCCAGTATTTGTCTTTCTCTGTCTGACTTATTCCACTTAGCATAATGCCCTCCAAGTCTATCCATGTTGCTACAAATGGCAAAATTTCATGCTTTTTTATAGCCGAGTAGTATTCCATTGTATATATATATAGCACATCTTTTTCATCCATTCTTCTGTTGATGGACAGAGGTTGCTTCCATATCTTGGCAATTGTAAATAATGCTGCTATGAACATTGAGGTGCATGTATCTTTTCTAATTAGTGTAGAAAATGGATTTTTTTTAAAGAAATAAACCCAAAAGGATTGGGGAAAACAGAAGAGGGAAAATATACAAAATTTTGGGAGAGCTAGAAAGCAGATGGAAAAGTGGTACTGATTTAGCATACTTGAGAAAGTTATATCTCGTCTGCAGTGGGAACAGTAAAGAATGAATTTAGTTTATTTCACAAAATCCTCTAAAATGTCAGGAATTAGTGACACATTCTCTCTATGCAGGTGCTAGACTGCCCCTCCTCATTCCAATAGAAGACCAGAGGTTTATTGCTTGGAAGGGATAATACAACAGGACTGTTAGATGCAGATGCGGGACAGTTGTTGATTAAGGGGTACTTTACTGAAAGTAGGATTCTGAGATGTCTAGTCCTTTCTGCCCATTTGACTCCTGGAGTACCAGAAGCCAGGCCTTTATCCTCCAAGAAGGACACTGGAGGAGTCTCTTCAGAGGAATTGTTCCCAAAGACATCTAAATATCTAAAGATTCTGAAATTGAGAGAAAATCAACAAAATGTCCTAGCCAAATGATCTTTCTGTGAGGTCCATGCTTGATCATTATCCTTCATGCTCATATCTTCAAATCAGTGTCTCAGTCCCCTATCCTTACATATGAACAGATAATCATGATTACTGGCCATTTGAGGAAAGGCTTTAACATAGAACATAAAAAAGAAAAAAAAAAACGAGGGGGAAAAGCAACAATTTGGAGGAAACAGAGGCTATACAATAAGAAGAAAATGATAAACAATCATTAATATCCTCTGGGGATAAGAAGGTAGTGCAAAAATGAGACAAGCAAGAGCTCCTAGAAGTTAAAGACATGATAGTAGGTAAAAAAAAAAATAGGTGGAAGATACAGTTGAGAAAATCTACAGAGTGTAGCAAAAAAAACAAAGAATTGGCAGGTGGGGAGAAAAAGAACAAACAACAGTCCAGGAGATCAAATACAATTATCCTAGTGGGAAAACTGACACCAAAAAATTGTCATGCTGTTGATAAGTAGAAAGTCTAGGATTCAATCCCAGGCAGTCTGACTTCAGATCCTGGGGATTTTACCATTTAGCCTTTCCAAAATTCAAGAAAGAAAGAATAGGAAAACAGGTGAAGAAAACATCCTTCTCAGAAAAAAGTTACAAATCATCCAGCTCAACAAATGAAAAGACACACCTACCAAGGCAAATCTCAGTGAAATTCACAAAACTAGAGATAAAGGAAAGATCCAACAATCTCCAAAGACAAAAGAACAGGTCACAAACCAAAGAGCAGGCATCAGAAAGGCACTGGAATTCTTGACATAAACACCAGGATATAGATAATAGAACAATGCCTGTAAAATTCTGAGGCAAAAATGACTTTAAATGGAGAATTATATTATTATATAAACTATTAATACAGTGAGAATGAAATAAAGGCATTGTAAGACATGCAAGGTCTCAAAAAAATTTCCTTTCATGTACCTTAGTCAGGAAGCTACTGGAGAAAAGCTTTATGAGAGTGAAGAAAAAAGAGGAGATTTGGAAAGAGGTGAGGTGAAGGAAATCAATTCCAGGGGTGTAAACGGTCCATGTAAGTGTAGGCCAGAGGCTCCAGGAGTGATTTTTTTCAAGGAGACAAGATTAACAGAATATCTGATGTATCTGAACTCTTAAGTGGAGATTCAGACAATTGGCAGGGAGTTCAAGGTTTGAATTTAAATTTATGACAAACACGTTAAAAATTAAAATTTTAAACAATAAGGCAACATTAACCTCAAGGAAAAATGTAAAGATTAGCAATAAAGTCAAAGTAATCCTAGTCTTTTCAATGACACAGATTTGAATTGCATTTAGAAAGTTATACTAATGTGAATACTGAACAATGACATAACTAACATTGTGCTTTAACTATATTGGAAGGATAAGGGACTGGAAGCAAGTGTATGTATGATGCAATGGGTGGAGAAAAGAGAGCCACATCCTCAGCCCCAGTAGGATGTCAGTAGATGATGCCTAATACTGAAAAAAGCAAAAGTAGCATCACAACAATGTATTTTCAGAGATATGGAAGTAAATAACAAATATATTCTCTAAAAGTACTGTTTTTCATAATAAATTTTCCATGGTCATTGCAGAATAATTTAGCTCTTTTATTATGTGCATGAATAACTGAAAAAAAATTCCTTCACTTTTGATTATTAGAATTTTCTTGTGACTAAGATTACTTGGAGTGTAAAGTCCTCTTACATTGTGTAATTAAGAGCATTTACATGCAGCAATTCATAAGTAGAACACATAATATTGTTATATATAAAATATCTTTTAATTTTGCATATTGTAAAATCCTGTTAAACCATCTTTAAAATCCCTTTAAAATCATCTCTTACTTAATGGATTCTGTATACTTATGGAGCTAGGCATTTTCCCCAGTTTAAAGTGAAGTTTCAGAGACTAAGAAAATATTTTTAAACTGCCCAAGATCCCTTAGGAATTTTGGGAGAGTAACAAGATAAGAACACAATATTCCCAATTCTCTGTCATCATGCCACAAAATCATGTTGAATTTTCCCAAATATTTTAAAAATAATAAACAAAAAACCCGAATAATTTGAGAATGCCAAAAAGCAAAAAAGAAGTAAATGCTGGCACCATTGTAAGCTAATTATGCATATTCGACAAAGACTCATGAATTCCCTGTCAGATTCAAAAGTAGAGAAATCAATTTCCTCCAAAGCTGTGGCAATCCACAGTTGAATAAAGAATATAATTGTAACAGGGAAGAACCTTTTGTATTCTATTACAAGTTAATCACTAAAGGGATGTTTTCTATAAACTTAAATTATACATAATGGCCTCCCCTTTTAGTATAAAAGAAGCCTGAATTCTAATTCAGGCAAGATGGTTCTTTGGGGCATGAGCTCACCATTTTCTCGGTTTGCGGACTTTCTGAATAGTCATTTTTCCCTGCCTCAACAGCTCGTCTCTTGATTATTGGCCTGTCCTGCAGTGAGTAGTACGAGTTTAGACTTGGTAACATAATGAATAAGTATAAGTAGCAGAATGAGTGATAAGATCAAGTATATAGTGTGGGTAAATATGGTTCAAGGCTAATTACAGTATAATGTGAAATTAACGAAGGGTAGAGAAAGCTAAACACACACACACACGCGCACACACACACACACACACACACACACATACACAGAAACCAAAATTTTATTCCAATTATTTCCATTACTGGGACTGATTATTTGTTTTTGATTGGATGGGACCTCAGCTCATGTTTTTAGATCAAAATATCATTTAAATCTAGTATATATGAAACCTTTCTTCCTTAACAAAATATTAAAAGAACAGAAACAAGTGAGTAAATATGGATTTGGCCTCAGGTTTCCTCTTCTGTAAAAGTAGGATAATAGTACCCATCTCATAAGGTTGTTGTGAAGGTTAAATGCAATAGTGCAGGGAAGCAATTTGCATAGCCCTTGAAAACATTTTAAAGGTAAACTCTAATTTCAATGCTTCTGCTTAGTTCTCTATACTGTTCTTCTGTTTAGAAAATTACCTTAATATTTTTAAGTGATGGCAGGGTCCTTAGGCATAGTCTGGAAGGAAAAAATTGAAGGGGGAGAAAAAAGGAAGAATAATTGCTCTGCATAATATACTAACAGGAACTTTCAATTAGTTGGGCATAGGGGTAAAGACTGGAGGTTTCAGGGGTTCTGGACAGGGAGGAGAGGAGTACAGTAGAAGAGGAAAGACAGTGAGAAATATCCAAAGATGGGAGACACACAGTTTAAAACAATCGTCTAATGATTAATTTTATTTTTTCCTTTTCTATGCTGGGCATATTCCTCCACCCCAAATGTTCTGTTTAATAAAAAACTGCTATTTACCCAACAGTCTTTTGTTAGTGGAGCTTTGGGAAATGAACAGGTGGATAAGGATACAAAAAAAACATCACAGAGGCAAGGCAGTGAGTGGAGATTGGGCCTGGGAGTTAGAGATGTCTGGATCCTGCAAGCCTCTCACATCCCTACACCATCCCAAGAAACACCTGGGAATTGTGGAGGGGCCTGAATTTCCAGGGTCTACAGAGTAGGGAGCTGAGAAAACTTGTTAAGATTACCCTAGAAGGCTGGAGAATTTGGGCTTTTTAGGATTAAATCAGCTGCTCTTCTTTTGTTTAGCTAAAATAACTTAAAACACAAATAACTATGACAGATGATAACTAGCCACTGTGGTTCACTAAACAATGACACATGATGAGTAAGTTTTAATGATGTAGGGGGAATGGATAAAAAAGTTTAGAATGTTTAATATTTATAAAATTGTTTCACAACATTAGCTTAAGCAATTATCACAAATCTCTGAGACTGTAGAACCTCTTTTTATTTTTAATGAGAAAAGTAGACTCAGATATGTTAAGGAACTTGTCCAAAGGACCACAGTGAGTATAGGCTTTCCATTACACTACAAAAAATCCAAACCATAGAGGGAAAGAGAGAAGACAAATTTGACCTATTTCAAATTTTGCCCATACCCCTTCTGAACAGATAAATCACCTTAAAAATTGATTATATGCTTAGTATTATTGCAGCTGCCATTTTAAGATATTAATGAGTGTGGTTTTGGTACTCCAGGATGTTTTTAAAATTTTTCCAAAAATTAATGTACATTCTAAAAGAAGTTACTGTAAAACAGAGAATGTCACTCACCACCCAGTTCTACAAGGATTAAGTCACTGGTTACTGCAGTCCCTGAATTCAGGATGAAGAACAGGATGAGGCACTCGGAGCTTTGGGAAAACAGACAAAACAGGCCCTTAGATAGTTAGTTATACATATTCAGGAAAAATTTTTATGAACCCAGATTCTTGCATCTTCCCATACTTAGCAATAAAATTATTAACTGAGATATCTGTTCTTCATGACTAGCACTAACTTTCTACCAAGACGTAAGTTGGATTTTATGTACTCCTTAGCCAAAATCACATATATACTGGCTTTCCCTGCATCTTTTTGGAAAAGTTCCTCAGAGCAACCTGAGAGGCTGTCTCCTGGGATATGGTCCTCAGTAAGACACTGAATAAAACTCAACTCACAGCTCTTACATTGTGCATTTTTTTCCCCAGTCAACATTACCCTTGAGCTTGATTGTTTTATCAATATTTTTATAAGGAGACACATTCCCTTCCATCTTGTTTCTCTCTTTTTCCCATGATCTTTTAACAAAACAAAAATTATTTTAATAAGTCCAGTTCCATAAAGAGGAAATCTTTAAGCCAAAATGAAATAAAAGCTAGTCTGGAAATATACCATCTTATTATCAAAAAAGTACTGATGGAAGTATGGGGTCTAAACACAAGAATGGGGCAGGAATTTAATGCATTTTAAAAGCAAATATTCTGGGGAAAGCCAGAATAAATTGAACTTAGCAAGTGAACCATTAAAGAAAAGAGCCAACTACAGTTTATAAATTTTATGTTCATGATAGAAACATATTGGCTGATGCATTCAAAAGACTATGCATGAATGAGTGCCCAATATGTGGTTCTGCATCATGTCTTTAAATTTTGGTTTTCTTATGATGACCCACTGGAATCCCTATCTAGCATGAATTACATACATATCTGAGACAATTTGGGTACTAAATTTCTATTTCCCAAGTGTGCAATTTTTCCCCCCATTGGTGGTGGTTGCTATTCATATGCTTGGTGTTGAAAAAGCCAACTTTTCCTTGCTTCCTGGCTTCTAGTCATAATCAAAATGAAAATCCATTGATTGAACACTGGTGATGGTAATCTTAGTGTTTTGCCTGTTCTGTCAGTCTTCCCATTAAATTGTATTTGAGATAATCTGATATCATTTTATGTTAAAATAATAGCTTTCTTTGCTTACATGGTGTGAAAGATTCTTTGTACCTGTGCTTTATTAATATTTAGTGCTATTGAATACAAAGCACCATTCTGCTAAAAAAATTATGCCAAATATTATGTAACAATGGAGCCCAAAACCTGTACAATCACAGCATCATACTAGCAACAATGCAGAACAAACACAGACTAGAGTCAGCAACAACTACAGAACACATTGTGATTCTTCCATTAGATTTCATTGCCTGAGAATATTCTTCTCTGACAATTTCATCTATAGTCATTTTATTTACATGAATTCGAATACAAGTAATTTTTTAAAAGTTGATGTATAAAAATCTCAAAATGGCAATCCCATCAAACAAGACCGCTGGAGTATAAGCACCTAATTCTACCACTTACCAGTCATATCTCTAACCTTTTTATATCTCACCATCCCTACTGATAAATGAAGATAATGACAGTAAACCTCATAGGATTATTGTGAGGTATAAATGAGAAACTGAATGGTGAAAATAGGGCTTGGCGCATAGTCAACATTTGTTATTTATTGTTTCTCGGTTTTTGTTTAATAGCGTAATTATTCATGCTGAATGTATTATGTTTTTAGCTGTAAGTTTTAGGCAAAGTTAGAGTGGTCTAAACACACAGAAGTTTGTATTCTCACTTAATAAGAAATCTGGAGATTAGGCAGTTTCCTCAGAGGCTCAACAATGTCAAGGTGTTAGTCAATGTTTCTGGAATTCTTTTGGTCTCTGTACCCCCAACCCCTGTCCACAATCACATGGCTACACCATTACATGACAGTATTCAAAGCAGGAAGGAAGGCAACAGGCAGCAAAAGAAACGTTTTTCCCCAAGGAGATTCTCTTTATGTCTCATTTTCCCGAAATGGGTTGCATGCTCACTTGCAGGCCAATAAAAAATGAGATTCCTATGACTGATAGAGACTAATAAGAAATTATCCCCTGTGCCTGGTGCTGGGGGATTGCTACTCAAACAAAATTGTAGTTTTGTTTGCAAGGCAGAAGAGTGGAAAGGTATTAACAAGACAAAGGATAGGGTGACTGAGTTTCCTTCCAAGGCTCTTTTGTGATAAAGCTTGACTAACAACGTAGAGCTGAATTATTACCTGTCTGAAGTTCTTTGTCATTTCAAAAAATAGCAAAAGGAGGCCAGGACTTATTATTTGCTTTTTCTTCTAAACAACAGAGTAAAGAACGGGTCTATAAAATTGTATAAGGAAATTTACTGTGTGTTGATAGGTCCTTTTCCTCAGTGGTGGTTTGTTCATTTTCCCTGAATGATCCAGGTTAATGTTTCCATTTCTAACTATATTCTATATGTTTATCCACAATCTCTCAACATAGGTATAGACAGATTTTTTTGTTTATTATGTTTGTGTTCTAAAAAAATAGGTTGGCCAACAATCCCCACCTAGTATAAATTACGTACATATCTGAGAAAAAAAAAATTTTTTCTAACCATGTAAGATATCTTCCAACTCTCTCATTTTTGAAGTTCTGCATACAGCTGATCTCCAAGAGACTTACTCAGCAATGAATGTTAAATGGATGAAAATATAGGTAAAACTTGTATGTAAAACAAAAGAATGAAAAACCGTACTAATTTGGAAATAATGCAGGTAGTCAATTTGAGGACTTAGTTCTTTAAAAAATGCAAAGAATTTGATTACCTTTCATTGTGAATAATAGTCAAAAATAAAAATTTCTATTCACAGAGTAAAAATTGTTAGATTCACCCTTAGGTTTTGTATTTATTTTCCATTAGGCAGGAGTTCTACATCAGTATTCTTTATTTTACCCACTGCTGCTTTTGGCATAATGCACCCCCAGTTTGCTGTGGATGTCCCTTTACACCAATTGTTTCTAGGGTATCATAGCAGCTGTCAGTGATACAAAAGTTCATGAGAACATCATATGATCATTGGTTCATTTTATCCCCACTTGGCTGTTCCAACCCCATGTAGCTAATACTATATTACAATATGTTACTCTATGAACCTGGTCCAAAGACAAAAGAATACTGTGATAAAGAATTGAAAAATAGTAGAGATTTGTCAATACCGAAACAGAATCAAGTTCCTTTAGGAGGGAATGATTTTCTGGTAAATTAAGATGCATGATTTATTCCCATAAAAGGTTTCACAAATGATTTCTACCACATAAGGATTTTTCAGCACTTTTGAGGAGGTTTTAAGATCAGCAGTTTCTGTTCAAAGAATATACTGACCCAATTCTTCAATAGAATGGGTAACCTATAAGAAGAAGGTATATAATTCACTCACATGAGAACACGTTGATAAGAAAATATGTGGACTAGACATCTAGGCATTGGTTTCTTATGCTCTGCTAAAAATTAAACCAAAACCTATGGATAAATAACCTCCAACCCAAGTCTTCATTTCTGATGAGGAAAGAATAGAAAAAAAGCGTCATGGCCATCAGCCCTGAGAGGTGTGGTGACTGTATTCAAAGACTGTGATCTTCGGTCTCCTAGCTTTAATTGGCCTCCTGGGGTATGTAAAATGCTGTGTGTGTGTCACACTCCTAGAGATCTTGGCACAAACTATTTACAGCTGTTTGGAGCCTTAACATACAATACAAAGGGCCTGCTGGGTCTGGCATTCGCTGACACAGCCTTGGAATCAATGGAAAAGTCTGGCTTCTCTTTTGAGGTCCTCATAGTGAAGGATTTGCAGACTGTAAAGTATACAAGAAGCTAAGAATCATCCTTAGCACAGCCAAAGCTCTTCTCTGCAGGGCTCCAGGGAGTCTGGTTAGTACACTTTTTCTGCAGCCCTGGAACATTTTCACCTTCTTCACATGAATAACGTCTTCCACAATAAAAGACTTTACAATATTTTGCCTACATTTGCCACACAAATGGATTACAATATAAGACTGCACAGCAGAGGTGGTGGCAGACTAGTAACCTGTGGGCTGAATCCAATGCACAGGCATCTTTTTCCCCTCGGTTTGGATCCTCATAGTGTTTCATTTTACTTTGTTTAGTTAATTTGAATTAGTTGCCAACTTTTAAAAATCAGGACGTTTAAAAATTTTTTTTTCAAATTATTGATTTCTCTGGAAAAGTCAGATATGGCAACACAAGGTCTAAGTTCCCATTTGGCAACAGATAACTGGGGCTGGGTAGCAGCCACCCTCTTTGGAGGGGATATGGGTCTTAAATGCCAGAGCCCCTCTGAAAGGCCTCATGCATTCATGTTCCCTGACTGGCACTACTAGGCACTAGAATTAGCAACCACTCTAAAAAGAACATGCCTTTAAAACACAGATTACAAGCAATAAAGAACAACTAGGAGTAATATGTCAACAAAGTGAGAATTATGTTTTATTTGGCAGACTTTCTGAGGACTTCAAGCCCGGGAAACAGCTTCTCAGATATAGCTCTGAGGGACTGCTCCAAGGAGGTAAAGGAGAAGCCAGGATATACAGGGGTTTTTGCAACAAAGACCAGGTAGTTGGAACATCAAAAAATCACCGTTAATGAAAGGAAACCAGATATCTTAAGTTAATAAATTTAGCACTTTTCCATGTATGGGAAGATGCAAGAGTTTCGGCTCATTGAAATCATTCCTTTGATATGCACCTTAGCTACCTAGGGCAAGTATCTTGTTCTTTCCCATCCTGAGTCCCCTCAGGGTGTACCATTTGGGGTGGCTACAGTGGCTGAGGGCTTGGTAGTGGGCAGCCTGTTTGTTTCCAACACGAATTCCCTCAGGGCTCACCACTGGGGCAGCTGTAGTGGCTTGATGGCTGCAACATCCTTTGTTTACTGATATGGCAGGCAACATTTTTCATTCACAAATATTACACAGAACATAACCACCTCTTAGCTTGCTTAAGCAACATTTTCCTATTTTGCTTAAGATATTTTTTTAAAAGAAGTAAAACATTACATATAAGTTCAAGCTCCCTGTTTATCCTTCCAAATTTCAACCCTCTTTCTCCAACTATATATATAAAACCACAATTTGAAGATGCTCAAGTCCTTTATACAAAATGTCTTAGTATTTGCATATAACCTGCCTACATGCTCCCACATACTTTAAATCATGTCTAGATTACTTGTAATACCTGATACAATGTAAGTACTATGTAAATAGTTGTAAATACAATGTAAATGCTACATAAATGGCTGCTAGCACACCGCAAATTCAAGTTTTGCTTTTTTGGAACTTTCTGAATAATTTTTCCCCAAATATATTCAAACTGCTGTGGATACAAAGGGCTGACTGTATACCTCAGTTTATATATTCATTTTTCTATTGCTAAAATTTATGTCATTTGCAATTTTTCACTATTTTAGACAATCTTGCTGTGAACATTCCTGTGCACACTTTCCTTTGCACATGTACAAGTTTCTTTATGATATACCTAACAAGGAATTGCTGAGCCTTAAGGTGTACATATCCTCAGTTTTCTCAGATATCGTCAAATTTCTCTCCGATATTATTTTATATAATTTACCCTATCAGCAGTCTATGAGAGTTCCTGATACTCCTCTTCCACACTAATACTTGTCACTTTTTTATTTTTTGGCAATTTAATGGAAGTAAATGGTATTTTGTTATTGTTTTAATTTGTATTTTCTTGATTACTAGTGAGACTGAGCATCTTTTCATAAATTTATTGGCCTTTCAATCTATCTGAGATTTACTTGGCTCTCTCTGTTCATTTTTAATTTTTTTTTTTTTTTTTTTTTTTGCTCATTGATTTGGAGGAATTCCTTACACATTTTGGATACCAAATCTTTTGTTGATTATATGCATTGAAAATATCTTATTACAGGCTTTAGCTCATCTTTCACTTTTGATGCCTTTTATTTGTATAGCAAATTTCCATTATAATGTAAAAACTGTCAATTCATTCTCTAGATCTGTGCTTTTGGGGTCTTGCATAAGAAATCTTTATCTATGCCTGAGTCGTGAAATATTCTTAAGTATTTTCTTCTAAAAGTTTTGCTTTTCATATTTAGGTCTTTAATCAACTTAGAATTTATCTTTGAACATAAGAATCTAATCTTATTTTATTTTTCCAAGTGAATATCCATTTGTCCCAGCACAATTTACTGAATAGTCCATGCTTTCTCCAAGTTTTCTCCACGGATGAATATATAGAATTTTGGGGCTATCAGTTCTGTTCCATTGGTCTATTTGTCTGTTTCTGTGTCAGTATCACACTGTCCTAATTACTGTACTTTTAAGATAAGTTTTAATACTTTGTAGAAAAAGTCTCTCCTTTCCTTTCTCCTACCACTCCTCCTTTAAAATTATCTTGATCATTCTTTAGTTTTGCTTTTCTACATAAATTACCTTTTCAATTTTCTAAAACAAACAAACAAAACCCTGTTTGCATCTTGATAAGAATTGCAATGAATATTCAAGATGTATTTGGGGAGAATGGAAATGTTTACAAAAGAGAGTCTTATTCATGAACACGGTATATTCTCCATTTATATAGGAAATTGTCAATAAAATTTTACAATTTTCTCCATAAAATTTTGCACATCTTTAAAACTTTAATGCCTAGATTCCTTATAAAATTTAATCTATTTTAAATATACATTTAAAAAATTACTATAACTTCTTTTTTTTATAAATTTATTTATTTATTTTTGGCTGCATTCGGTCTTCATTGCTGTGCATGGGCTTTCTCTAGTTGTGGCGAGCAGGGGTTACTCTTGGTTGCGGTGCATGGGCTTCTCATTGCAGTGGCTTCTCTTGTTGTGGAGCACGGGCTCTAGGAGTGCGGGCTTCAGTAGTTGTGGCACGTGGGCTCAGTAATTGTGGCATGAGGGCTCTAGAGCGCAGGCTCAGTAGTTGTGGCTCACAGGCTTAGTTGCTCCACAGCATGTGGGATCTTCCCGGACCAGGGCCCAAACCTATGTCCCCTGCATTGGCAGGCGGATTCTTAACTGCTGTGTCACCAGGGAAGCCCTCTATAACTTATTTCTACTCTTTTCTCAGGGGTAGACAAAAGGATTCTCAACCAATTTTGGGGAATTGATCTTGAATCTAGCAACCTTCCTGATTTTTATTATCAGTCATTATAGTTTGTTTATAGAGTCCTTGGATTTTCTATTAAGATAATCAAATCATCTTTGTATCATAATAATTTTATTTCTCCTTTTTCTAGCCTTAAACTTTTGGTTCTATTGAACTACAGAACTAGTTCTATAGAACTAGCATTAGTAGGTATTCTTACCTTTTTAGCATACATGCAATTTTGAAATTTCACTTGAGCTAAGACTTATTAAGATGAAGGAGTAAACTTTTCTGGTATTTTTCAACAACTCGCACTTATTTCAGTTTAACTAATTAATTACCTTAAGAGACATTTGCTACCCAGACAACTACAATAGCATCCTAACAAATCTTCTTACTTCAGCTTTTGTCCTCACATAAGTGACTTTTAAAAAATGTAAGTAAGAACGCAACACTCCGCTGTCTAAAATTCTTCAATGACATTCCACTGTATTATACAGTAAAATCTGAACTTCTTCTAATGCTTAATCTCCAGTCTCAGTTCTTATCCCTGGGTCTTACCAAGGCTGGAGATTTTACCTCTATTGAGAACCTTCCCTGACCACTTTATTTAAAATAGTCCCTCCACTCTATCCTGCCCTCCTACTACAGTTTCTCTTTAAAACACATCCTGTTTATTTTCTATTCCAGCACATATCACATTCTGAAATTATTTTGTTTATTTGCTTAGTTGTTTATTGTCTTCAACTAGAGTATAAGTTTCATGAAGGCAGAGCACTTCTCTGTGTTGTTCATGCTAGTACCTCCAGCACTTAGACTAATACTTGGTACATAGTTGGTGTTAATAAATACGTTTTGAATGAATAAATGAAAAATAGTTATTCTTCCTTCTGCCCCATAATTATTCCACATATTAGCTCTGTATTGTCTGACTCTGCCTTGATTCTAAAGAAGAAAATTATCAGATGTTGGAAAATTTATCAAGAATAAGAATAAATTTCAAACTTTTATAGACAGCTATTTTAAAAGGTGTATCATTCTTTCCTAAATTTAGGAAGTTAAGCAAATGCATTTCTACTGGATGGACAGACTTTCCAGGTGAGTTGGCCCTCAGGTTCTAGTCTAACCTAGGTTCTCTAGGGTAACATGACTTCTTGGCAATAGAACTATGCCTCTCACAGTGGTTCTACCACTGTGCCATAAGTCTAGGTCCTTTCTTGACTATGGATAATTGTGGGATATGGGGCCCTAGTATCTGACTTTCAGGACATGAAAGTTGTTTCATGTTTTATTGCCTCTTCCCTTTCAGTGTCTTCCCTCAAGAAATTCCTCTACCTTCTATAGGCTTTCTCCCACAAATATTCAAGTTTATTTCACTTGTAGAAAATAATGGTTCTCAAAAAGATAGTAGTTTAGAATCCCAGCCCTTTACAACCTAAAACTTGTATACTACCTTCAGACCCCAGAAAGTCTAGACCCTAAAAACACGGTGACATTCATTCCCTCTCTGGAGACTTCATATCCTGCTCCAAATGCATACTTACCTCTACCGGGCAAGAGTTGGAGCAAATTATGCTATGACCTCAAATACGTAAGCTAGCATGGGAGGAGAAGAAGTGAGGATTGGGGTGGAGGCTGAAACCAGAGAAACTAACTCAACAGAGAGGTTTGAAGGCAGGTCCAAACAACATATTAAGTCCACTGTGGTCCAGGAAGCCATTCTGTCCTATGTTACAACTCTAGAAATGGGGAAGGGGCAGCTTCAGGAGACAATCAACACTTGAAGTCAGGCAAATGTTTCCATTATGTCTATTCATGTAGAGGTCATTAATTAAGGTTGTCAGGAGAACAGGTAATAAACAGTTGAGAAGCTATCATATACCATGCACATCCAATCAGTTCAACAAGTGAGCCTCAACCCCTTCCTCTGTCATATGCCCTCCATTTGGGCAGTCAACTCAGCCTTATTATTTCAGTTTTTAAGACATCCAGAAGCAGGTGGTTCCAAAGTTATAAATTTAGCAGCTCAAAGCAATTGTCAAGGACCTGGGATTTTTTTCTTCCTTCCCCTCTGCTGCCATCCTTTATATGTTGATCTTGTCAGTTTTTTTTTTTTTTTATCATGGCTGCAAGATGGCTGTAAGCATCACATTCTCACCAATACATATCAAGCAGCAGAAGAGAGATGAATCCCTGCTTCTGTCCATGTTAAAGTTGAGAAAAAATTTCCCAGAAGGCTCCCAGCAAACATCCCATTACATCTTATTGGCCAGTGTTTCACGCTTAAAAAGATCACTGATGAGAGAAATGAAATAATTATGACTGGTTTACACCAGTCAACATTCACTCTCTGGGGCTGCAGGGGGCCCGTTGGTTTTTAAGCTTTCAAATACCTGAACAAAATCAGAATTCTATTAACAAGGAATAGAAGCAAGAATAGCTGTTGAATAGACAGTTTTAGCAGACACTGTTCGTGTCCCAAACCATACCACATAGGTCTACTCTGAAGGACTCTCACACACTTGTTTCACTCTACTTGAAAGTGTTTTTTGCCTATGAGAGCTTGCTCTGCCAGCAGGAATCCTCAACTAATGAAGATAGAAGGTGATGGGTAAATACCCCAGCCTCCCCCGATTAACGGAGTATATTCCACACAATCTCCCAAAGACTCACCAGTGGAATGGTGCCCCACTTGCCCACAGGGTAATACACTCATTCATGTACCTCATTGACTTTCCTCCTTTCAGTGTCTCACTTCTTCACAGTGCTCCCTGGGGTCACAGCCAAATCATTGTCTTGGTTCTGCTTTTGTAAGAACTCAACCAGGTCAGCAGTCAACAATGTCTCCTGTCAGCTCAGGAGCTGCTCTTCTGTGATGTCTTACCTGGTCTCCAATAAAAAGTTACTTATTCCTTTGTATGACCACTATATTGTATAACCCCCTACTATAGCACACTTTAAGTGTGTTTATTTCCTTCTACACTGTCCTAGTCATTGCTACATTCCTACTGTTGAGCATAGGTGCCTGGCACATAGTACATACTGACTAAATGTTGAATACATTGACAGAGTCCGCTATGTGGTTTCTTACCTGGGGACTCCTCTCAAAAACCAAAATATCACAAGCCTTTGTGCACCCCAGTCATGCCCCTCCCTTCTCCCTTTTGTTTTCATCACTTCCATTACTCTCTGATTCAGCTGCTGCCTCTGAGGTTTAATCTCTGAATTTCTCTAGGCTAGCAAGGTATTCATATGGGATAAATATGCTCTCTATAAGCGAATGTACCTCAAGACATTTATTTTCTTTACCCATATTTCAGCATTCCCAATCTCCAAGACAGATCTTTTAACCTAAACATTGCCTCACAGCTGGCAGATCCTGTCCAGACCCACTGAACTCCAGCTCACTATGAAAGCCAATAATTCACTGGCCTAAAATGGGCAGCAGGGCAGAGGGCTGCCCTTCTGCTGCTGCAAGAAAATTTTATTTGAGAAACTCTAATTCTTAGTGACATATTTAGTATATTCCCATTTTTTTCCTTAACTTTAGTGCCTCATCAGTAAAACTGAAACTGCCTTCAAGAATTGAAAGAGAGTAGCTAGGAAATGAAAGTCACATGGATAGTGTAGTGGTTGCTATGTATTTGTCTTCCCCTTCCTCTTTAGAAATTCAAATCTTATGAGAAAAAAATAAACAAAATAATAGTTACTGTTATCAATAAAATAGATGATAATTTCTGGAGAGTGACAGTTAAAAGGAGAAAAAATAGAAAACTTGGATCTTTGGGCAAATTTTGAGAAAGAGAGGAAGAATGAGATTTTCAGGCCAATGTGAAGCTAGAGCAATGCCAACATAACTACTGACATCATTGGATTAGTATCAGTGTATTAACAGCTGTCGTGATGAAGTTGGCTTCTCAAACTGATATCCAGTTGTCATTTAGTTGACTGCAGTAAACAGGAGCAATGAAAGTGGGGAGAAAGTGGGGAGAAAGTGTGGAGCTACATCAAGGGTCAGATAGAATAATCTGCAAGATGAGTGTGGCTCAAATATTACCCTTATGTCTTGCAAATGCTGGACATGGTGCAAGAAGAAACATGTTGCAATCAAGATTTCAATTCCGTTAACAGAGGTAGATTTATTGTGGAACTAAATTAAGCTAAGTTTTAGGCTCCCTTCACTTGTACAAGTCCCTCCTAAGGACCAGTACTTAATTTACATTCATTTTTTTTTCAAAAGGTGTCCCCAAATTATATGAGCTCCAAGGTCTAAAACACCTACATCTCTCCCTGCCAGTTAAATTTAATTTTTAAGGGGCTCCCAAAAGATATCAACCAACATTGTAATTAAATACCAGTTGAAAAGAGAGTGTGAAGGACTGAAATTCGGACAGACAAACAAACAAACAAATATATAGATAAATGAACCATATAATTCCACAGGTACTTATAAACCCTGATCAAAAGGTTTAAGATGCTGTCTCTTTAAATGTATTATATGTAATTGAGAAATCAAGACATAGGCACGTAAAAATAACTATTGCAATTAAAATTGAAAATGGGAATTATTCATTTAACAAATGTTTATTAATTATGAACTCTGTGCCAGGCACTGCACTAGGCACTGGGTAGCCAATATTTATTAAAACAGACATGATCAGCCTTCATGGAGCCTACAGTCCAGTAGGAAAGAAACATTTAAGAAGCAAATAAATGAATAAATGAATGAAAGAAATTTTTAAAATTGTGAAAAGTTCTGTAAAAGAACCTATCAGGTTGCTAAAACAGAAATTAAAGAAGAAACCTCTTTTAGATTTAGAAACCTCTTTTAGTCAGTGAAGGTCTCTTTGAGAAAGTGACACATCTAAAGGAGAGAATTATCAGCCAGGAAAGGAGATGAAAGGAAATACGTTCTGGGCAGACATGTAAAGACCTGAGGTAGGAAATAGCTTGGTCTAATTCAGCAACAGAAGGGAAGCTATTGTGGGTAAATACAGTACGGGGCCAGAGACATGAGATGAGGAAAAAGATCCTTGGTATATTCTTCTTGCAGATGGAGAATTTTGAGTATTTGCCGTATTACATTTCCTTTGTAACTTGGGAAGTGATGGGATTGGAAAACTGATCTTGGTTCTTAGACCACAGTAGTACAAGTAGCACAAGATCCAACCATTGCATTCCAAGAGATCATTTATAAAAGTTAGTATAAAAGAAGAAAAATTAAGTATGTATTGTTTTATAAAGTTCTTACATTCCATTCTCTCTCTAAAAAAAAAAGTATGTATCTTTGCTGGCTTGTGTTTTTATTAAGTTAGAAAATGGTGAAAACCTACCTCTTAGTGTCCCACATAAGAAATATTGTAATTGTATACCAACACTATCATTCATCTGGGTTATAAAAGAATGAGTAAGGCTGTACTCCACCCCATCTTTGGAAGAAGTTACCCCACTGACCTTAACCTTAACAGATGAAACTTATTTTACCTCCCCTCTTAAGATAGAGGTGGAGTGGGACAGGAAGAGCAATTGCAACTGTCCAGACTTCTGAAATAAAGAAAGAAATCTTACCAGCTGAGGTCTGATGAACTGTATGGGTAAAATCTCATTACTCAGTATTAAGTTGGATTAAAAACAATAAATGGACTTTTGGTAAAAATATTTTCACTGACTTCTTTCTCTTGGAGTTTTAAATCCCCATTTCACTTCTTAATGAAAGAACCAATCAATTAGGACTTGACAAAGAGTATGTGGACAGGGGCCTGAATATACCTGGACTTGAAGCCAATGACTTGGAGACTGAATTTTGATTTTAATACAGTGGAAATCCATCAAAAAGTGTTAGCTTGGAAAATCATTTGGCCCAGTTTATGTTTTAAGAAGCTATATGCTTTAAGAAGTAGCACAGATAATAAATTCCATATTTATTAGAATTAATTAGAGATTAGTGTGTGCTGACCATAGAGAGGGGACTTCTGAGTGGAGATAAAATGAGGACTTTAAATGATGGGTACAATTAGAGAAGCAGGGGAGAGAATAAGAAAAGGGCATTCATGGTAAGTGCAATGAAATGAGGAAAGGCTTTGAGTGGGCTGGAGTGGGAGAAGATACGGAGTATGCCCACCTGACTGAGGTATATTAAGTTCCGATCAAACTGTAATGGACTCTGCACATCGGATGAGAAACATTTAGGTAATAGGAGACTCTAAAAATGTCATATGCATGATGTAATGGAAATAAATCTTCAGAAACACGAATTTGGTGGAAATGTGAAGAGATGATCAATTTTAAAGTAGAGAAAGAAGTAAAAAAAAAAAGTAACATGAAAAATCCGAGGAACAAAATACAGTCTGAAGTAGAATATACATTTCCTATTTTACTTCCAGTTAAAACTTAGATAAACCTGGCAATGGTTGTGTTATTCTCTGATTATCAGGCCAGGGAGAAATAGAGAGCAAGACCAGGATAAATACAGTTAGAACTAGGGTTAGCTGTAGGAGGAGACCCAAGGAAAGGTGACAAGAATCAAAATCACACTGAACATGGCAACTTGGGCTTGGATATGATTCAGTGGTATTCACTGAGCCTAATAGGGAAGGTGGGGTATGATGGCTGATGTCATGTATGTTCTGATATAATCATTAGTCAGCACTGTTAGAGTCAGATATGTGGTCCTAAGTGGGTGGGAATGAAGGGGAGGCACCAGAAAGAAGGAACACTGGCAGGCTGGGTTATTCATTAAAATCCATGACGGAAGTTAAGGAATTTAACACACTCAGTCATAATACAAGTACCCAAGGTTGCATTTTGGGTATTCTGACAGCAAGTAGGTAAAATGCTAATTAAATATCCCAACCATTGGGGAAAGGGGACATATAACACCTTGCAAGCCTTGGTTCCAATGGTCTCTGGGCCTGGGCAAATCTGAGACCGCTTTTTTTTTTTTTTTTAAAGATTTTTTTGATGTGGACCATTTTTAAAGTCTTTATTGAGTTTGTTAAAATATTGCTTCTGTTTTTTATGTTTTGGTTTTTGGACCCGAGGCATGTGGGATCTTAGCTCGCCAACCAGGGAGACCAGGGATCGAGCCTGCATCCCCTGCATTGGAAGATGAAATCTTAACCACTGGACCTCCAAGGAAGTCCCCTGAGACTGCTTAATGTAGGGAGGTGTGTGTTGTCATGCAAAAGAGCCCAGGGACCTAGACTCACAGCCTGGGTTCTCTCTGCCACTTACTAGCTGGAGGACAAGTTATAAACCTCTCTGAACCTCACTTTCTTTTTCTAAAATATGTGGATACAAATATACCTAAATAGCATGGTTGCTAGGACAATGTAAAAGTGCTTGATATAGAAAATGATTTGTTAAATGGCAGCTTTAAAACAAAAAGTAATGATTAAAAAAAAGTAATTATGTCATTAGCAAAAACAGTCTGGAACTTATATCAATTGTTACCCTGAAGGACTTTTATACAACCTTAAATACCTATTCCTTTCCCAAGTACTCTGAGATAAAGAGGTCATAAGGATAAATGAGTATCGTGCCTCTGCCTACTGGGCCACAAATAGGGATATACTGATGGTAAATAACAAGGAACATCAAACATAATGGTTCAGAATGTAGAGTGATTCCTTGGTGAGTCTGATCTTTATATTCACCTCTGGAACACTGCTATCTCATGGCGTTTTGGAAAAGCCTGCTCAGAGTTCAAGGAAAAATTCTTATAAGCATCAGGTCCTTATGAAGACATTTGAAAAATGACAGAGCATTGGGTCACTTGGCTGTTGGTGCAGAGCAAAAGTGTTCCACGTTACTGAATCTGCACACGGAAAAACCCAGTATGCTTACAGAAGAGGACTTCAAAAGACTGACATGCTACTTTTGGGTATCATGAAAGTAAACTTATGTATAAAAGCAAAGTTATTACAGAAAAGAAATGGTGGGTATTTAGGAAATGATGTAGTACAGCTACTGAAAGCTCCTAAAAACTAAAGTAGAATTATACAGAGGGAATGTGATCCCACAGGAAAGAGAAGAGACTGTTTAAGAGAGAATTCCCTCCATGTGTTCATCTAGAACCTGTACTCCCACTATCATAGCACTTACCATCCTAGAATGTAATTGACCATCTGCCTGTTTCCCTCATGAATTCACAAGCTCCAAGAGGAAGTCAGTCTAACTTGTTTACAGTTCTGGTTACAATCCCCAGGGTCTAGCACAGTGTTTGGCACACAGTAGATGCTCAACAAATACTTGATATTAAGTAAATAATTAAGCTAGTACCATAGAAAACACTGTATCTCCATATGGAAGATAGGTAAATACAAGGAATTTTGTAGGTGAAAAAAAAGAAAAGAGGCAGTGCAGCACAGAGGCAGGCACTTTTTTTTTTTTTTTTTTTT
>NC_041228.1:28860597-28891016 GCF_002837175.3 Physeter macrocephalus | reverse complement strand
GCGCAGGCTCAGCGGCCATGGCTCACGGGCCCAGCCGCTCCGCGGCACGTGGGATCCTCCCGGACCGGGGCACGAACCCGCGTCCCCCGCACCGGCAGGCGGACTCCCAACCACTGCGCCACCAGGGAAGCCCGAGGCAGACACATTTAAAAAAAATGTCCCAATACTTCATGTCTAAAAATTGGGAAACCAACTTCTCCATCTGACCCTGATGAAAAAGAGAAGAGATAAAGAAATTCTAAGTTGTAGTTGAGTATATATATTAAACTTTAAATTGTGGCCATAGTGGCTAGAAATCAGATTCAAGGTCAATTTATGGTGAAAATAGTTGTCATTTTATTTAGTTTATGACTTAAAAAGGTAAATACCATTGGTTGTTTTATATGTAGGATCCAGTTTTGGAAAATTTTACATGAAAAGGAGAAAGAATCTTCCAATATAAAATTAAAATGTAATCAGGAATAGTAAAAACAATACAGTTGTTAATTCAGCCCTGAAGAAGACAAGACTCCAGGTCCAAAAGCCTCACAGACTAACTCCGACAAATGTGACCCACGGGAGATGTAGGATGACCTGGAGGTGTTGGAATTGGATGTACATATCTATTGCTCTATGTTACAGCTAGAGGATTTAAGAGACCCCAAAACTAATGAATATTACAAGCAACCAGAAACTCCCTTGACAGCCATGTATACATGTGTAAAATAACAAAGAATCTGAATGCAAGTGTTTGTACTTCATCGCTCAGTTTGAAATTCTATCCAATTCATTCAAGCCCAGAGAAATGTGCAGATTTAGCAAGAATCGCTCCCTTCCTTGAAACAAAATATTAATGTTACCACTGATGCACCCACTTTTCTAGGCATTCTTCATTTCAGATGTTCTTAATAGAACTCTGACACTGCATCCAATCAATCCATATTAAAGGGCCAGCAATAGGATTTGACATTTCTTCTGGAAAATTACGCGTGCTAATATAAAATCTGGGCATTTGCCACAAAGTTATTTTGTGTTAAGTGAAAACTGCTGCTTAAGAAAACAAAAAAATTTTGCCTGAAGAAAATTTGGAACTTTTTATCCAGCTTAATTTGATATTGAAATTTAAAAAATGAGGCAGGATAAATATATTGCTTTTTCTATGCTGATATTAAGGCATCAAATGAAACTACTTTCGCTGTTTGTGTCCTTGTGTTTTCTGTGTACAATTTATCTCATATTAAGATTAACTTTAGGGATTTCCCTGGTGGTGCAGTGGTTAAGAATCTGCCTGTCAATGCAGGGGACAAAGGTTTGATCCCTGGTCTGGGAAGATCCCACATGCCGTGGAGCAACTAAGCCTGTGCACCACAATTACTGAGTCTGCACTCTAGAGCCCACGAGCCACAGCTACTGAGCCTGCATGCCATAACTACTGAAGCCTGTGCACCTAGAACCTGTGCTCCACAACAAGAGAAGCAACCGCAATGAGAAGCCTGTGCACCACAACGAAGAGTAGCCCCCGCTTGCTGAAACTAGAGAGAGCCCACGTACAGCAGCAAAGACCCAATGCAACCAAAAATAAGTAAATAAATAAATTAATTTTAAAAAATAGATGAGGAACAAGCATATCTAAAAATAAAAAGATTAACTTTAAAACAATAAACTTTTTGAAAGTAATAAAATTTAGCTTGAGGGAAAAACTATCAGTTAAACTTTGGGTGGACTGGGCTAATTGGACAACCAGACATATTACACAGTCTCTTTCTAGAAAGACTGTGGTTATATTGTGGATAGTTTATATCTTCTCCTAAAATATAAAATATTATTATATAATAGCAAGAATAATTGAACTCATTAACTTTAGCCTGATATAATGGATGTCTTTTTTCACGGGCCCAGCCGCTCCGCGGCATGTGGGATCTTCCCATACCGGGGCGCGAACCCGGTTCCCCTGCATCGGCAGGCAGACGCGCAACCACTGCGCCACCAGGGAAACCCTGGATGTCTTTAATGTTAGAATCATCATGTTCAAGATTTGGACATTTAAAAAGGCATTGAATATTTACTGTAGCCCTACTTCTTTAATAATTATATTCCATAATATATACTGATTTGTATTGGCCAAAATCTGATTTCTAATACCATTAATTCAATCCAATCCATGTTTGTTCAGTTTTTTTACAAGACAAAAAGACAAATTCAAAAATCTCATATTGGTAAAGTCACATTTAATAATAATAGACTAGATGAGCATGAAAGTTCAAAAGTTATAGGCATCAACACTCCATGCTCTATGACAATTAGCTGGCCAGAGAGATTCTAAGTTTTGCTTGGACCTCCCTAGCCTCTCCTTTTCTACCCAAGCTCTTGAGTTTAGATAGCTTCAGAAATTGGTCAGGGATCATCTTCTTTTCTCTGTCTAGGCTCTCTGCCTAGGTAATCTTACCCCCATACAGGGCTCTACAAAACTTCTACAGCACAGACCACTCACCCAATCTCCAACTGCCTTTCACAACTTCACTTGGATGTTACATGTCCATTTTAGAATCTATTCTCGACAGAGTCATATTTCAAAAATGTGAACGAGATCATACTTATTTTCTGGTTAAATTTCTTCAGTGACTTCCATTTCTCTTAGAATAAAATTCAAATTCCTTACCATGGTCTAAAAGGCCCTGCCTGATGATTTCTTTCTAATTCTTCATGTCCTCTCTCATTGCTCATAGCTATTCTGGTTTTCTTTCTTTTCCTTGCAGGAACTAAATCTTTACTCTTTTCAGGCCTTTACACTAGGCTCCTGGACTGCTCTGCTTTTCCTGCAGCTGTTCCCCTGTGCTGCTTATCCTCAAGTCAAGGACCAAAGACCACCCTCTCAGAGACTTTCTTTGACCACCTCCCTAAAGTCTCTTTTCCCATTTGCTCTCCTCCTCACCCAGCTATTTTTCATCTTAGTATTAATGACAATCTGAAACTATCTTCATTTTGAAATATTTTGACCTCTATAAATGCACTTTTGTTCTCCCACCCTTCCTAATTGTGTCCTACTCCCTCTTCAGTTAGCGGCCTCCACTGTCTCAGGAAGGATTAGGGTTGCTACAGCATGAATGCGAGGAAAAGACGGAATCAGGGTTCTGCCTATTTCAGTGACAGCAGTTAGGAAACACGAAGCCTTTTGATTTTATAAGAGCTTTTTAAAAAGAAAAGGGTTTTTCAAAAATACAACCTACTGAGTGGGAGAAAATATTTGCAAATGATATGATTGATAAAGGATTAATATCCAACATATATAATAGCTCATGCAACTCAACATCAAAAAAATAAACCACCTGATTAAAAAATGAGCAGAAGAACTGAACAGACGTTTTTCCAAAGAGGAAATGCAGATGGCCGACACACGAAAAGATGCCCGACATCGTTAACCATCAGGAAAATGCGAATCAAAACCACAATGAGACATCACCTCACACCTGTCAGAAAGGCTATCATCAAAAAGAACACAAATAACAAATGTTGGCCAGGGTGTGGAGAAAAGGGAGCCTTCCTACACTGTTGGTGGGAATGTAAATTGGTACAGCCACTGTAGAAAACAGTATGAAGTTTTCTCAAAAGACTAAAAATAGAACTACCATATGACCTGGCAATTCCACTCCTGGGTATATATCTGAAAAAAACAAAGAACACAAATTCGAAAATATACATGCACCCCAATGTTCATAGCAGCATTATTTCCAATAGCCAAGATATGGAAGCAACCTAAGTGTCCATCAAAAGATGAATGGATAAAGATGTGGTGTATACACACACACACACACACACACACACACAATGGAATACTACTCAGCCATAAAGAAGAACGAAAATTTGCCATTTGCAGCAACATGGATGGAGTTGGAGGGCATTATGCTAAGTGAAATGAGTCAGACAGAGGAAAACAAATACTGTATGATATCACTTATATGTGGAATCTAAAAAAATACAACAAACTAGTGAACATAACAAAAAGGAAGCAGACTCACAGATACAGAGAACAAATTAGTGGTTACAAGCATGGGGGAGGGGCAACATAGTGGTGGGAGAGTGGGAGGTACAAACTATTGGGTGTAAGATAGGCTCAAGGATGTATTGTACAACATGGGGATGTTGCCAATATTTTGTAATAACTGTAAATGGAAAGTAACCTTTAAAAATTGTATAAAAATTAAAAAATTAAAAAAATAGTAATAATAAAAAAAAGAAAAGTGTTTTTGAGGAGGAAAATTTCTTTTCCTAAAGTTCAGAAGGAGTTTCAGTTTATCCATACATGATAGTTTTAAAAGAAAGTAGACTGAAAAGTATTGGTTGTTGTAGAAAATGAAGCACTGTGGAAAGTATAAATGAGGATTAAGTGGGGTAGAGGTGAGGAGCTTTAATTAATTCGACCATTCTCACAGACTGAAGTCCACTCCCCCTGCCTCTAATAGAGACTCAGAGACTTTCTGGGATTGACTCTTAGCTTTCCTGTCTACTAGCTGAGAGTCTTTGAGCCAGATGCCCTAGTTATCTTTTCCATAAAATTAAGATAACATTTCTTACCTCATAGACTCTTGAGGATTAAAGTAGTAGTTAATACATATAGAGCAATTAGAACAGTGTCTAACACATAGTGAGAGCTCAGTATTCACTAGTTTTCATTAATATCTATATAACAACCTCTCGTTCATTGTTTAAAATTGTTTAGGCCTCATCCTCTCTCTGAAGACTTTAAGGTTATCCCTTTTCTAACCCCTCCTCCCCTAATAACGTACTCAAAGTATTTGCACCTCTGTTCTTTGTAACTGCTTGAATTACTCAGTCTCATGAAGAAATTTACTGCCTATCCAAAATTGGTTAACTAGATAAAGATAGGTTAAATTTTTCTCAATTACTTCCAATTCCTTTTAAAGGAACAAAGGTTTCTGTAGTGGTAATTTCTTAGAAATATATTTAAATAAAATTGTGGATTTGTAGAATTTTAAATTACAGGTAAAGTTTATTTTCCCAAAGGAACTTTATCAGGCACACTGTTAACTTAAATTTAAAAAAAAGAGCTCAGAGAATTTATATGCTATTCTCAAGCATTAAACTTTTATAAACTAAAAATTTCTCTAAGTGATTTATTACTGGGAGGGGCAGTATACCCTTCTTACATTCTGATTCTAATGTTAATGTCCTCATCATATACTTATGGCATTATTATTATAAGAACATGAAATCATATTCCAATTATTCTCAATTGCATGTTGCCATGACTTCTTCCCTCTGAGAGACTGCATGACTTAAAAGTATATCACATTCATTGTGGGAACTTCTAGAAATCACACTAATTAAGTGCACATGGAAAAATTAGTTAGCATTCCAGGGTTGCTTCATAGGCTATACTTAGATAACAGATTAGCACAAATGGAGCAAGAACAGTAAAATAAACCATAGTCAAAGAAATGATAAATTATAAACCTGTGCCCTACATACCTTCTACCTTACAAGATTGCTACTAATCATTTATTATATAGATGCTTCTAAAAATACATGTTGAATCAATAACTACTATTTCTGGAATCCTTTATAATTTGCCTAACAGATTGCTATTGATATATATCAGAAAACAACTCTGGAGATTAAGTTTCTAATCATCAATGAGAGTGATTCAGCTGTAATCTAAATCTCCAAACAATAAATCTATTTTGGTAAAATGATGAATTTCATCTTTAGTCCTAGAAGTTAACATATCAGTGATCTAAATAGTTTTATTAATATAATTAGGATCTTTTGACTTTGTTTATGAAACACTTTCTCTTTCCCACCTTGGTGTTTCCTTTCTGCATCAAAGCTCCCCTAAATCTAACCTTATGCCCCAAACTTCCCAAACTAAATGTCAACAAAACTATAATGCTTTTCAACTTAATTCTCACAAAGTGGGCCAGTTTAATGTAAAAATGTTAATTTGTCTTTTTTTTACCCATCCCCCTCCTCCACCCTGACAACGCCCACTCCTGCTATAGAGGTCTGTTCTTTTTTTTTTTTTTTTTTTTTTTTTTTTTTGCGGTACGCGGGCCTCTCACTGTTGTGGCCTCTCCCGTTGCGGAGCACAGGCTCCGGACGCGCAGGCTCAGCGGCCATGGCTCACGGGCCCAGCCACTCCGAGGCATGTGGGATCCTCCCGGACCGGGGTACGAACCCGTGTCCCCTGCATCGGCAGGCAGACTCTCAACCACTGTGCCACCAGGGAAGCCCGAGGTCTGTCCTTTAATGGTCTTTAGCTTCTATTTTCTCATCAACCTTTACCTGTCTTGCGTTCCATTCCCTCAGGGCTTTGGAGTGATGATCAGATCATCTGAGAAACTAACTTGAGTTAATGTAATGTATTGAAGTAGTACTGCCTATGGTCGTATGATAGGATGGATATAAAACACAGAATCTGAGTATATATGAGCTCAGAAGGCAGAGATCATCAGTTACCAGGCATGGGAACTGGAACCAGCTGGTCAGATTCTACCACGATTAGGAAAAAACTTTGTTTCTGGTTTGTTGTATAGCTTATGGTATATATTTTAAGGTTTGGTACTTTAAAGAAAATAAATTTAATGACTAGTAAAATCCATCAGTTAGAGAACACAATGTTTAAAAAAATCTCATGGAGGACTTCCCTGGTGGTTAAGACTCCACACTTCCAATGCAGGGGGCACGGGTTCGATCCCTGGTTGGGGAAGTTCTGCATGTTGTGCGGCGCAGCCAAAAAAAAAAAATCTCATGGAATAAATAGGTGTCATTGGAACAAAAATTTAATGAATTAGAATTAAGTGGCTATTGTAATACATGCCTTCTCATTAGATATTACTTTCCTTGAGCATGTTCTGACGCACCAACCTAAAGGCCAAGTGACTTCGTTCTTCCTAGAATGGCAATTAATTTCCCAGCATAACACACCCTGGAATGTATTATTGTGGTTTTAAAATGGTCTGTATAGTGGCAAATTTGTCATAATTAAGAGGTTTTGCAGAAAATAATAACATGCCTATTAAAGTATTAAGTGAAAATTTTCCTAATTACAAATGTTAACATGTGTGAGGATTTATATATATATATAACATATAATTTAATATACTTTATTAATTCATATGATTTTATATATAATTATATATGTATATATAATTTAAAACTCATCTCAACTTTTTCCAGATTTAGTTCATACATTTTTCTCCATGTAACTTATTTAATTGTTGTCCTCCTTCTTAAATATAAAACTTCTGAGGAGACTGATGGACCAAAAATAAGGTAAATGAAGTCTTCATGAACTTAAAAAGCAAATAAACTAACAGCTACGTTAGTAAGGGTAGGGAGTAACAGGTGACTTCTCACACTACTAGGGAAGATGTATATTGCTTTTTTATTTTCTGGAGGTCAATTTGGTCTTCATAGCAAATGCCTTAAAATTGTACACACCTTTTCTATCTAAAAATTCCCCCTTCTAGAGATTTATCCTAAATAAATAATTAGATAAAAGTATAAAGTTGCATATACAGGAATGTTCACTGTAGCACTGTATATCGTATTAAAATAATGCTAATCATCTAAAAGTATAAAACGAAGAACTTGATTAAATATATTATGGTATATAGCTACAATGAACAATTCATACTTTACAATTATTATGCAGGTTACATATATTAACATGGGAAATATTTACATGTGTTCAATGAAAAAAGTCAGATTATAAATATTATATATAGTATAACCAATTTGTATTTTAAAAATATGAATTTATATGTGAACGTCTGTGTACGTGTGTGTATGCACTTTCTCATGTATGAAAAATGTCTACATTTACAGCACTGTGTATGAATGTCCCATGATGAAGAAAATGTTCTGAATCTCTGCTGACCAGTACAATAGTCTCTAGCTGCTTGTGGCTGCTGAGCGCTTGAAGTGTGGCTAGTGCAACCGGGAAACTGAATTTTTAACTTCAATTTTAAATACCACATGTGGCTAGTGTCTACCGTACTGGGCAGCACCGATCAGGAAGGGTATATACCATGATACTAACAGTGGTTATGATTTACTGTTATTTTCTTTCTTTTGCCTTTTTAATTTCTAAGGTTTCAAGTGAACGTATATTACATATGTGATGAGAAACGAATAAGGGTTCCTTTTTGAGAGGTCAAGGAGAGAATTCAAGCTTAGGTCTCGGAGTTTAATAACCCGGATTTGAGTACCAGTTCTGCTATTTATTGGCTACATTATTTATTACTTGAAATTTCTAAGCCTGTGTCATACCTGTAACATCTTTTCTGTTATTACAATTTCATGGTGTTTTTTGTTTTAATAAATATATTTATTTTTGGCTGCCTTGGGTCTTCGTTGCTGTGCGTGGGCTTTCTCTAGTTGCGGCGAGCGGCAGCTACTCTTCGTTGCGGTGCGCGGGCTTCTCATTGCAGTGGTTTCTCTTGCTGCAGAGCATGGGTTCTGGGAGCACGGGCTTAGTAGTTGTGGCACGCGGGCTCACGGGCTTAGTTGTGGTTCATGGGCTTAGTTGCTCCGCGGCAAGTGGGATCTTCCCGGACCAGGGCTCGAACCCGTGTCCCCTGCTTCGGCAGGCGGATTCCTAACCACTGCGCCAGCAGGGAAGTCCCCATTTCATGGTGATTTTGATTAGATTGTTAATATTTGTGACCAATATATTTCTAAATAGAAAAACTTAAGAGTAAAGCATCCTTTCTTTACCTTGGAATTTCTATGTGGAGAATGAAAGAATGGAGAAAAAAAATGTAAGAATCCTGAAACTGACTATGATCATAATGTTGATGAAATAGGAAATAAAACTAAAAGCTTACACAAAGTGAAAGAGTGGCCACATTTACCAAAAGCAAATGAAATTATGTGAGACATTTATTAGATGAAACCTTTGGCATACGTCTTATAACCATTAACCATTTTAATATGGCGTAATAAAAATAAAAACATTTGTCTTAGAATATCTCACTGATTAGATGAGCTATCCAAAACATTAATAGAAACTATGCACTGTCATTTAATTAAATTTCACTATTAAATTTTAAAATCCACGACTATGCAATAAAAATATGAAATTTTGTATGCCCAGTATGTAATAACATGGTAGTCAAAAAGTAGTTCTCTGTTTTAAGAGATTGGTAAAGCATCTTCTTAAGATAATATTTGTAAATTCAGGAGAACCCTACTTAAAGAGTTCTTAATTCAATGAAAAGGGTCAATGTTTCATGAGGTCAATAGAAATGCTATGATGACAGTACTTTTAAAAATATAGCAACACTTTAAAAGCATTTACTTAGAAATCAGATGAACACAGAATTATGAATTTTATATTCATAAATGAAATCAGGCATAGAGTATAATGACACTTGGAAGCTAACATTAAAAAAGACTCAAAAAGCTCTGTCCCTAAGATGTCCATAGGGAATAATGTTTTTAAAGACTACTGAATGTATATTAGGATATTCTTGTAGGATTCAAATGAGATGCCAGGGACTTCCCGTGTGGTCCAGTGGATAAGACTCCGCACTCCCAATGCAGGGGACACGGGTTTGATCCCTGGTCAGGGAACTAAGATCCCACATGCCACATGCCACACGGCATGGGCAAAAAACAACAGCAACAAAAAAAAAAACAAATGAGATGCCAAAAGAAATACACTAACATTACACAGAAAAATAAAAGACATAGAAAGATGTTGATTAAACATATTAAGTATGAGAAATAAAAAGAATATTGCAACTATACTAATGATTAGATTGAAGTGTTAATACTTACTTTTAATCTCTGTTTTAGACATACTCGTTTGTGACCTGACCATTTAGGTAGCTACAAGGATGAAAGACCAAAGATGACACTGAAATATGAGAAAATAGATATTTTTCTAAACTGAGAGGTTTCTAATTTATAAATTCCAATTCTTTCTTCTATGTTTCTTAAGGAATTAACTGAAGTCGTGATCACAAACCACTAAACAATAACTATTTTCAAGACCCAGGGAGACTTGCCAGATACCAATGGGCTAGATTATAAGTGCAAATAACTACAAGGATGGAAAATAACAATGTTATTGAGTCGTTTGTTGAGACGTCATTTGTTGAGACGTGGATGGATCTAGAGACCATCATACAGAGTGAAGTAAGTCAGAAAGAGAAAAACAAATATCGTATATTAACGCATGTATGTGGAACCTAGAAAAATGGTACAGATGAACCGGTTTGCAGGGCAGAAATTGAGACACAGATGTAGAGAACAAACGTATGGACACCAAGGGGGGAAAGCAGCGGGGGGTGGTGATGGTGGTGTGCTGAATTGGGCAATTGGGATTGACATGTATACACTGATGTGTATAAAATTGATGACTAATAAGAACCTGCTGTATAAAAAATAAAATAAAATTCAAAAAAAAGAAGCTATAGATTCATAACATCAACTACATAACTCAGAAAATATTGATACATATTTCAAAGAAATATTTATAGTCATTTACAGACCATGGATTAAAAAAAAACACCTCAAAACAAAAAAAACAATTTGGCCCTTTTTCTTTCTTTGAATGTTATTAAAAATGCAATTATTTCTAAGTTCTTGCATTTGAGCAAGAGATAGCAATGTTATAGTGCTTTGTAGCTTATAAAATATTTTGCAGGTCACCTTTGTAGTTTTACCATAAAACTATGAGTTAAGATTGATGAAGATGAGAATTTTACAAATGAGAAAGCTTAGAGAAATTAGTAAATTTTCTAAAATAAGTGGCGCTAGTGGGACTTGAACCTAGGTTCCCTGATTTTAAGGCTGGTCTCCTGGCCTTTATGATCACTCCGAGGCAGAATCAGAACAAGTACATAGATGTTTATTGATCCAAATCAAATTATTGATCAAATTATTGATCCAAATTTCCTTTATGCATTCCCAGAACTAGGGGATGAAGCCCTGAAGAATCTTTTCTCCTCATCACTACCCTCCCTCCCCTCCGAATAGCAAAGGCAGTATGGCTCCTTCCTGGTACCCAATTATTCCTGCTTTGAGGTAGGCATGCATGCCCTTCTGTTTGGGATACAACACATCATTACCATATGCTTAAAAAATAAACTCCAGTCTAGACCTGCTGATTCTTTTAATAACATGCAATATCAAACTCATATATAAGCATTATTATAAACTGCTATCTGAAATGTCAGGAAACTATTGTCCCAGGGACAGCAAATCATTAGATCCCTGTAATTACTTAGTTGTAAAGCAAAACTTGTAACAGGAAAGAGATATTTGGTGTGTCACTTCCAATTGTCTGGTTCTTCTTCTCTCCTGAGAATTCTCATACTAAAACAAACAAGCCCTTCACACCAGGCAAATTAAAACTCAGTCTGTGATAGATCAATAAATTATCTGTGGCTACATAACACTAGCACAGAAAATAAGTTTGGGACTCTCCAAGTCAAAATAAAATATAAGGTAAGGCTGCATTGACTATTGTATGTGTGTATGTGTTTTCAACAATTATAACCTGCTTTCCATGAGTCCACAGAAATGTTTGTACACCCTTTGGAACAAGTGACCCTTAAAGCCCAGATATTGATCTCCACGATTTCTCACACCGTTGAAGCCTTCCTATGTGCATAATGGGCACATGGAAGGAATTTCATAAAAGCTATTTCCAACCTGTAAAATAATTTAAAATAATAAGCATGTTGGTGTTGAGGAACACCTTTTAATTCAGTCAGGCTTCTCTGCAGGGTAAGGTTAAAATCTGAGCTGTGAAAACAACTGTTCTTTATAATTCTGACAGAATGTACATTTTCCTTATCAGGTAAGAAAAACCCCAAGTAACTTAATCATGTTTTAAACAAGTCATCTTAATTTTCATGTTAATATTTGTAATATCACTAACAGTGACTTTGAAAGAGTAAGCATAAAATAAATGTAGAATTCATGTTCAAATTAATATATGAATTAGTTTTTAATTTTGAATATTTCTTGAGCATTTATTATGTGCTTGGCATTAAGCTAAATCTCTACATTATCTTGGTTACCTCTTATTAATAATCCTATGGGTCTAAAAAGGATTACGTCCATGTTATACATTTATTTTCTATATTAGCATTTCCCAGTATGTTCCATAGGTCATTAGTTCTAAAAAATATTCAATGAAAAAGAGGGCTCTGTGGTTGAAATCTGTATCACTGTTCCTCTTGGAGATTTAACACATACCTTATAAAGGATATGAGAGTTAACAACATTAATGGCCTGAAAAAGAAAACCAATATGATCTTTTCAATAGCCATGGAAAAATAATTTGACAAAATTCAACAGCCAGTCATGATAACATCTCTCAGCAAACTAAGAATAGAAGGGGACTCCTTCAACCTGGTAAAGGGAATTTACAAAACAACCTAGAGTTACCTATCATATTTAATGGTGAAAGAATGAATGTTCTCTCCCTAAGATCACCCCAAGGTAAGGATGTTCCCTTCACTACTTCTGTTCAGCAATGTCCTGGAGATTCCAGCCAGTGAAACAAAACAGGAAAAATAAATACAATTAATCCAGATCAGAAAGTAAGAAGTAAAACTTTCTTTATTCATAGATGACATGATTGCCAATTTAGAAAATCCTACAGAGTCAACAAAAAAGTCACTAGAACTAATAGGTGAGTACAGTAGACCTGCAGATAGGATATCAATTATATTTCTAAATACTAGTAACAAACAATTGCAACTTTAAATTAAAAGAAGTCATTTACAATAGCATAAAAACATAAAACACTTTGGGACATATCTTTTAAAAATGTAAATTATTTGTATGCTGAAAACTACAAGACATGAATTAAAGAAGTTAAAGAACACCCAAATAATACCAAATTCATGGATTGCAAGCTCAATGTTGTTAAGATGTCAATTCTCCCAAAATTTACCTCTAGATTAAACAAAATCCCAACTAAATCCCAACAGACTTTTCTTTAGGATTAACAAGCTGATTTTAAAATTTTTATGGAAATGCAAAGGATCCAGAGTAGCCAAAATCATTCTGGAAAAGAACAAAACTGGGGGACTCAACGACTTGATTTCAAGATCATAAAGCTATAAAGCTATAGTAATCAGTGTGGCATTGGCCTACAGATAAACATATAAATATATAGAACAGTATAGTCTAGTTGATTTTTGACAAAAGCAATCCAATGGGGAAATTTAATTTTCAATTGTTTTCAACTGCTTGAAAAGGCTATATAGTCTTTTCAAACAATTACCATATGACCAAGCAATGTCTCTCAAAGAGGAATGAAAATATATGTCCACACAAAGACCTGTTCACAAATATTCATAGCAGTGTTATTCCTAATGCTATAAAAACTGTAAACAACCCACCAATCACTGAAAGGATAAACAAGTTGTGGTACACGTATGCAATTTAATACCACTCAGCAATAAAAAGAATTAATTACATGCATGATACATGCAACATCAAGATGAATCTAAAAACATTATGTTAGGTAAAAGAAATCAGATACAAAAAGCTACAAACTGTATGATTATATGCCATCCTGAAAAGGACAAAATTATAGAGACAGAAATCAGATCAGTGTTTGCCATGGGCTGAGGCTGGGGGAAAGGGAATGACTGAAAAACAGATGGAAGAACTCTTTGGAGTTATAAAAATGTTCTATATCTCTAAAAATTTTTCTTAAATTGAAGTATAGTTGCTTTACAATACTATATTAGTTTCAGGTATAAACCACAGGGATTCAATGTTTTTACAGATTATACTCCATTTAAAATTGTTATAGGGCTTCCCTGGTGGCGCAGTGGTTGAGAGTCCGCCTGCCGATGCAGGGGACACGGGTTCGTGCCCCGGTCCGGGAAGATCCCACATGCCGCGGAGCGGCTGGGCCGGTGAGCCATGGCCGCTGAGCCTGAGCGTGCGGAGCCTGTGCTCCGCAACGGGAGAGGCCACGGCAGTGAGAGGCCCGCGTACGTACCGCAAAAAAAAAAAAAAAAAAAAAAAAGAAAAACAAACAAAAAAAATTGTTATAAAATATTGACTATATTCCCTATTCTGTACCATGTGTCCTTGTAGCTTATGTATTTATTTTATAAATGGTAGTTTGTACCTCTTAATCCCCTTTCCCTCTTTCCACTGGTAATCATTAGTTTGCTCCCTATATCTGTAAGTCTGTTTTATCTATTTGTTTGTTTTATTTTTTAGATTCCACATGTAAGTGATATCATACAGTATTTGTCTTTCTCTGTCTGACTTATTTCACTAAGCATAATACCCTCTAGGTCCATCAATGTTGCAAATGGTAAAATTTCATTCTTTTTTATGGCTGAGTAATATTCCAGGGTGTGTGTGTGTGTGTGTGTGTGTGTGTGTGTGTGTGTGTGTATAAATATCACATATCTTCTTTACCCATTCATCTGTTAATGGACACTTAGGTTCTTCCATATCTTGGGTATTGTAAATAATGCTGCTATGAACACTGGGGTGCATGTATCTTTTTGAGTTAGTGTTCTCATTTTCTTTGAATATATACCTAGGAGTGGAATTGCTGGATCACAATGTAGTTCTATTTTTAGTTTTTTGAGGACTCTCCATACTGTTTTCCATAGTGGCTGCACCAATTTACATTTCCACAAACAGTGTACTAGGGTTCCCTTTTCTCGCCAACATTTGTTATCTGTGGTCTCTTTGATGATAGCTATTCCGGAAAATGTCCTATATCTTGGCCACGGAGTGGTTAGACAACTGTGTACATTTGTCGAAAATGGTAGAACTATACATTTAAAAAGAGTAAATTTTACTGCAGGTAAATTAAACCTTAATGAATCTAACTCAAGCAAAAAAAGGTCTCTCAGAATTACTTCAGTAAGAAACTGGTTTAAATATATATATTTTTAACATCTTTATTGGAGTATAATTGCTTTACAATGGTGTGTCAGTTTCTGCTTTATAACAAAGTGAATCAGCTATACATATACATATACCCCATATCTCCTCCCTCTTGCGTCTCCCTCCCACCCTCCCTATCCCACCCCTCTAGGTGGTCACAAAGCACCAAGCTGATCTCCCTGTGCTATGCGGCTGCTTCCCACTAGCTATCTATTCTACATTTGGTAGTGTATATATGTCCATGCCACTCTCTCACTTCGTCCCAGCTTACCCTTCCCCCTCCCCGTGTCCTCAAGTCCATTCTCTACGTCTGCGTCTTTATGGTTTAAATATTTTTTAACTTTAAGTTTTCTAAGATTATTTTTTACTGAAAACATTTTGCAACTTTTCTCATCCTATAGAAGTCTTTATTATGCTCTACACTATATATATGATATATATTTATATCTTATAATATATTTTAAATATATTTATAATTTATAAATAGTTATAAACTTTTATATTTATAGTTATAGAAATGAAGGAAACTTTCTTAAAGTTAATTTTGAGGACCATAGACATAATAGAGACTAAACATTGTATTAGAGAGACTAATAGGACTCAAATCCTAATAGAGACTCAAACGTCCATGTGTTTGAGTACTACCCCTCAGAGAAGCAGTATAGAAGAGTTCCCAGAAGAAAAGTGTTTCACATTTAAATTATGTCTATTATTAGATACTGCAATAGCTGTTGAGAATGCAGAGTTCAAAGACAGATTCTTGCCCATTGGTTGCTCAGAAATAAATGTGGGAGATAGGCAAATCAACTGTTATTGAAAATTCAGCATGATACACAGTGTTATAGGTGTTTACATAGTGATAAGGAAGCACTTAAGAGGCTCATACAGTTCTAATTCAGAGAGGGCTAGTCATGGAATAGCTCAAGGAAGCGTTCCTTGGTGATGCCTGGGTTGAATTTAGCTGGGCATAGAATGTGGGACGGGGGAGGGAGGAGCACTGCAGCAGAAGGAAAAGCATGAGATTATATTATCGATATCTTTGAGAGAATATTCAAGTGGTTCAGTATTGTTGGGATACAAAGAGTTTGTGGAGGTTTTAATCAGGGGAATGATGTCAGATTTGAGTTTTACAAGGAAATTCTAATTGCAATGTGGAGGTTACTGAAGAGGTAAGACTAAAACAGAGAAACCAGTTAGGAGGCCCTTGTGGTCTCTGAGGTGGGAAATAAATAGGGTGTAAACTTGGTAGTGGTAATGGACATGGAAAAGAGAAGACATATGATAGAAATATTTAGAAGGTAGATTTGATATTATTTGAAGACTGAGTGGACACTGAGAGTGAGGAGAGATTGAAGGAGAGATTCTTTCTGGGTTTTGTTAAGAAAACATTTAAGTGTTGTTCCAGATAAGAATCCTTCTCAAATTACTAGCATGACACATAAAACAATATTTATACATTATTATTTCTTACAATCCCCTGCAGTATGAAAAAGGCAGGAGATTCTCAAAAACTGCTTGACCAATGAAAGAATTAGAATAGTAGAGAATTAAATGTCCATAATTTCAGATTTTGGGAATAGGCAGATGAGAGAATTTTTTAAATAGAATTTCAAGAAACTGTAATTGTTTTCAAGGCCCAGAAAGTACAATTCCTTCCAAAGCTGTAACTGTCAAAACATATGAAAGATTTTGTAAGATTAAAAGCTCAGTATCTTACTTTTGATACCTAAAGTATGTTAAAAATTTGAAGATAGTTAATAATAAAAAATATGAAGCTCTTTTAGTGATATCAAAGTTACTTAGGCGTACTATTTCTTTAAATCTTTAAAAATATTTTAATTTGTATTTTTCTTATAAAGAACTGTAATTTCCTATTGCTATTTTTTTAACATCTTTATTGGAGTATAACTGCTTTATAATATTGTGTTAGTTTCTGCTGTATAACAAAGTGAATCAGCTATATGTATACATATATCCTCATATCTCCTCCCTCTTGTGTCTCCCTCCCCCCCTCCCTCCCACCCTCCCTATTCCACCCCTCTAGGTGGTCACAAAGCACTGAGCTGATCTCCCTGTGCTATGCGGCTGCTTCCCACTAGCTATCTATTTTACATCTGGTAGTGTATTTATGTCCATGCCACTCTCAATAGACTTTCCCTTGAAAAAGCATTTGCATGATTTATATACATTTAACAAAAGTAACTCAGTAAATTATCCACCTTACTGGCCACACTCATTAATCTTTTCCATTCTGTTCAAATGCCCATTCCTATTCTTATCCTTCTTATTTTCAGTTGAAGACCTCACTTCCCAGTTTACCAACGAAATAAAGACATCCAGCCTGAACTCCCTCACTCTCCTCTGTCCCTCCCAAACTTCTGGAAGGAATTTTTCCTTCATGGAAAATGATTTCTAGTGAAAAGCGGCTGACTTTCAGGTATATTGCACAAAAAAAAACTAAATATGAACCTTCCTAGTGTTGTGATATATGAGTTGAATATTGATTTAAAACTTGAGCTGGATTTACAACCTGACTTTGACTTATTCAATTACAGATAAAGAAACTAAGGCCCAAAGAGGTTCAATAACAGTCCATGGTGACCAAATAACTTTCTTCACCTTAAAAGGTCTGTTCTCATTCTAAAAATCTATTATCCTATGATTAAAAAGAAAATCTATGACTAGATTATGGGTAATAGAGAGAAAAATACAAAATAAATTGGCTGTAATTTATCAAAATAAAAGCAGACTATGGTTATTTAAAATCTAGTTATGAAGAGGCAAAAAATAAAGAGTATATCAGTGTATATTTATTTATTTTAAAAAATTATTAACCGTCTACCAGGAACTCTTCTAGGCTGTGGGGATACAAGCAATACAAAACAGACAATAATTCCTCCTTTCTGGGCTTACATTCTAGTGAAGGGTGACAGAGAATACAAAACGAAATAAGCAAAACTATGCATCACATCAGATGATGAGAAGTGCTATGGAATAACAGAGAAGAAGTATGCTAATTACGAAGAGTTGGGTAGAGGGAGAGTTACCCTAAATAGGGTCATTGGGGAAGTTCTCACTAGGAAGGTGACATTGGAGCAAAGATTTGAAACAGAAAGAATAATCCACATAATGATTAGGGAGTGGGGGACAGGGACATGGTGGGAAGGTAGGGGGATGCAGGGAAGCGATCTTTTTAGGCAGAATGAAAAGCAAGTACAAAAGCTTGAGGTGGTACCATTTCTAGCAGGTTTCATGAACAAGAGGCCAGAACAAGAAGGCCAATGGGGCTAAGCAGAGGGATGGAGGATTAACATGCAGTAGAATAGGAAGGTCTTAGAAGAGCAGCTTGCTGTAAGGTCTTATCTTTATAATGAAACAGAAGCTATTGCAAGATGTTTGAGTAAAGAAATGATGTGATCTAACTTATCTTTTAAAAGGCCCATTTGGACTTTTATATTGACTATAAGAGAGCAAGGGGTTAAGCAGGAACCAGTGAGAAGGCAGTTGCAATAATCCAGGTGAGACATAGATGTGGTGAGAAGTGGTTAAAGTCTGGATGTATTTCAAAGGCAAAGTCAACAGGATTTGCTGACAGGTTGGATGTGAGATATGAAAGACTATAATGTTTTTTGGTTTGAACACCTGAAAGGATGGAGTTGCTATTACTGATAAAGGAGAGACTATGGGAAATGCTGTGTTAGATGGAGATTGAAGAATGTAATATCAGGAGTTCAGTTTTAATCATGTCAAGTATGAGATGATTTTTAGACATCCAGTTAAGGATGTCAAGTAGGTAGTTAGATATATGAGTCTGAAGTCAGAGGGCAGATCTAGGAGGGGAGATACAAACTAAGAAGTCACCAGCAGATATATGGCATCTAAAGCTATGTATCTGGATGAGATTATAGAGAAGATGTTCAATGACTTAGCTTTGGGGCATTCGAACATTGCTTTGTCAAAAAAAGATATGAAGGATCAAATAAAGGAGTTTGAGAAAAAGCAGCCAGTAGGGTAGGAGGAAAACCAAGAGAGTGAGTGCCCTGGAAGCCACAGTTTAAAATGCTGCTCAAGGGCTTCCCTGGTGGCGCAGTGGTTGAGAATCCGCCTGCCGATGCAGGGGACACGGGTTCGTGCCCCGGTCCGGGAAGATCCCACATGCTGCGGAGCGGCTGGGCCCCTGAGCCATGGCCGCTGAGCCTCTGCGTCCGGAGCCTGTGCTCCGCAACGGGAGAGGCCACAACAGTGAGAGGCCCGCGTACCACACACACACACACACACACACACACACACACACACACACACAAATGCTGCTCAAGTAAAATGAGGACTGAAAATGAACCAACCACCGGCTTTAGAAAGGTGAAGGTCATTTGCATCCTTGATAAGAGATATCAGGGGAAAGAGATTTACAAAAGTCTGATGGGAGAAACTACAACATGTTTTGTACTTAACAATCCATAAAAAAGAGAAATAGCGATGGAGAAGGAAGACTTGCTGGAATGACAAGCTGACTTGAAGAAAGGGCATGGAATCTAGTGAACAAGCGCAGGGGTTGCCTTTAGGAGCATGAACAACTCACAAATAGGAACAAGAGAAAAATCAGAATATATACTGTTTACAGAAAACAGCTTTTGCTCATTTATTACTATTACTTTTCTTAGGTTCACATTTTATATTTGACTTATGAGTTCATTATTTTAAAAGTAAGTTAACTCCTTTTTGTTTTATTTTTGTACATATTTTATTTTTATACATACTAAACAGTACTTTCTAGATTTGAGAATATCTCCTTTCAATCCAAAAAACTTGCTTGCAGCTCAAGCAATTCCAGTGTGCTACATCCAAATGGCAGAAATAACTCAGATTCATATATGACGTTCCAAGCCTTCTTTACTGTTTTCCTTAACCAAGAAAAAAGTAATTAGGATACCTCATAAGGACATTCCATTAACAGGGATATGCCAAGATAATATTCTTTTTACTCCATACTGTTTACGTAAAATATAACCTCCCTTCATACTCTTTACCCTAGAATACTACTCTGGTAACACCCTGGGGTAAAGAATATGCAGGGAGATTATGCATGAGATTATATTTCAATATTCAGGGAGACAGTATTTAGCATTTGTTATATTTAGGTTAAATAAAATACACTTGTCCTCTTTCTTATGGTTCATAATTTGGAGCAAGTAAGAGGATATTAGTAAATTATTTAGATGTTACAAATATTTTCATTGACTTATCAATAAATAAGCTAAATATTATTAATAATGAAAATATCAGAACTACAATACAGTTTCAAAAATTCAAGTTGTCTTAAATATAAATGAGAAACTACCTTGTTTTTCAAAAACAGACTTCTAAGTTCGTATCTCCTGCCTACTCCTTGGTAGACATTCCAAGTCTCTTTACTGCTTTTCTTAACTAAGAAAAAAGTAACCATCATACTTCATAAGGGCATTCTATTAATGGGATATGCCAAGATAACCATTCTTGTTACTCTCTATTATTTACATTTGTAATTTATTGGCTATATATGTATATATAAATATAAATATATATATATTTAAATATAAAATGAAATATATATGCAAGCCAACAGAATGGCTTGCATACTAGCTATATTTGAGCTTTTCGTCCATTAAATTTATTTGGTACGACAGAAAAAAAAACACCAAAGCAAATCCCACGTGTGTTTTGATGCTGCTACTGAATGTATGACTATATAGCAGTTTTATTCCTGAGGTATTGGGTTAGCCAAAAAGTTTGTTCAGTTAGTGAATACATTGTTCAGTAAAACTCTTGGTGAAAATGAAAAATGTTTTTTATTTTTATTTAAAACCAAACAAACTTTTTGGTCAATGCAATACAAAACACTGCCACCTAACCTGTTGGTACAATTTAAACTAAATTAAACACAATAAAGAATAATGTGAAAAACAGCATTAAATTAATAAAATTACCACCCTTTTCATGTTTCTAGAAAAATTACCTTCTGTATATTAGTAAAATTTCTAAGAAGGACTATCTATTATCCTGGGACAACATGTGCTGTGGCCTTACATTTTTCTTTTTTTTGCCTTAAACAGTGTATTTGTTTTCTAGTGCTGATATAACAAAATGTCACAGACTGAGTGGCTTAAACAACAGAAATTTATTTTGTCACAATTCTGGAGGCTAGAAGTCCAAGATCAAGTTGTCTGCAGGGTTGTTTCTTCTGAGGTCTCTCTCCTTGGCTTGTGGGTTGTGACCTTCTCCCTGCCTTCACCTGGTTTTCCCTCTGTGTCTTAATCTCTTCTTGTAATGACACCAGTTCTATTGGATTAGGGTCCACCCTAACAAACTCATTTTAACTTAATTACCCCCTTAAAGGTCCTATCTCCAAATACAGTCAATTCTGAGGTACTGGATTGAGCTTCAGAATATAAATTTGGGGTGAGGGGGCATAATACAGCATATAGCAAACACTATAGTTAGTTACAGGGAAAATGTGTAACTTGGAGAAGGCCTTAGGGTATTTTTCTTTTATGTAGTCATAATAATTAAAAGGTAGGCCCATCAAATTAATCCACTGAAATTCTTTTTATTATAATGATGAAATGTTTATTCCTTATCATTTTAAACAGAATCATCACTCAGTGTTCTTTGAAAAACTAAAAATGGTGGAATGGATTATACAAATTTCTTTATAATTTACAAGCCACTTTCACATATTTTTTCCTGGGAAATGGACACTCATAGAAATTAGAAACTATGGCTATGTCTAAAACTTTTCTTATTCTTCATTCAATGGCAATTAAACCACACTATGTGACATCTAAAAAAGAAAATAGCAGATGGAAGTTCATGTGTATGAGGATTTTGGAGATTTAAAAAGTCAGTATAAGTTTTTCTAGAAGAATGACCTAAGCCTAAAGTTGCACAATGCTTTTTCAAGGACCATAGGAATGTTTGCCTGCATCTACAATATGGTGGCAGAAGCAGGGTGAAATTAAGAAGAAAGGACAGGCTTTGGTAAATTAGACTAAGCTATCTTCCCAACTAATGTGAATACTTACATTAGCAAATAATTTACAATCAGACTTTCTCAGACTCTGATAAAGTAATTTGAAAGCTTTGGCCAATGTGTAAAAGTCCAGGTGGCTCCCAGTGGTAGAGAGTGACTTTAGTAAACTAAAATTCTGTACTGTATTTTTAAGGTTGCAGTTCAAAGAGCAGAGCCACATTTCATAAGATCAGTGGCAAACACATGGCATTCTCCTCCTCTGGGGATGTCCCTAGAGTTCCATCACTCAGATTGATCAAATTAACTGAATCATTGTTCCACTCATTGAGCCTGTGTGTTCACTGCCTCAAAATTCACAACTCTGCTAACTGTGGCTTCCACTATTATGGTGTGTTTTTTTCCTGTTGGCTAATACCATGCTTTTGGGTGAGAAGCTATAGGACATTATAGTTGAAGTTTCTCTATGTAAATTCAGGAAAATTCTTCAGGCTATTTTTTTCAGGTTGAAATCCCTAAAGTATTATGCCCTGGGGATAAACTCAGGACCTGCCAAGGGCAATGAGCAGAAACATCTTTTAGAAGGGAATCTGAATTTATTCTACATGAAGTAAGAAGAAAACTTGTGATTGAACATGCCTCTATTTCCTCATTCTCCTGAAGCCCCAATAAAGTAAGTAAAGGAGTAAAAAGAGACAAAAAATATATAAGAAAAAAAAAGAAGAAAGATATGATGAGGGATTTCAACAGAATTCTTAGGGAGATGGAAAGCAGATGGATAGTGGTGTTCAATAAAGGAAGCTATAACCTGGGTGCCTAGACACATGGTTATCCATGAGAAACACATTTCTTCTCCTTCATCTCCTTCTTCTTTCTCTTCTTCTTCCTCCTCTTCTCTTCCTCCTTCTCCCTGTTCTCTTTTTAGTCTAATTTGCCCTACAGAAACCTGGAAAGGTTTAGGACATGGAAGCACAAGGCACTGGGGGAGGTTGTGGTGAAGCTCAATGCTGAGAACAAGGAGAGTGGTTGAAAGTGGCTAGACCCTTGGATTTCATCTACTCCCCACACCTCTAAGTAAATCGTTCTTTATTTTCTTCCCACCTTCTACCTTGAAGAGTACCAATATTTTAGCTTCTAGATGAAATACCACATCTAAGAGGATCTGGACACTAGTCAGTATGGGAAATGGGGCTGAAGCCAAAATGACTAAGTACAAATTTTTGTACTGATTGGTAAGTCTCTAGCTCCCCTTCTCTACCTGTTCCTGGAACATAGGATTGAGGTATGTACCCTCCCATGTGGGAGAATAAGAGAATACGTCTCTGGAGAAGAAAATGACCCCAAAGAAAACACCTATTGAAACAGATGATTGAGAGATTCCAATGAAAAAAGAAAAGCAGGTTCATTACCAATCATTATACAGTTGAGGCACCCTATTCACAAACATATTGTGCTTCCCTATGGCATTCTAGGCTCTTATGCTAGAATATGAAACAGACAATTAATCATCATAAGACACTTGAGGAAAGTCCTCAACAAGAAAGACAGACATTAGACTAGATAAAGAGAAAATAAATTACATAAAGAAAATAGACACACTAAAAGGGGTAAAACATACTTTAAGGAATATTCTCAAAGAAATAACAGATGATTATTACAAGCATAAAACAAGAACAAGCATGCTATAAAAATAGAACAGAGAATAAGAAAAATTATTGGAAATAAAAAATAAGATAGGTAAAATGAACAATTCAATAGGAGATTTGGAAGATAATATTGAAGAAATTTCCCAGCTGGTAGAACAAAAAGATCAAGCAGATGGGAAACAAGAGATGAAAAGTAAAGAAGTTAGAGGATCCAACGAAAGATCCAATTTCCAAACAAGAAAATGGAGAGAATGAAATCATCTATAGAATTACACAAGAAAATTCCCCAGAACTAAAATGTGTAGATACCAGTCCAGATTGGAACAGGGGAATAAGCAAAGGAAGAAGAAATTGATAATTAAACACTTGAAAAACAGTACTGAAAAACTACAGTAAATTTAGGCAAATTTTTGAAAAACAAATAAAAACTGACAAATGAAAACTTTAGGCAGTTACTAATTACAGGAAAAAATAAAGGCTTGTACAGGAAGGAAGGAGTAGTTGCAGTGTCCTACTTGTGCAGAATATCCTTTTTTGTTCTACTTGACCTACAGTGACAAAATGTATTTAGACAATCAGAATAAAGTAAACCCTGTATAGGAAGGACTGGGGAAGGGGAATGGAGGCAGTGGGAAAAATAACATTGCTACACAGAGATAGCAGTAAAATATGTTATTTAGAAACATGAAAATACTAGAGAAAATAAATTTTTAGAAAAATTCAGTGTTTGGTTTGGGAGAGGAGGATTGGCATTATTATAATTCTTTCAGTAAAATTTGCCTTAATAAAAACAATGTACATACATTTGATAAAAATAAAAATCTAACTAAAATTAATACAGGGACTTCCCTGGTGGCACAGTGGTTAAGAATCCGCCTGCCAGTGCAGGGGACATGGGTTCAAGCCCTGGCCCAGGAAGATCCCACATGCTGCGGAGCAACTAAGCCTGTGTGCCACAACTATTGAGCCTGTGCTCTAGAGCCTGCAAGCCACAACTACTGAGCCCATGTGTCACAACTACTGAAGCCCGCATGCCTAGAACCCATGCTCCGCAACAAGAGAAGCCACCGCAATGAAGGGTAGCCCCCACTCGCCGCAACTAGAGAAAGCCCACATGCAGCAACGAAGACCCAACGCTGCCAAAAAAATAAATAAGTTAATTAAAAAAAGAAAAGTAAAATTAATACAAAAGGTAAAACCAAGATTATAATAAAAGGTAAGAGAGACTGGAAAATGAACAGTCAAGACTTAGACATTTCATATATATGCAAAATTTAAATATTATAAAAGAACTTTTAAGTGTAAAGCCGGACCCTATTTGTAATAGTATTTTAAAATACAGTCAAATAATACTTCTCTTATTTTCACATTATGTTAGTGCCTTGATTTATGAAATTTATGCTTTTGTTTGGCATCTTTAAGTTTACATAAAATATATACTAATTTTTTGAAAACAAGAACAAAAGATCCAAACTGTCACACACAGCATTCTACCAAGTTAATAAGAGTAACTCTGTAACAGTATATCTCTGCAAAACTTTGTTTTCAAAGTGAGGCTAGGGAACAGCTCACTTCCTACCTTAGTCATTGGTTGTAAGGAACAGAGACTCACTCAAACTAGCTAAGTAATCACGGGGAATTTATTTAAAGAGTAAAACACTACTTAAAAACTCAATGGCAAGTTTTATGAGAGAATGGAACAAGGAAAGAGAATGCCATCAAAATCCAAGGCTGCTGACTTCATTCTCTCTATTCTCTCTCTCCAGGGCCACAGGGACTCTCATTTCTTCATCCTTGTATGCACCTCAATCACTACTTTTTCTCTATGGAGCACATTTCCCTGTTTCACTTACACTAGCCCAAACATGGCCACTAGGGTCAGCTTTGGGTGATCTCTCTAAATGTTCCGAAGTTGTGACAAGAATTCCTAAGTCCTAATTCCAAATGCCTGGAAGATGAATCTGATTGGCTCAGCTTGAGTCAGGTGCCTACAATTGATCCAATCAGCCTCGGCTGTGTTTATCTGGTGGGGTGAATGGTGTGTGGGGGGGCGCTGTCATGTGACCCCACCCTCACTCAGCAAGGATTGTGGGAAGAGAGAAGAGATGACAAACAAGCAAACTGACTAACAGGTTTGCTTTATCTTTTCAGCTCTCTTGATAAGAACTCAAAAAGGTTTCTTTCAATCCCTATCCCAGTTCCTCCAAACAAAAGTGTCTACTCAGTAGGGGTGTCTACTCAGTAAATTCAAGTGAATGACAGGTATCCCAAATGACGTAGTGAAATGTGAAAAGTGTAAAGAGAGAACTTCCCTGGTGGCACAGTGGTTAAGAATACGCCTGCCAATTCAGGAGACACAGGTTCGACCCCTGGTCTGGGAAGATCCCACATGCCACAGAGAAACTAAGCCCGTGCACCGCAAATACTGAGCCTGCACTCTAAAGCCCATGAGCCACAACTACTTAAGTGCCACGCAACAAGAGAAGCCACCACAATGAGAAGCCCGCGCACCGCAATGAAGAGTAGCCCCTGCTCGCCACAACTAGAGAAAGCCTGCGCGCAGCAACCAAGACCTACGCAGCCAAAATATAAATAAATAAATAAATTTATTTTTAAAAAATGTGTATAGAGAAATGTATGTCTCTCTTCTCATTCCTGAATAATTTTTATTTCACATGTATATGTTAGAATTCTAAATCAGGGGAGTTATAGGAAACTTTCTTAGTCCTAATTTCCCTCTTTGAGACATTCCCACAACTGACCAGTATTTTTGGTCAATATGATTACCTTGTGATGTAAGTTGTTACTTGAAGATCTTCATTATGGCTGTTAGTGGTATGAGAATAGACCTGTGTCACAGGAAAAGTTTTCCAGAATTTCCAGAAGTTATTGCTCAAGCTATTGTTGCTTCACTTATTATTAAAGGATTAAAAATTACATTTTTATTTCCAACCATGGGAAACCAATTCTTACATCCCCATCTATTTTATATCCTATGTAGGTAGGTAATGAGGAATAGGGTTAGCATGAGTGATGGGCTGGAAGAAATATGTTAGGTTTTTAAAACACAAGCTATCTGAACTAGCATTATATTAGCCCCCATAAAAATATCCCATATGTTCATTTCTTGATAATTGCTTTCATTTCCTTTTAAAGCTGAAAAAAATAAGACAAAATTAAAATTATGTTAAATGATACTCATATCTTGGCTTTTTCCCTAAGGACATCAAGGAGAAATTCCAAAGAGAAGAGAAAAAGGAGAAATACTGTATGTTAGCAGGGTTTATCAGCAGTGTTTTTATGGGTTAAAGAGGTTCAGTTTTAGGTTATGTGTGGGAAAAGATGTGAGACAGGTGTGATTATAATCTCATTGCATTCCACATCTTCATAAGTTGGTTTCGAGTAGGTTGTTGCTTATTTTATAAATTTAAGAAACCATTTGGGCTTCTTGGATAACTTGCTAAAAATTCAAGACAATTGCCTGCAGATTTTACAAATTTAAAGTAGATGGATTAGTAAAGTGTGGATAAAAATGTAACAAATAGAAATTACCTTTGCTTCCTCCAAGATATTATTTTCAAATCTATATCAGGCTTCCATTTAACTGTCACTAAGGAAATATTACACAGTTTGCTACATTATCCTGTACTAGAGCTGAATGATGAATGGAAAAGAAAATAGAACTAGTCTATGAAATGATGACTTCATTAGAGTGATTATTTTATTTTTTATTATTATTTTTAACATCTTTATTAGAGTATAATTGATTTACAATGGTGTGTCAGTTTCTGCTTTATAACAAAGTGAATCAGTTATACATATACATATGTCCCCATATCTCTTCCCTCTTGCGTCTCCTTCCCTCCCACCTTCCCTATCCCACCCCTCTAGGTGGTCAAAAAGCACCGAGCTGATCTCCCTGTGCTATGCGGCTGCTTCCCACTAGCAGAGTGATTATTTTTAACCACTTAAAATTTATTGTATTCATGTGTCAGGTATTGTGCTATGCTTTCACAGCAATTATCACATTTAATTTTCTAAATAACCTCTGAGGTAGGATTATTATTTTCCATCAAATGAGATATCAGGGACTTATATAAAGTCATATTATCAATAATTTGTAAAGCCAGAAATGAAATCAAAGTTTTAGAAGTCCAAGGAATATCAGTGTTTTAGTATATTGACTGCAATTGAAAAAAACAAGTATTTAGTAGAGTTCTTTTTTGGAGGCAGTAACTGTGAGAAATGTCATGTCCTTATGTTTGTGTCATATATTTATTCAGATCTTTATCTGCATGGTTACAATTCACTTGGCTTTCTATTCCTTTAGTGACAATTTCTTCAGAAACCTATGTCTCCTCAAGAAGAATCTGAAGAATTTCATGTAGTTCTTATTCCATTTTCAGAGAGCCTGAGGTATAATTCATTTATAATACAATAAACTGAATATATATAAAATACCATTTGAATAGTTTTGACATTCACAGTTGTGAAATCATCACTGCAATCAAGATAATAAACATATCCATTACTCTCAAAAAACAAACAGGGACTTCCCTGGTGGTGCAGTGGTTAAGAATCCGCCTGCCAATGCAGGGGACACAGGTTCGATCCCTGATCCAGGAAGATCCCACATGCCACGGAGCAACTAAGCCCATGTGCTACAACTGCTGAGCCTGTGCTCTAGAGTCTGCGAGCCACAACTACTGAGCCCATGTGCCACAACTACTGAAGCCCACTCGCCTAGAGCCTGTGCTCTGCAACAAGAGAAGCCACCACAATGAGAAGCCTGTGCACTGCAACAAAGAGTAGCCCCAGCTCACCGCAACTAGAGAAAGCCGGCATGCAGCAATGAAGTAAAAAATAAATACATAAATAAATGAATATTTTAAAAACAAACAAACAAACAAAATCCATGTCTCCTCATAGGTTTGGCCACTGGTAACTCAGATACATTTCAGAAACTCAGGTACCTGAGTCTTCCAGCAAAAAGAGTTTTTATATTTTATTGAGTAATACATACTTTTTCTTCCTTAAATTAAAAAATGCTTCATCTTTTATAATTAGAAAAAAAATTGCCTATCTAAGTTAATTTCATATAACTGCTCTTATGTGACTATAATTTTTTGGAAAAGAACTCTCAAAATCAGACCAATGTACTCTGGTTGAACTTTTGTTTTTCAGTTAATTGTGCTTAGCATGCAGCTCAGGTTGATAATCTTGTCTGTGTTGACAGTAAAGTATCTACTTATTGATGTTATGCTGCCAGTTGTAACTATTTTCATAAGTGATAATCTAAATTTATCTCTTGATACTTCAAAAATATCTGTTATCATCAACACTTCTCAAAAAATATCAACATCATTTTATTTTGTTTTTAACTTTCTAGCATTTTAGAATGGGAAAACTTGTGTTCAGAATTAATGGTTAAAGGGTTAAAGGTTTTACTAGCTATTTATGAACTAAGTGAAAACCCGCAAGACTATTTTCCATTGTTTTAAATATATAGTGCAAATCCGACGTCTTTTATGTCCTCTACTAGGACATAAATGAATCAGGCTAGATTAAGGATAATAATCATAAATACCATTTCTGGCTACTAAATGAATTTATTCCTTAAATTTTATGTTAGGTGGTATCATAATTGGGGCAACCAATACATTAAAATAGATTAGTTTTCACAAGTTTGACTTATGTTATATATCTCAAACTACAGTTAAATGTCGTAGACTCTTTTATTTTCAACGAATTCCAATGAGGCAAAAAACACAAACAAAAAGCATAATTCCTCTGAGAATTTAGAGTATGGAGAGCTGCAATTCATGAGATTACTAATTTTAATTCATGCACAGGGATATTGTTTGATCTACTATTTTATTGAGAGGCTGGATTTTAGCTGTGAAATTTACCTGCAAAATTGTTTTATAATAGAAAATAACATGCTTTTGCTTTCAGTATTACTATTGTAAGAAAAAAATAGACTAAAACCAGATTATTAAGGCCTTCTTTTTTTTTCCTTCCTAAGGACAGCAAGGAAGTCACTATACAAAGTAAAATAAAAATAGAGAGAAAGCATAGATTTGTGAAGGCACAAATCAGATTCAGAAATTTCTCCTGGCCTGAAGCATTACAACACACACAGCATGCAGGAGAGATCTAAGGGAGTCTGCCCTGTGTCATCAAGGGTCTAGATTACATCATCATTGATTTCATCTTCTCCATCTCCTAATTTTAATGGCTCTGCTTTCCCAAAGGCTGCTGTAATTTATCCCATGGGTTCTCAAAATAAGCGAAATTTAAAATAGAAACACTGCTTCTGTGTTGTCTTTATTGTCTTTGCCTTTTTTTGATACCACATCTATTTGCAGAGATAACAGTACCTTCTGCTCCAGTTCCGATGAAAATGCTCTTTATATATTCACTGTTTTATCAATGAGATGAAGAATTTTTGTGATTTGTGAAATAAGACACGAATAATACATTTACAGTACTTTACTGTAAAATTTAACCATAATGAATTTTGCTGAATTTATGAGACAAGAGCTATATCCAAAATAAATTTGGATGAAATGTTTTGCAGCATGTGATAATCCAACTATAATTTTATTTTTTTTCTTACATCAGACTGGAGCAACCCTTCCCCAGACATATTTTTAAAATAAACAAAATTACAGTAGTTTTACTTTCTAATATGTTCACTTCTTCCGAGATTCACTGGGAAAGAGTAAAAAATCTTGAAGAGGGTAATGAGTCCCAGCTGAGAATCATGTGCCAAGATGCTCAATGACTTTTTTTTTCTTTAAAGACATAGATAGGGCTTCCCTGGTGGCGCAGTGGCTGAGAGTCCGCCTGCCGATGCAGGGGACACGGGTTCGTACCCCGGT
>NC_041228.1:28853089-28860579 GCF_002837175.3 Physeter macrocephalus | reverse complement strand
CCTGCGCGTCCGGAGCCTGTGCTCCGCAACGGGAGAGGCCACAACGGTGAAAGGCCTGCGTACCGCAAAAAAAAAAAAAAAAAAAAAAGACATAGATAATAAGGATAGGAAACAATTTTTAGCTATTCTTTAAAAAAAAAAAAACAACTAGAAGTTCCACCTTGAAAATAGATGAATTATCATTTCCAACTGCCTTACCTTATCTGAGAGTAGGAAGGGATTTAAGAAGTTAGCAGCAGTTCTCAAATGTATCTGTCATTCAGGTAGGAGTTGTCACTGGTCCCTGGTAAAAAGTTAAATTTACTTCTCAGGAACTGTTCTTTAGTGAATCCTTAATATTCTTTAAGTGTTAAAATAGCAGTTTTAAGATGAAATGATGTGAAGCTAAATTGTGGTTGTTACTTTTAATGTACTCACTTAACAAAATAAAATGTTGGCAACTGTATATCGGTCCCCTTACCTTTGCCCTTGAAATTTTAATGGTTCATAAAGCCCCAAATTGGTAAGCACTTTTCTAATAGAGCTTCTGTCTTTCCACAAATACTTATTGAGTCTTTGGGGACAGATCAGGAACATGACACACAGGTGTCAAATAGAACTTAGAGTCTCATGATAGACAAATAAGTAATGATTTTAATACAGTGGAATAAGTGCTTTTAGGGAAACAGAAGTGCAGGGAATACTGGAGCGTATGAGCAGGCCACCTAATGCTGATTTGGGGAAGTCAGGCAAGGATTTCTCTACGAAAGAGATATAAAACATGACTAGTACATATTGGCTTTGTGAGCAAAGTATCTCCCTTGAGGTAACTAGGTACTTAGAAAAGCAAACCAAGGGGCTGCTTTATCACCATGGAATTAGAGCAAATGGCTATAATTAGAGCCTGTTGAACTTTGATGAAATAATCATGTCCCAGCCAGTACAACAGTTCCTTAGTGGCCAGATATTAATTTCTCTAGAGGCAAGGTAGTGGGATAAAATTTTTGAGGTAAGAAGTGATATTCTCTTTGTCCGTGCATCTCTCTCTGTTTCTGTTCGTCTTTCTGAGAGTGAAACTTTCCTTATCCTCCTCCAGATCCTGAATTTTTGTCTCAGAAGAAGAGAGTATCTGTGGAGAAAACTGGGAGTGCAGGAACCTCATCTTTCTGGATTTGGTTTCCAAAACCCACCAAAGAGGATACAAGTAGGTGCCTCTGGATAAATCACAAATAAGACAGCGCCTAGGGAATAAAGCACTGGGGATGTGGGGGAACTTTCCCTGAGACTAAAATATTGTTCTCACAGGGCTGGGGAGTAGAGGCAGGAGGGGTAGAGAGAAAGAGAATACTCAAGGGGAGCTGATAAAAGCAGAATTTGGTGGTTCCCAAGGACAGAGCCATATATCCAGTCAGAACCTCAAGGAGGTGAGAGCACCCAGTAAAAAAAAGGTTGGAAGGTATGCCTAGGGAGGGAATCTCAAATTCCCATGTGATCCAAAGGTAGTCAGGAGAGCCACAGGACCTGGAGGCGCTTGTGGAGAGAAACAAGGGCAGTATTGCTAACTGGGAGACTAGGCAGGCTTCCCAATGCCTTGAGACTACATAAGCGTGACTCATATATAACTGGTATGGCTGTACTGGTTGATAAATTATCAAAGTACTTTATATTCATTGATAGCCATTTACCCAGAATGACCTACCCTCCCCAAACTAAAGGATTAATGCCTGGGATGGCAGAGGAACCTCCAGTATGCCACATAAGCACTAAACCTGGTATCTGCATTCTTTCTGACTGGTTGGTATATTAGTTATCTCAGGTTGCATGGCACTTTACTCCAAAAATTGGCAGCTTAAAGCAGTAACAACCATTTGTTGTCTCACAGAGTTTCTGTGGGTCAGGAATTTGGGAGCAGCTTAGCTGGACTATTCTGGCTCACAGTATATTATGACTTTGTAGTCACGAGGTCAGCTGGGTCTGCAGTCTTGACTGGCACAGGGGGACCAATCCTAAGATGTGTCAGTCACATAGCTGGCAAGCTGTAGGAGGCCTCAGTTCCTCACCTTGTGGACCTCTCTGTGAAGCTGCTTGGATGTCTTCAATGACATGGCATCTGCCTTCACCAGAATGAGTGACCTAAGAGAGAGCAAGGCAGAGCTATAATGTCTTTTATGACTTAGCCTTCAAAGACACACTCCATCATTTCTGAAGTATCCTACTGATGACACAGGTAATCCCTATTCATTGTGAGAGAGACTACACAGGGTATACTAACTAGGAGGTAAAAATAATTGGGGGTTGTCTTTAAGGCTCCTACCACAGTCAGTGACCTTGTCCTATGGGTTGTTAAATATTTGGACTGTCACTTTCACACAAGTCAGAGTAGCCTTGAAAAAGGAGGAGGCAGAAGTGCAGGGCAAAGTCCAACCTGACTGAGATTAAATTTTTGTCTTCCTCCAAGAATGGTACCTCAAACAGAAGCTGGGTTTTATAAAAATGTACATTTTGTTCTTGCACATCTGAATTTGTGTACTGAGATTCATGGCTACTGTGTTCCATGTAACTGCTCCCTGAAAATAACTGCCAACATTTTCTTTGTTCACCACTCCTCTTCTATCGCTTTAATTCTTTCTTTAAAAGGTACAATCCTTCAATAACTTTGCTATTTAGAATGTTAATCTGGGAAGCACTCTGCCTCTTCCCATTAATAGTGATTTCATTATATCATTCCTTCTGGAAGCCCAGAATGTGGAGCACGTATAATGTCCTTCCTAGAAGGGCATCTGTGCAGCAAGGCAAATGCTAATTAGTGCTGCCTTGGCGTTCAGAAGGAAGAAGAGCAGGTTGACAGTGAGGATCATTGGATTTATGCACCATTCATATTTATTATCTGTTTGGGGGACAAGCATTGATAAAATATGACCTTGCTTAAGTTTATTAACAAACAATCATCAATGATATAGTATGGCAGTTACCCAGTGAATTATCAAGGGGCATGTCTGAGTCCACGTCTTTGGAATTTTCTAGGACTTCATGGAGATCCTGAGTTGCAGAATTTTAGAAATGCTGCCCATTTTGAGAGTTATACTGTTATTCTTGGAAAGATGTTTAAAAATTCTAAGTTACTTGGATATATTTGGAATCTGGGTGAAAAGAGAAAGAAATATGAAGTTCTAGGTAATTTATCAATGGTAGCAGCATTAGTTCCCAAACCGAGAAAAGAATGAATAATTCCCGATTTGTGTCTCATGAAAAACAAGCAAAATTTCAAGCCTCTGTGGGCTGGATATATTTTACCACGTCTTCTCTTCAACACAAGTCAACCATTGCTGAGCCATTAATCATTTACTAGAAAAAGGCATTCTGTGGAGTTGAAATATAATTTCCATATGAAATATAGCTATGTTTAATAGCTTCTGAGCTACGTATGTCAAATAGCTTCTGAGTCTAGCTATTACTTCAGGAGAACACACAGCCGTACCTCTCATCAAAAATGGAAGCTTGGGCTTCCCTGGTGGCGCAGTGGTTGAGAGTACGGCTGCCGATGCAGGGGACGCGGGTTCGTGCCCCGGTCCGGGAAGATCCCGCATGTAGCGGAGCGGCTGGGCCCGTGAGCCATGGCCGCTGAGCCTGTGCATCTGGAGCCTGTGCTCCATAGTGGGAGAGGCCACAGCAGTGAGAGGCCCGCGTACCGCGAAAAAAAAAAAAAAAAAGCAAGCTCACACCCAGAATGAAAGAATAATAATAATGGCTACTGTGGCAGTTATGGTGGCGCAGTTAGAATCTCTCTTCAAGAAAGAACTTGCTACTCAGCTGCAAGGGGGGCAGGGAGCTGACAGCCTCTAGCTGCTAAAGGCTTCAGGATTTATCTCAGCTTCTGAGCTGAGGCAATGCCCTTCAAGGCAGACCTCAGTCAATGACTGAACATGTCGGGGTCCTAAGGCCTGGCTACTTCCGCCCACTGTAGTAAGACTGTTCTAATCGGTAATCTTTGCTCAGGAGCTTTTCTTATTGAGTTGGCTGACACTTGTTCAGATCTAAATCATGGCATGAGACTTGTTCTGTCCAATCCTGCTTATTACTCTCCTTTCACATGTATCAGATATGCATCATGGTCTGAAAGCATTCCCTACCCAATCTCACTTTCTTCCCCTTTTATATTTCACATGGAGTGTCCCCTAGTAAAACTCTTGCATTCCCATCTCAACATCTGCTTCTCAGAGGCCCAAAATGACACAGCTACTATTTACTAAGAACCTACTGCGTGAAGGAGTATATCATAGTGTGTTTGGGGAAGTTATTTAACCTCTCCTAACTGTTCTCTCATCTATAAAGTGGGGTTGTTGTAAAAATTAAATGAAATAATCTACAAAGAGTAATTTCTACAGTCCCTGGGATACAGCAAGTACTCAATAACTGGTATGTAACACTAAGAGTATTATGCCATATGCTAGAGTCTGTGTGAGAAATTTTTTATTACTTGTAATTCTTGTTAAATATCAAATATTATTGTGCTCATTTAACATATGAGGTAACTAGTGTTCACTGAAGTTAAAATAACTTGTTCAAATTACTTTATATACTTCAACCTGGGATTCAAACTCAGCAAGTTCTGTAGAAGACAGCAATGCACACGTATGCTAGCAAAGAATCCATTGCTGTTACCTAGAATGTAAAGGAGCTCCACACCCTCTATGGCATGGTATGTACTCTGTAATTAATAAAAACTACTTTGGGGATTCATTAATAACTTTAAGTCTACTCTTAATTCCACCATGTATATGACATTAGAATCTATCAATGGGTGCTTAAACCAAGAATTTGTCAAAAAGTTCAGAAGATAAATATATAATGCCACTGCCACTGCCTGATGAATAATGGTCAGTTATTTTATTTTATTTTTTGCATTTTATTTTATTGTTTATTTTTTGAATTTTATTTTATTTTTTATACGAAGGTGCTTATTAGTTATCTATTTTATACATATTAGTGTATATATGTCAATCCCAATATCCCAATTCATCCCCCCTCTGCCTGCTTGACCCCCTTGGTGTCCATATGCTTGTTCTCTACATCAGTGTTTCTATTTCTGTCTTGCAAACCGGTTCATCTGTACCATTTTTCTAGGTTCCACAAATATGCATTAATATACAATATTTATTTTTCTCTTTCTGACTTACTTCACTCTGTATGATAATCTCTAGTTCCATCCACATCTCTACAAATGAACCAATTAAGTTCCTTTTTATGGCTAGTAATATTTCATTGTATATATGCACCACATCTTCCTTATCCATTCGTCTGTCAATGGGCATTTAGGATGCTTCCATGACCTGGCTATTGTAAATAGAGCTGCAATGAACATTGGGGTGTATGTGTCTTTTTGATTTATGGTTTTCTCTGGGTACATGCCCAGTCGTGGGATTGCTGGGTCATATGGTAATTCTATTTTTAGTTTTTTAAGGAGCCTCCATACTGTTCTCCATAGTGGCTGTATCAATTTACATTCCCACCGACAGTGCAAGAAGGTTCCCTTTCCTCCACACCCTCTCCAGCATTTGTTGTTTGTAGATTTTCTGATGATGCCCATACTAACCAGTGTGAGGTGATACCTCATTGCAGTTTCGATTTGCATTTCTCTAATAATTAGTGATGTTGAGCATCTTTTCATGTTCCTCTTGGCCATTTGTATGTCTTCTTTGGAGAAATGTCTATGTAGGTCTTCTGCCCATTTTTTCATTGGGTTGTTTATTTTTTTAATATTGAGGTGCATGAGCTGTTTATATATTTTGGAGATTAATCCTTTGTCTGTTGATTCATTTGCAAATACTCTCTCCCATTCTGAGGGTTGGGTTTTCATTTGTTTATAGTTTCCTTTGCTGTGCAAAAGCTAGTAAATTTCATTAGGTCCCATTTGTTTTAATTTCCATTACTCTAGGAGGTGGGTCAAAAAAATCTTGCTGTGATTTATGTCAAAGAGTGCTCTTCCTAGGTTTTCCTCTAAGAGTTTTATAGTTTCTGGCCTTACATTTAGGTCTTTAATCCATTTTGAATTTATTTTTATGCATGGTGTTAAGGAGTGTTGTACTTTCATTCTTTTACATGTAGCTGCCCAGTTTTCCCAGCACCACTTACTGAAGAGACTGCCTTTTCTCCATTGTATATCCTTGCCTCCTTTGTTATACAATAGTTGACCATAGGTGCGTGGGTTTATCTCTGGGCTTTGTATCCTGTTCCATTGATCTATATTTCTGTTTTGGTGCCAGTACCATATTGTCTTGATGCCTGTAGCTTTGTAGTATACTCTGAAGTCAGGGAATCTGATTCCTCCAGATCCGTTTTTTTCTCTCAAGATTGCTTTGGCTATTCAGTTTCTTTTGTGTCTCCATACAAATTTTTAGATTTTTTTGTCTAGTTCTTTAAAATATGCCATTGGGGAGTCAGCTCAACCCACCACTAGTCCCTCCCATCAGGAAGCTTGCACAAGCCTCTCAGATAGCCTCATCCACCAGAGGGCAGACAGCAGAAGCAAGAAGAACTACAATCCTACAGGTTGTGGAAGAAAAACCACATTCACAGAAAGATACACAAGATGAAAAAGCAGAGGGCTATGTACCACATGAAGTAACAAGATAAAACCCCAGAAAAACAACTAAATGAAGTGGAGATAGGCAACGTTCCAGAAAAAGAATTCATAATAATGATAGTGAAGATGATCCAGGACCTCAGAAAAAGAATGAAGGCAAAGATCAAGAAATGTAAGAAATGTTTAAAAAAGACCTACAAAAATTAAAGAACAAACAGAGATGAACAATACAATAAATAAAATGAAAACTACACTACAAGGATTCAGTAGCAGAGTAACTGAGGCAGAAAAACGTATAAGTGACCTGGAAGACAGAATGGTGGAATTCACTGCAGTGGAACTGAATAAAGAAAAAAGAATGAAAAGAAATGAAGACAGCCTAAGAGACCTCTGGGACAACATTAAACGCAACAAAATTCACATTATAGGGGCCCCAGAAGGAGAAGAGAGAGAGAGAAAGGACCCCAGAAAATATTTGAAGAGATTATAGTCGAAAATTTCCCTAACATGGGAAAGGAAATAGCCACCCAAGTCCAGGAAGCGCAGCGAGTCGCATACAGGATAAACCCTAGGAGAAACACACCGAGACACATAGTAATCAAATTGGCAAAAATTAAAGACAAAGAAAAATATTGAAAGCAGCAAGGGAAAAACGACAAATAACATACAAGGGAACTCCCTTAAGGTTAACAGCTGACTTCTCAGCAGAAACTCTACAAGCCAGAAGGCAGTGGCATGATATACTTAAAGTGATGAAAGGGAAGAACCTACAAACAAGATTACTCTACCCGGAAAGGATCTCATTCAGATTCAACAGAGAAATCAAAAGCTTTACAGACAAGCCAAAGCTAAGAGAATTCAGCACCACCAAACCAGCTCTACAACAAATGCTAAAGGAACTTCTCTAAGTGGGAAACACAAGAGAAGA
>NC_041228.1:28849064-28852361 GCF_002837175.3 Physeter macrocephalus | reverse complement strand
AAAAGCACATGGAGGCTAAACAATACGTTACCAAATAACCAAGAGATCACTGAAGAAATCAAAGAGGAAATCAAAAAATATCTAGAGATAAATGACAGTGAAAACACGATGATCCAAAAGCTATGAGATGCAGCAAAAGCAGTTCTAAGAGGGAAGTTTATGGCGATACAAGCCTACCTCAAGAAACAAGAAAAATCTCAAATAAACAATCTAATCTTATACCTAAAGGAACTAGAGAAAGAACAAACAAAACCCAAAGTTAGCAGAAGGTAAGAAATCATAAAGATCAGAGCAGAAATAAATGAAACAGAAACAAAGAAAACAATAGCAAAGATAAATAAAACTAAAAGCTGGTTGTTTGAGAAGATAAACAATATTGATAAAATTTGATGATAGCTAGAATCATCAAGAAAAAGAGAGAGAGGACTCAAATCAATAAAATTAGAAATGAAAAAGGAGAAGTTACAACAGACACCGCAGAAATACAAAGCATCCGAAGAGCCTACTTCAAGCAACTCTATGCCAATAATATGAACAACCTGGAAGAAATGGACAAATTCGTAGAATGGTATAACCTTCCAAGACTGAAGCAGGAAGAAATAGAAAATATGAACAGATGAATCACAAGTAATGAAATTGAAACTGTGATTAAAAATCTTCCAACAAACAAAAGTCCAGGACCAAATGGCTTCACAGGTGAATTCTATCAAACATTTAGAGAACAGCTAACACCCATCCTTCTTAAACTCTTCCAAAATATTGCAGAGGAAGGAACACTCCCAAACTCATCCTATGAGGCCACCATCACCCTGATACCAAAATCAGACAAAGGTACTAGAAAAAAAGAACACTACAGACCAATATCACTGATGAATATAGATGCAAAAACCCTGAACAAAATACTCAACATAATAAAGGCCATATACGACAAACCCACAGCAAACATCATTCTCAGTGGTGAAAAACTGAAAGCATTTCTTCTAAGATCAGGAAGAATACAAGGATGTCCACTCTCACCACTATTATTCAACATAGTTTTGGAAGTCCTAGCCACGGCAATCAGAGATGAAAGAGAAATGAAAGGAATACCAATTGGAAAAGAAGAAGTAAAACTGTCTGTTTGCAGATGACATGATACTATACATAGAGAATCCTAAAGATGCCACCTGAAAACTACTAGAGCTAATCAATGAATATGGTAAAGTTGCAGGATACAAAATTAATGCACAGAAATCTCTTGTATTCCTACACACTAATAATGAAAAATCTGACAGAGAAATTAAGGAAACACTCCCATTTACCATTGCAGCAAAAAGAATAAAATACCTAGGAATAAACCTACCTAGGGAGGAAAAAGACCTGTATGCAGAAAACTATAAGATACTGATGAAATATATTAAAGATGACACCAACAGATGGAGAGATATACCATGTTCTTGGATTGGAAGAATCAACATTGTGAAAATGACTCTACTACCCAAAGCAATCTACAGATTCAATGCAATCCCTATCAAACTACCACTGGCATTTTTTACAGAACTAGAACAAAAAATTTCACAATTTGTATGGAAACACAAAAGACCCCGAATAGCCAAAGCAATCTTGAGAACGAAAAATGGAGCTGGAGGAATCAGGCTTCCTGACTTCAGACTATACTACAAAGTTACAGTAATCAAGACAGTATGGTACTGGCACAAAAACAGAAATATAGATCAATGGAACAGGATAGAAAGCCCAGAGATAAACCCACACACATATGGTCACCTTATCTTTGATAAAGGAGGGAAGGATATACAGTGGAGAAAAGACAGCCTCTTCAATAAGTGGTGCTGGGAAAACTGGACAGCTACATGTAAAAGTATGAAATTAGAACACTCCCTAACACCATACACAAAAATAAACTCAAAATGGATTTGAGACCTAAATGTAAGACCAGACACTAAAACTCCTAGAGGAAAACATAGGAAGAACACTCTTTGACATAAATCACAGCAAGATCTTTTTTGATCCACCTCCTAATGGAAATTAAAACAAAAGTAAACAAGTGGGACCAAATGAAACTTGAAAACTCTTGCACAGCAAAGGAAACCATAAGCAAGATGAAAAGACAACCCTCAGAATGGGAGAAAATATTTGCAAAGGAATCAATGGACAAAGGATTAATCTCCAAAATGTATAAACTAGAGAACAAACAAATGGAAACCAAGGGGGGAAACCGCAGGGGGTTGGGGATGGTGGTGTGATGAATTGGGTGATTGGGATTGACATGTATACACTGTTGTGTATTAAATTGATGACTAAAAAATAAATAAATAAATAAATAAATTGATGACTAATAAGAACCTGCTGTATAAAAAAATTAAATTTAATTTAAAAATTAAAAAAATGCCATTCCTAATTTGATAGGGATTGCATTGAATCTGTTTATTGCTTTGGGTAGTATAGTCATTTTCACAATATTGATTTTTCCAATCCAAGAACATGGTATATCTCTCCATCTGTTTGTGCCATCTTTGATTTCTTTCATCAGCGTCTTACAGTTTTCTGAGTACAGGTCTTTTACATCCTTACATAGCTTTATTCCTAGGCATTTTATTCCTTTTGTTGCAGTGGTGAATGGGATTGTTTCCTTAATTTCTCTTTCTGATCTTTCGTTTTAGTGTATAGGAATGCAAGAGATTTCTGTGCATTAATTTTGTATCCTGCTACTTTACCAAATTCATTGATTAGCTGTAGTAGTTTTCACATGGCATCTTTAGTATTATCTATGTATAGTATGATGTATCTGTAAACAGTGACAGTTTTACTTCTTTTCCAACTTGTATTCCTTTTATTTCTTTTTCTTCTCTGATTGCCGTGGCTAGGACTTCCAAAACTATGTTGAAAAACAGTGGTTGGAGTGGACATCCTTGTCTTGTTCCTGATCTTAGAGGAAATGCTTTCAGTTTTTCACCATTGAGAATGATGTTTGCTGTGGGTTTGTCATATATGGCCTTTATTATGTTGATGTAGTTTCCCCTCTCTTCCCACTTTCTGGAGAGTTTTTATCATACATGGGTGTTGAATTTTGTCAAAAGCTTTTTCTGCATCTATTGAGATGATTATATGGTTTTTATTCTTCACTTTTTTAATATGGTGTATCACATTGATTGATTTGCATATATTGAAGAATCCTTGCATCCCTGGGAAAAATCCCACTTGATCATGGTGTATGATCCTTTTAATGTGCTGTTGGATTCTGTTTGCTAGTATTTTGTTGAGGATTTTTGCATCTATATTCATCAGTTATATTGGTCC
>NC_041228.1:28846100-28848340 GCF_002837175.3 Physeter macrocephalus | reverse complement strand
ATTAGAGAAATGCAAATCAAAACTACAATGAGGTATCAACTCACACCAGTTAGAATGGGCATCATCAGAAAATCTACAAACAACAAATGCTGGAGAGGGTGTGGAGAAAAGGGAACCCTCTTGCACTGTTGGTGGGAATGTAAATTGATACAGCCACTATGGAGAACAGTATGGAGATTCCTTAAAAAACTAAAAATAGAATTACCATATGATCCAGCAATCCCAGTACTGAGCATATTACCAGAGAAAAACATAATTAAAAAAGATGCATGCACCCCAATGTTCACTGTAACACAGTTTACAATAGCCACGTCATCAAAGCTACCTAAATGCCCATTGACAGATGAATGGATAAAGAAGTTGTGGTACATATATACAATGGAATATTACTCAGCCATAAAAAGGAACGAAATTGGGTCATTTGTTGAGACGTGGATGGATCTAGAGACTGTAATACAGAGTGAAGTAAGTCAGAAAGAGAAAAACTAATATTGTATATTAACACATGTATGTGGAACCTAGAAAAATGGTACAGATGAACCGGTTTGCAGGGTAAAAGTTGAGACACAGATGTAGAGAACAAACAAATGGAAACCAAGGGGGGAAACCGCAGGGGGTTGGGGATGGTGGTGTGATGAATTGGGTGATTGGGATTGACATGTATACACTGTTGTGTATTAAATTGATGACTAAAAAATAAATAAATAAATAAATAAATTGATGACTAATAAGAACCTGCTGTATAAAAAAATTAAATTTAATTTAAAAATTAAAAAAATGCCATTCCTAATTTGATAGGGATTGCATTGAATCTGTTTATTGCTTTGGGTAGTATAGTCATTTTCACAATATTGATTTTTCCAATCCAAGAACATGGTATATCTCTCCATCTGTTTGTGCCATCTTTGATTTCTTTCATCAGCGTCTTACAGTTTTCTGAGTACAGGTCTTTTACATCCTTACATAGCTTTATTCCTAGGCATTTTATTCCTTTTGTTGCAGTGGTGAATGGGATTGTTTCCTTAATTTCTCTTTCTGATCTTTTGTTTTAGTGTATAGGAATGCAAGAGATTTCTGTGCATTAATTTTGTATCCTGCTACTTTACCAAATTCATTGATTAGCTGTAGTAGTTTTCACATGGCATCTTTAGTATTATCTATGTATAGTATGATCATGTATGTGGAACCTAGAAAAATGGTACAGATGAACCGGTTTGCAGGGTAAAAGTTGAGACACAGATGTAGAGAACAAACAAATGGAAACCAAGGGGGGAAACCGCAGGGGGTTGGGGATGGTGGTGTGATGAATTGGGTGATTGGGATTGACATGTATACACTGTTGTGTATTAAATTGATGACTAAAAAATAAATAAATAAATAAATAAATTGATGACTAATAAGAACCTGCTGTATAAAAAAATTAAATTTAATTTAAAAATTAAAAAAATGATTTGCATATATTGAAGAATCCTTGCATCCCTGGGAAAAATCCCACTTGATCATGGTGTATGATCCTTTTAATGTGCTGTTGGATTCTGTTTGCTAGTATTTTGTTGAGGATTTTTGCATCTATATTCATCAGTTATATTGGTCCATAATTTTCTACCTTTGTAGTATCTTTGTTTGGTTTTGGTATCAGGGTGATGGTGGCCTTGTGTAATGAGTTTGGGAGTGTTCCTTCCTCTGCAAATTTTTGGGAGAGTTTAAGAAGTTGGGTGTTTGCTCTTCTCTAAATATTTGATGGAATTCACCTTTGAAGCCATCTGGTCCTGGACTTTTGTTTATTGGAAGATTTTTAGTCACAGTTTCAAATTCATTACTTGTGATCCATCAGCTCATATTTTCTATTTTTTCCTGGTTCAGTCTTGGAAGGTTATACCTTTCTAAGAATTTGTCCATTTCTTCCAGGTTGTCCATTTTATTGGCATAGAGTTGCTTGTAGTAGTCCCTTAGGATGCTTTGTATTTCTGCGGTATCCATTGTAACTTCTCCTTTTTCATTTCTAAGTTTATTAATTTGAGTCCTCCCCCTCTTTTTCATGATGGGTCTGGCTAAAGGTTTATCAATTTTGTTTATCTTATCAAAGAACCAGCTTCTAGCCTATTATTCTTTGCTATTTCCTTTATTTCTATTTCATTTATTTCTGCTCTGATCTTTATGATTTCTTTTCTTCTACTAACTTTGGGTTTTGCTTGTTCTTCTTTCTCTAGTTCCTTTAGGTGTAAGGTTAGATTGTTTAT
>NC_041228.1:28747102-28846081 GCF_002837175.3 Physeter macrocephalus | reverse complement strand
TCTTGTGTCTTGAGGTAGGCTTGTATAGCCATAAACTTCCCTCTTAGAACTGCTTTTGCCACATCCCATAGGTTTTGGATCGTCGTGTTTTCATTGTCATTTGTCTCTAGGTATTTTTTGATTTCCTCAGTGATCTCTTATTTCGTAATGTATTGTTTAGCCTCCATGTGTTTTTGTTGTTTACATTTTTTCCCCTTTTAATTTATTCTAATCTCATAGTGTTGTGGTTGGAAAAGATGCTTGATATGATTTCAATTTCTTAAATTTACTGAGGCTTGATTTATGACCCAAGATGTGATCTATCCTGGAGAATATTCTGTGTGCACTTGAGAAGAAAGTTTAATCTGTTGTTTTTGGATGTAATATCCTATAAATATCAATTAAATCTATCTGGTCTATTGTGTCACTTAAAGCTTGTCTTTCCTTATTAATTTTCTCTCTGGATGATGTGTCCATTGGTGTAAGCGAGGTGTAAAGTCCCCCACTATTATTGTGTTACTGTCGATTTCCTCTTTTATAACTGTTAGCATTTCCCTTATGTATTGAGGTGCTCCTATGTTGGGTGCATATATAAGTGTTATATCTTCTTCTTGGATTGATCCCTTGATCATTATGTAGTGTCCTTCCTTGTCTCTTGTAACATTCTTTATTTTAAAGTCTATTTTATCTGCTATGAGTATTGCTCTTCCAGATTTCATTTGATTTCCATTTGCATGGAATATCTTTTTCCATCTCCTCACTTTCAGTCTGTATGTGCCCCTAGGTCTGAACTGGGTCTCTTGTAGACAGCATATATATGCGCCTTGTTTTTGTATCCATTCAGTGAGCCTGTGTCTTTTGGCTGGAGCACTTAATCCATTCACATTTAAGGTAATTATCGATATGTATGTTCCTATTTCCATTTTCTTAACTGTTTTGTGTTTGTTATTGTAGGTCCTTTCCTACTCTTGTGTTTCCCACTTGAGAAGTTCCTTTAGTATTTGTTGTAGAGCTAGTTTGGTGGTGCTGAATTCTCTTAGCTTTTGCTTGTCTGTAAAGGTTTTAATTTCTCCGTCAAATCTGAGTGAGATCCTTGCCGGGTAGAGTAATATTGGTTGTAGCTTCTTCCTTTTCATCACTTGAAATATATTGTGCCACTCCCTTCTGGCTTGTAGAGTTTCTGCTGAGAAATCAGCTGTTAACCTCAAGGGAGTTCCCTTGTATGTTATTTGTCATTTTTCCCTTGTTGCTTTTAATAATTTTTCTTTGTCTTTAACTTTTGTCAATTTGATTAGTATGAGTCTTGGTGTGTTTCTCTTTGGGTTTACCCTGCCTGGGACTCTCTGTGCTTCCTGGACTTGGGTGGTTATACTCTTTCCCATATTAGTGAAGTTTTTGACTACAATCTCATCAAATATTTTCTCTAGCCCTTCTTCTCTCTCTTCTATTTCTGGGACCCCTTATAATGTGATTTTTGGTGCATTTGATGTTGTCCCAGAGGTCTCTTACGCTGTCTTCATTTCTTTTCATTCTTTTTTCTTTATTCTGTTCCACTGCAGTGAATTCCACCATTCTGTCTTCCAGGTCACTTATCCATTCTTCTGCCTCAGTTACTCTGCTATTGATTCCGTCTAGGATATTTTTCATTTCAGTTATTGTATTCTTTATCTCTGTTTGTTCTTTAATTCTTCTAGGTGTTTGTTCTTTAATTTTTGTAGGTCTTTGTTAAACATTTCTTACATCTTCTTGAACTTTTCCTTCATTCTTTTTCTGAGGTCCTGGATCATCTTCACTATCATTATTCTGAATTCTTTTTCTGGAAGATTGCCTATCTCCACTTCACTTAGTTGTTTTTCTGGGGTATTGTCTTGTTCCTTCATCTGGTACATAGTCTTCTGTGTTTTCATTTTGTCTATCTTTCTGTGAATGTGGTTTTCGTTCCACAGGCTGCAGGATTGTAGTTCTTCCTGTTTCTGCTGTCTGACCTCTGGTGGATGAGGCTATCTAAGAGGCTTGTGCAAGCTTCCTGATGGAAGGGACTGGTGGTGTGTAAAGCTGGGTGTTGTTCTGGTTGGCAGAGCTCAGTAAAACTTTAATCCACTTGTCTGCTGATGGGTGGGGCTGAGATCCCTCCCTGTTGGTTGTTTGGCCTGAGGCGACCCAGTACTGGAGGCTACAGGCTCTTTGGTGGGACTCGTGGCAGACTCTTGGAAGGCTCATGCCAAGGAGTACTTCCCAGAACTTCTGCTGCCAGTGTCCTTGTCCACCCGGTGGGCCACAGCACCCCCACCCCCCCCAAGGCCTCTGCAGGAGACCCTCCAACACTAGCAGGTAGGTCTGGGTCAATCTCCTATGGGGTCCCTGCTCCTTCTCTCTGGGTCCTGTTGTGCACACTACTTTGTGTGTTCCCTCCAAGCGTGGAGTCTCTGTTTCCCCCAGTCCTGTCGAAGTACTGCAATCAATTCCTGCTATCCTTCAAAGTCTGATTCTCTGGGAATTCTTCCTCCCATTGCCGGACCCACAGGTTGGGAAGCCTGACATGGGGCTCAGAACCTTCACACCAGTGGGTGGACTTATGTGGTATAATTGTTCTCCAGTTTATGAGTCACCCACAGAGCAGTTATGGGATTTGATTTTACTGTGATTGCGCCCCCTTGTACCATCTCATTGCGGCTTCTCCATTGTCTTTGGATGTGGGGTACCTTTCTTGGTGAGTTCCGGTGTCTTCCTGTTGATGACCGTTCAGCAGTTAGTTGTGATTCCGGTGCTCTCGCAAGAGGGAGTGAGCGCACATCCTTCTATTCTGCCATCTTGAATGAATCACTGTCAACTGCTGATGCCAACGCTTTTCCTCCCAACACTGGAAGCTGACTGATTGCATCACTAAGTCTCTTGTTACTGAACCAAACTTGGGTCTGCTCAGCCACGTGCAGTAAATCCAGTCTAATGACAGTCAGTTGCGGTGAAGGTAAGTGCAGTGTTTATTATAGGGAGCCAAGCGAGGAATTCAGGAGAGCTAGTGTTCAAAAAGCCTGAACTCTGATCAGTTATTTTTGTAGAATGGCTCCCAGTTTGGGTTTGATTGATGTTTTCTTATGATTAGATTGAGGTTATGTTTAATATTCCATAATCTTGCTATTGCTAGAAAAATTACATCAACTAAAATCACTCCCCCTCTGTTCCCACCCCACCCACATGACAAATGTTCAAGCCCATTAGCAAAAGATGCAAAAGAAATAATAATAGAAACATCATGAGTAGATGAAGGTAAAATATTATAATGCTGAAAGAATTTCTAGTGAGGTGGCAGCAATCTGAACCAAATGGCAGCTTTTGCAGCATACCTATATTATTCCTTACTTCATAGTTTTAAGATAAAAAAATTGCAAGTACAATTTTAAAAATTATGGTACATAAAGTTTTCAAAAAGTTGATATTATGCTGTTTCCTCAGGAATGAGGTGGTGCTGGATGTGGTTGGTGGAATGGATTTAGGAGGTGGGCAGTTTTCTTAGAGACATTCTGCCAGGAAACCAGTCTCTTTCCCAAATAAATCCATGAGGTTGATTAAATAAGCCCTCCTATATGTAAAAAAGCACATGATTTACCATCTTAAGGATAATATGGCCACATTATGCCAAGTGTGGCCATATTATTGGCCTTTAAGCCAACTTTAGCCAAGAGTGGTCAGCATGACCTTACAAAGAAAAAGATAACCAGTAAAGATGACCTTGTGGCCTGGTGGCAAGGGTAATATACTTCAGGACTACAGGTCTGAGCAAATCAAACCACCAAAGAGAGGGATAGTTGAAGAATGAAAATTACATCTGCAACAGAATAATATGTAATAATAAATGCATAAGTTAACATTCAGTATATTTTTGTGTGAGTTTTGTTTATTGTGAATAAATACTCTTAAGAACATTTTTCAAGTAAAGAATTCAGTTATAGTTCTATTGCAGAAAATGGAGTCTAGATGAGCTCCAGAGACCATCAAGTCACAGTAATAGTACATAGAGACTCCCAGATGTTTGGTACCCAAAAGGGATGTTTACAAAAACACATTTTTGCAAAAGGTCTGTTACATTTGCACAGATGTATGTGTGTATGAGAACATAAAATGCACTTTGGGGAAATTAAATAAATATTGTTTGAAAAAGTGGACTTTTAAGTATGGTTATAAATCTCAAAAAGAAATAGCTCTAATTTATTGCCCATCTAGGAGAAATTCTGGGTGTACTCTTTCTGGATGTACTTTCCTCTTCATTCTTACAACTATGGCACAGGGGAGTAATTATCAGTTTGTGAATTCTACTGTGAAAGGACCTAAGTGACTTCACTGGAAATCTTTCCCAGAGACTTTCCTTTGCTTTTTAAAATAATATAATTGGATGTGAAATGAATGGCTGGCATATTTTATAACATATATATTGCAAATGACGGCAGACTTGAAAGAACTAGAAGTGCCTGAATGCTATGGTTGTGCCAGTAATGGAGGCATAGGCTCTTGGGTTTTGTGGGAATGTATTAAATTACAAAACCTTTTAAAAATGTAATAAAAAACAATGTTCATAAGGTTCCTAAAACAACTCTATATTAATCTGGCTTTTGGTAAATAAAACTCTAAGGAAAACTTCCTTCCAAATGTGAACGTGTCACAGTAAAAATATATTAACATGGAAGGAATGAAGATGAAATAAGTAATATTTTCCCTTAAACACAAAGGGATTATAGTTATGATTCACTAATTAGAAACAATAACATGATTTAAAAGCTATGATGAATTTTATATGAGAGTTGTAGTAGACCAATTTATTTTGATGGATATCAGAGTAGAAAATTGAGATTATAAACTGTGCTACATAATGTAGGATATTTGAATTCACTATGATTAAGACAGAACAAAGCAGTCAGTAGATTCTAAATAAATGATTTGATGACTCTGTTGAATATTGCAAAAATCAATTAACATGGTATTATGCTTTGTCCTGTTAAATAATGTCCATTTTATAAAAGCCATAAGGCTTATTAAATTTAAGAAGTTGCTTTAGTCTTTCATAATGTCTTAAGACATTAATTAAGTAAACCATGACCATAAAAAAGAAGCATTCTAGAAAGCTTTGTGGGCCAATCTGGCTTGATAAATAATCAAAGCTTATCCCATCTCAAAGAAAATGTGGGATTATTCAAAGTTATTCATTTTTGGCCCTAATTCATTTTGATGTATTGTTATTCTAACTATTCAAACATGACTTTGTAGGACAAAAATAGAAATCATAAGATAGCGTCACATTAAAAAAAGCATATAATAGATCACATTCATGTGCCTTTTTCATTCTGCTGTTGAGATCATTAATGAAATAGTAATTTCCATGGTGTTGGACATGGCATAATCTACTATTTGGCTGCTGGGATAGTTTCCTGATATTTGTCACCAATATTGGGCAGTTGTTCAATCAGATAAAGTGGATTAAATATTTTTAATGTGCACGAATGAAAACTCTTCTTTTTGAAAGGAATGAGAAGGTGAGAGGTAAAACTTTGAGAACATTTGTAAAGGTGGATTTACATAAAGTATGCTTGATGTTTGTGTTGCCAAGGTTATGGTTTTATCTATAGAAGGTATTTTAAAATTTACTTTATTATTACATTATAAAATGTTAAAGAAGAATACAGAAGTTTTGTCACTGACATGCCAGTTTTTTCCTGAGTGTGTCTGAGGAAAGCAAGTTTTACTGGACATCTGAAATGTTATAAAATATGCACAGTCACTGTCCTCACTTCAGAGAGTACTGTTGGTGACAAACATTTTTCCTGTAAATATTTCATCTTTCTCCTATGAACTAAACATCTCATCTCCCACCCTATGAATTTCCCATCTTCTTAACCGACTAGTAGCAAGAACCTGAGCAAATAATATCATTTCAGGGCCTCATATTAGGAAATGCGTACAATGTTCATTAGTGTTTTTCAAAATATGGGTCATTACCCCATTTGTGGGTCACAACTAATATTTTTATAAAATAAAATGGAATTGACTCAATTTGAATAGAAAATATAGAGAACAAGACACAGTAAAAGGCTTGTTTGCAAATTTTGTTTCAGTTTTAAATATCTGTATGCACAGTGTGATATATAGTGTATCCCTTAATATAAGATGTAGGCAAAAAAGTTTGACAAATACTGTTCTAAAGAATCATAAGTTCCTTCTAAGTCTAAAATGAAATTATTCTAGTTTCCAGCTCAAAAACTCTGATATTGACCTCTTTTAACCTTATGTAATATGGTTTATTGCCTGACAGACAACAGTAGCCAGCTATTGGGTTGGCCAAAAAGTGCCTTCGGATTTTAAGTAAAAATAAAAAACATTTTTCATTTTCACCAAGACTTTTATTGAACAAAGTATTCACCCTTTTGTTCCACTAGCTTCTGCCATCATCTCCCATTCCCCATCACTTGCATTACCGCCCAAACCATTCCCCCACCTCCCCGGTCCATGGAAAAATTGTCTTCCATGAAACTGGTCCCTGGTGCCAAAAAAGGTTGCGGACCACTGCTCTCAAGTACTACCAAGTTCCATCTACAATGAATACTCAAAAAAACAAAAAACAAAAAAGCAAACAAACAAACAAACAAAAAAACACTTGCAAATTTCAAAGCCAACCTAAATTCTTTCTCTCTTTCTCTAAATACACATATGCATACACACACACAGTTCTAAAAGATCCTCTTCAGTTTAACTCTTATATTGGGGTAACTCCAAAAAACAAACTTATGTCATAAATTAAGCATCTGAATTCTTGTAAACATCAGTTAGTTGTTATCAAAACAGATAATGTGTATTCCTCATCAAATAAATCATCCCGGAACATTAAATTATTTTAAAAGAAAATACTATATATTGTGTTGGCCAAAAAGTGCCTTCGGTTTTTAAGTAAAAATAAAAGACACATTTTTCATTTTCACCAAGAACTTCATTGAACAGCGTATTCACCCTTTTGTTCCACTAGCTTCTGCCATTTTTCAGGCAACTTCATAATTTCATCTTCCCAATACTTTTTATCTTTTTGAGAAAAGAACTGTTCTAGGTGCCTCTTATGGTCTTCCAGGGAATTGAAATTTTTTCCATTAAGAGAATTTTGTAAAGACCAAAATAAATGGAAATCTGAAGGTACAATGTTTGGTGAATAGGCAGATGAATGAGAACTTCCCAGCCAAGCTAAGTTTTTGCCTGGTGATCAAAGAAACATGCAGTCTTGCGTTATCCTGATGGAAGGTTATGCATTTTCTGTTGACTAATTCCGAATGCTTTTTGTCTAGTGCTGATTTCAGTTGGTCTAACTGGGAGCAGTAATTTTTGGAATTAATCATTTGGTTTTCTGGAAGGAGCTCATAATAGAGGACTCCCTTCCAATCCCACCATATACACAACATCACCTTCATTGGATGAAGACCGGCCTTTGGTGTGGTTGTTGGTGGTTCACTTTGCTTGCCTCACAATCTCTTCTGTTCCACGCTCTTCTTGTACAGTATCTACTTTTCATCGCCTGTCACAATTTGTTTTTAAATGGAACGTTTTCATTACATTTAAGTAGAGAATCACATGCGGAAATATGGTCAAGAAGTTTTTTTTCGCTTAACTTGCGTGGAACCCAACCATCAAAGCGATGAACATAACCAGGCGGGTGCAAATGATTTTCAACGCTTGATTTGGATATTTTGAGTATGTTGGCTATCTCCCCCGTGGTATAACACTGATTGTTCTCAATTGATGTCTCAATTTGATCGCTATCAACTTCAATGGGTCTACCTGCCCGTGGAACATCATCCAGTGAGAAATCTCCAGCATGAAACTTCGCAAACCACTTTTGACATGTTCAACCACTCACAGTACCTTCTCCATACACTGCACAAATCTTTTTTTTGCGTTTCAGTTGCGTTTTTACCTTTTTGAAATAATATGCCGAAAATGTTGCTTTTTTCCTTCCATCTTCAATGTTAAAATGGCTACAAAAAATTCACCTATTTTGATAAGTTTTTTTTTAAATGCACGCTGATGTGACAGCTGTCATGTGCAATCTAACAAAATTCTTTCAATGAAGTTAAAGACAACTAAGTGCTACTAGAGCCATCTTATGGAAAAAAACGAACGAACCTTTTGGCCAACCCAATACAAGGGCATTTAGTTAAAGTGAGTGAAAAATATTTACTCCCTCAATTAGTTGTACTCGTTATACCCATTGTAAGTCATTAAAAGACAACTTCTTGGGCTTTCACACACTCTGGGTAAATGCCAGACCTAAGGCAGATAGGAGTTTGCCATGTTTGAGAAATAAAAATAGGTGAGAATGGTAGGTATCTAGTGAAAAGAGACAGAATGGTAGGAGATGAAGTAAATCATGGTAAAGTGTTTAGAGTATATTTTTACTGCCAGGGGAGCCATTTTAAAGCTGTAAGCAGAGGACTTCTGTGGCCCTTTTTTTTTAAGACCAGTAGGATCTCTGTATAGAAAATAGATTTTTTACACAGCAAGAATGAAACTAAGAAGGTTAAAAGACTATGACAGTCATTCAGGTGAGAGATGGTTGTGGCTTCTATTAAGGTAGTAGCAGTGGAGATGAAAAAAATAGATGGATTTGGGGAAAGTTTTGGAAGCATACAATACAGAATTTGCTAATAGACTGGATATAGGGGGCTTGGCAAAGAAGGGAATCAATGATACTTCCTAGAATTTTAGTTGCGATGGGGAAGAGCAAGTTGGGGGGCATGGTGGCAGGAATCCAGACTTCTGTTTGGGAGATGTTAACTTTGAGATACATTTTAGGCATCTAAATGAACATGTCAAGAAAGTAGAACTGGGTTTCACGGGAGAAGTAAGGACTGCTGGATTTTATGCATTTGGGCATCATCAACATATAAACAGTATTTATAGCCACAGGACTGCTACTTCCATAAGAGTGTCATTCAGTGTCTCTTTTAGTCTTGATAACAATTCAAGGGAGATATTTTCTTTTTATATCGATATGATTAGTTTCTTTCTATATCTGATCAACTCCTATGCTCAGAGATACATAGGCTAACTGTCAAGCAGCTACTAAATGGTGGAGCCTGGATTCAGATCTGTCTGACAGAGTTCTTGTTCTTTCCACTACACCAGGTTGTTTTACTGAAGTATTACAATATGTGAATTTCTGAGTGAAGGATTTTTAATTTTTTTGAATGAAGGGTTTGTTTTAAAAGGTCTGTCTACTCTAGAGAGAATGAACTTCATTCAGAATCTAATCCAAGTTTATAAATTCAGTAGTCTTTTCTATCCTTATGCAACTTCCCTTGGGCAGGTGCCACTGATAGTTCCTTTTTTTTTCTTTTTAACTCTACTCCTTTGGCATGTGGGATATGACTCTCTGTTTTCCTTTTACCTCATGTTGATTTTCTCTTCTTCACTGACCCTTAAGTATATGTGTTATGCAGGAATTTTTAGCCTTCTTTCTTCACTTTACATATTCCCCCTTTACATTTTTATGTTCTCATTGCTTCAAATACTAAATATACCCTTATGACCCTCAAATTTTTTGCTTCCACTCCAGGCATTTTTTCCCTAGCTCTATCCAACCAGGTCCAAAAGTTTCTGAAAGCAGTTAGCCTGGAGGCTCCCCCATGCGAATAAAGAGGAGCGAAGTGTAGAGGCTGTGATTAATTCATCTACTTATAATCATTTACATATCGGCTGCTTTTATGGAGTTTATAAAATAGAGTGGCAAGCAGACAGTGATCCACGGGGAGCGTTAACTAAGGGTTTGGATTGGCACGAAGCCATTCATGTGAACATAAATAAGTCCTAGGCCACAGGAACATAACTTGCAAAGCAGAATTCTGCTTAGTTCTTCAAAGAGATTTAAGCAGAAATTTTTGAAGTGTATCAGTTCAGCCGAACATTAAAAAGGAAATCGAAGGCGAACCCCATCACGGAAGGAGGAAAAGTTGGGGACAGATAACGGGTTCGCGCAGAACGTTGCATTGCAGCAGGTCATGAAGAGAACAAGGTACCGATTAGGGAGTGGAAAGAGAATGAATACACCTATGTAGAAAAAAGTGAAAAGCCGGGAGTGGCACACGTTAAAGACCCAGAATTTGTTAAGAATCCACGGTAAAATAAACATCTCACCCCAAACCGGCTCCTGCGGCTCCGGCTCCAGCGGCTCCGCCCCCGCGTCCTGACAGACTTACGTGCGGCGCACCTCCCAGCTCATCCCGCCCCCTTTCCCGACTGCCCCTCGGCAGAGCCCCTTGCACGTGTGCAGCGGATCCCGCCCCCTCCGCGCTCTTGGCCAATGAGAAATAGCGTCGTAATTCGCCACCGCCTGGTCTCGGGTCTTGTGACCACGTCTCCCCGCTTTTTCGCCCGGTTGCCTCCAGGTTCTGAGAAGATGGCGAAGGTCTCAGAGCTTTACGATGTCACATGGGAAGGTAACTGCTGCCGGGGCGGGCGCGGAAAGACCAAAAGCCGTGGGAAGCCGTTCGGGAGTACCTGCTGCCCTCGGAGAGCTGGATTTTCCGGTCTCTCTTCGGCATTGGACCGGCAGAGCTGTGGTGGTGGCTGAGGTGGAGGTTGAGGCTGACCCCTTCCTTGGCCCGGCCACCGACTGGGGTTTGCGGTGTTCCCCACGTCTTGCGCCAATAGGCTGACCGAGCGTTCTACCTCCGCTCCAGTCCAACGCCCCAGGGTAGCTTACATTGTAAGGCGGCCGGGACCTGGGGCTAGGGTTGTCGTACGTTTCCTCTGGCTGCTGGGCGGCGCGGAGGAGGCGGGATAGTTGCCTGCAGAAGCGTCTTTGCAGCCGAGAAATACACGGCCTGTACAGGCCTTTGAAGTGCTCTGTAAGGGTTACAATTCTGTGTAGTAAAAGTGTGTGGAAAACCCGTGAACGTATCTGATTCTTTTACATGCCACTTTACATTTCATTCTCTCTTCAAAACTGGGTTTCTGATTTCTCCCCTTGTTAATTATTCCCTGTGCCACACCCCCTCAAAACACATTTACACACACAACTTCCTTCTTATTCCCTACCAGTAATTCCTTTTCTGAAGGGGAAGTACCTCTGGTTTAATCTGAGGTGGAGTTTGTCTTTAAATTTGGATGCAGCCAAACTTTGGACGAGTTCTGTAAGAACTTTCGTGGGAGGCATGCATGCTTAAGAGAAGAGCCTTGAGTTTCTCTAAGGCATGAAATTTGTGTAATCGAAATTTATATTCCCAACATTTCACAGTAGACTTCAGTAGCTTATTTGTTCGGATATTTAAACAATGGCCTGATAACACGTGGACTGAAAACTATGTTGATTGTTCAGTGGTGAGTAAATCTTTCCAGTATTACAAAGTTGAAAACAATAATGGGAAAAGGTAAAATTCTTTTATACTGGAAGTGAATTCAGTGATTTATTATTGTTTTTGTGGCTTCTAGCACACTGTGAACCGCAGTGTTTCTACCTGTACTGGGGAATCCATTATATTAAAAGTATTAAGTTCACAGTGCTAGGTCTTGGAAACAGCAAAGTAAGTAACACAGTCCCTACCTTCAGGGAGTTCATAGTCAAATGGAGAAAGACAGACCTGTAAAATGGTTTTAAAAGGCTGTGTCAGGGTATATTCCTTCAGTAGATACGTGGCTGTTATTTTTAATGCTTTTAAGAAATGTTTCAAATACTTCATGGTTTTTCGAAGGTGCTATTTTGAAGGTATGTTCAATATAAGTTTCTTAGATGATAGTGTTGTGTAGAATGGTAGGGAATGAGTAGGTGTGTAACTACCAGAAGACAAGGTAATTTAAGTAACTTGGACCTTACCCTGTGGACATTCTAAAGATGAGTGACATAATTAGATTTAGATTAATCAATAATAACTACTTCACAAGTTTGTTGAGGAACAAAAGGGAAAACATATGTTAAAGTGCTTTTAAACTATTAAATACATATAAAAAGATGATCTGGCTCCTGCCTGTGTCTCCAGCTTTATCTTAAGCTACTCTTCCCATTGCTCTATGAGCTGGCCACGCTGGCTTTTGTTGAATTCCCTAAATGTGCGATGCCCCTGTAGTCTTAAGACTGGATACAATCTATTCCTTCTGATAGGAGTGTTCCCTCCTGGTTCTTCTCTTATACTCTGCTCTACTGACTATACTTTTATCATTTCTCGGAATTCCCCTCAAAGGTCACATACTTCAGAGAGCCTTCCTTGACCACCCTACCCCCGCTCGTTCTCCATCCCATCCCGCCACCAAAATTTAAAAGAGAAAAGACAACAAAAACACGTAACAAAACTTACCCCTTGTACTTTAACTATGTGTCCTCATACTATTGAAGTACTTACCCAATTGTGTTAAGTTAAAAAATTTTGTCTCTCCTAGAATGAAGAGGGACCAGGCCTGTCTTGTTCTAGTGCATGACATATTGGAGGAACTCAGTAATCTGCTGACTAAATGAATTGTTAGTAGGATTAATAAATTTAAAAATCATCACAAAAAATACTATAAGTAATTTTCTTAGTGTTGGAGTGATTTTTTTTAGTATCTTAGACTTAGGCAACTCACTTAGCAAATAGAATATAGTTTGCTCATTTTAATTAATGTAATTAATGAGTAGAATTAAAATTCTATTTTAGGAGACTTTTAGGAAAAGAGTATTGTAGATTTTTCTTCCAGAGACTTTTGGTAACAAGAGGATGATGGGAGGACCCTCGGGTTAGTTTTTTTGTTTAGATTTTGGAGGGGCGGGAATGTCAGTTGACCTGTGTCCTTTAAGAATTCCATTGAATAGCATCATGAATTAAAGTACTGGAAATTGTTAGTTCAAAGAGTAGTGTGATTCTTGTGATAGGAAAATTTATCACATATTTATAAAAGACGTATATACTAAGTTTAACAGTCTCTTAGTCTCTATTGGGCTCTATTAAAAAGTAGGTATATGGTTTATTTATCAGCCAGTTGAAAGTTATTGATGTTTATTATATAGAGGAGTTTGGAGGTGGGAAAGAGTTGAAGGAGGGTATAGTCAAATTTGTTGAGAATAGGGTATTTGGGCAGAATATGGATAGGAAGCCTTGCACAGTGCCTGGCGTATAAGAGGCATTAAATGAATATTTGTTGAAAAAATATTTATTAAAAATGTTTGAGGGGAGTTTAGTTGTATATGCTCACTGTCTCTACTTCTCTTTTTATTCAGTCCTTTAAACAACCACAATTTGGTTTCCATGCTCTATTAGTCCAGTAAGATTTCTAGGGAGATCTAATGCCGGGTCTAATGTATCTGTTTTGTACATCTATACTACATTTGTCATTGCAGGTCATTCCCTCTATGAAAAATTCTTTCGTTGGTTTCTTAATAGCATTAAGGCTCTCTTTTTACTTTTCAGAACTTTTTTGTGTTCTCTACATCCATTTGCTCCTTAATTTTTGATGTCCCCAGTGGTTCTTTCCTTAGCCCTCTTCTTAATCTGTTATTGGTGGTGATTAATCCTGAGTTCAACAGACTTCTAACTGATGCAGGCATAGGTGTTATGTGGTCTGTGACTTTCCTGAAATTATATGCAAAATTGAGTGTGTTTTTAAACATGTACATATTTCTGGGGGAAAGTTGGTTCAAAGGTCCCATCAGCTTCGAAGAGCTCTAAAAAGGTTGAATGTCTTCTGTGGGTAATCATCCACACCTAGCTTTAATTATTAGCCTATATGCTAAATGACATGTTAGTTAAACATATATTTGAGTACTTTGTGCCAGCTGCTGTTCCAGTTCTTGAGGATACAGTGCTGAAAAAGATAGGCAGGGTTCCAGGTCTCATGGCATGTACCCTGAGATTTCACTTCTGCACTAAAGGTTCATATTTATGGATATGTAAATATTTAGTGAAGGTCATTTTTGCAAGGTAAGAGCTGGAGAGGTAGGTTAGTGCCTTGAATACTAGCCTAAGGAGTTTGGACTTTATTTTGTAGATAGTTGGGAGCCACTTTCCTCCTTAAAAAAAAAAAAAAAGAAAAAAGATCAGTGACTCCTTTTGTTAAACTTAAAATTTTAAATGGACTTTTGATATAGGGCAGGGCTTTTTCTTTGATAGGGATCTCCTGATTGAAATTCCCTGTCAACTTTAATAAACCATTTTTAACTTCGCTTTCTGCAACATGGGACAAGAACATAAAGACCCTTGTATAGCAGCTTCAGTGCACAAGTCCTGTAGATTTTTATTATTTTCCTCTTATTTTTAATTGAGTCACCTTAATATAACAGCAGTTTTTGAAAGCTCTTTACCTTTGTGGAGTCTTTTCAAAGCATACAGCTTTGTTTTATAGAAAAAGTTGATATCCTTTGCATTCAAGTTTTATTTGGCTTTTGTAATATTTAATTATAGTATATAATTACATTAAGTTTAACTGCCACGAACTAGTTTGCATGCAAACACAACTGACTTTTTAAAATGTAACAAATAATGGAAACAACCGAGAGCTAGCTGATGAGGCCTGTTGGCCAAGAGCTTCTCAAATGCTAGGGGCATCATTAGTATTTTTTGCAGAAAGAAATTCTTTGATTATAACTGGAGGATAGTTAGAGTTTTTAATGAACCTTATTAATGTCACCCGTCATATTTTTTTCATTGAAGTATAGTTAATTTACAAACACCCCTCATATTTTAATTACTTGTTTACATTCTTTACACACACAAATCTTCTCAGTGCTTGCAATGACCAGCATAGTGGTGAGAGTCAAAAAATAGCTCTCAGTAAATGCTAATTAAAATTTTTGTAGCACTTTATATTTTATGAAGTGCTTTACATAAATTATCTGATATTAGGAGTTCTAATATCAGCTGGGAGGGGAGAGGATCTGGAGATTGACTTAATAACCAGTGTCTAAGGATCTAATCAATCATGCCTACAGACTGAAACCTTCATAAAAGCCCCTAAACTTAAGGGTTTGTAGAACTTCTAGGTTGGTGGATACATCAAGATGCTGGGATGGTGACTCACTCAGAGAGGGTACTCCTATGCCCCCCAGAAACCCCTCCCACCCCCAACTCTTTGCTCTGTGTATCTCTTCCATTTGGTTGTTTCCTGAGTTGTATCCTTTATAAAAAACCAGTAATAGTAAGTGAAGCACTTTCCTGAGTTCTTTCAGCCACCCTAGCAAGTATCAAACTGGATGAGGGAGTTGTAGAAAGGAACCCCTGATTTTGTAACGACTTGCTCAGAAGTATGGGTATCCCTGACTTGTGTTGGTTTCTGAAGTGGGGGCAGTCTTGTGAGACTGAGCCCTTAACCTGTGGGGTATGAATAACCTACTTTTTTGTTTGCCAGCTCAATTCCTCTTCAACCTTTAAGATTCAGTTCAAGTTACTTCCTGTGCAGAGTGAAAGTCAAGGAGATTTCTAGGTTTCAGTAGAAGGAATTAACTATGTTAATTTGTAATGATTTTCTAAGACCGTTTTTGTAAATTCACTTAGGGTCTGTTTTCATCTTATGATGATTTTTGTTTTCTTTTGTAGACTTTGAACTGTAGGGACTCAGATAATGCATATAAAGGTAGTGAAAATCCCATATGCTTCTCTTAGATATATTCTGTAGAAGCATAACATATTGTTTATTTAACTCTTGTGTTCAACAACAACTTAATTCAACTATTTAAATCTGTACAACATGCATGTCAATAGAAGGAAGAAGGTAGTACTTCAGATGAATATGTAAGATTTTCAAGAGGTAAGAGTAAGAAAGCATGTATGTAATTGGTGAACTGGACAGTTAATGCTACCTTAGCCATATAAAAAAGGGATCTTTTTTCTGGGTTAGGTACTCCCCCACCCCAGTTATTATTTCTGCTATTGTCAAAATGCTGTTCTTTGAAACTGCAGAGTTCCCTATTGTATTAATATGCAAAGTTGTTCTCTCAACTTTTGTTGTTTACTAGTGCCTTTGACCTTACTTTACATTATTCATTTTTTTCTTTAAGTATAATCAGAAGATTTCCTTTGTCCTAATTCTTTCTTCTGTTTATTTCCCTGTGTAATTGTGTATCTTTATATGTTATATGGACTGTTGTAGTAATGTTGTTATTAAGAGAGTTTTGTGATGAATGTTTCTTCAGTGCTGATAGCCTAATATGATACCCTGATTATGAAAATTTTATATTCTTGAGTCAATGGGTAAACTTAAGGAGCACCTTGAATTTTTGAGATTTCAATGTATAATTTTATTTGTTTTTTCAGAGGAAATAATCCTTAGCTTTTATCAAATTCTGAACATTGTAACCCAAAAAAGCTATGATCCATAGTTGCTTAAAGGGATAGAGGATCTTTGTAGCAGACCCATGCCATACACTACTTTTAAAGATAGTTGTAATATCAGTTGTAATGCATTTTCAGTCTTCTAAAGCAGGGGTCCCCAACCCCCTGTCCTCAGCCTGTTAGGAACCAGGCCACACAGCAGGAGGTGAATGGTGGGTGAGTGAGCAAAGCTTCATCTGCTGCTCCCCATCACTCACATTACCTACCGCCTGAACCATCCCCCTCCCCCGTCCGTGGAAAAGTTGTCTTCCAGGAAACTGCTCCCTGATGCCAAAGAGGTTGGGGAGTGCTGTTCTAAAGGATCTGTTGCTCTTGATAAATTGATTTTCTGCTTTATGAAATTTGAGATACCGTAGACTTTTACATTAGTGTGAGTGTATTTTCTTAAAAAGTTGATTTCATCTTGTCAACTGTTTGACGTTAATCAAATATATATATGTGTAATCGCAAGCATTTTTTTTTCAGAAATGCGAGATAAAATGAGAAAATGGAGAGAAGAAAACTCAAGAAATAGTGAGCAAATCGTGGAAGTTGGAGAGGAATTAATTAATGAATATGCTTCTAAGCTTGGAGATGATAGTAAGTTTTTAAATTTATTGTGTTCATGCTCAGCACATGTTTCATTTACAGTTCTTAGTTTTTTTTTAAAAAAAATTATTATGTTTTTTTCTGCTGTTTATATCAATCTCTCTATGATTTGTTACTTTTTAAAAAACTTCTTAGGAAGTCTTATTGACAACTTTATTTTGAGAAGGACTTAAAATTGTTGGTAGTAGTGAAGCTATCAAATAGACATTTTTGTTTTAAAGCTCACAAGGCTGTAGTCCTGGTCAGGTCAAAATGTATTTCATAATGATCTTTTGAAACAGTAAAAGTATTAAATAATTAGAGATTTTTTTTACCTTATATTAAAATATTTTGCATTGCTGAAAACATAAGGATGCTTTCTTTCCTTAATTCCAGATGTAATACAATAAATCAATGTTCAGTTATGAGTAATGTTCTTTAAAATATCAGAAAAAGGAAGAATTCATTATCTAATTTCTGTTCTGAGATTTTTATATTAAATTCAGTTTTTTCCTCTCTGTACCTAGTTTGGATCATATATGAACAGGTGATGATTGCGGCCCTCGACTATGGTCGGGATGACTTGTCATTGGTAGGTATTTAAACTTGTTATATTTTATTTTATATTTAATTTGCTTCATAAATTATGTGTAAGCAGTTAGTATATGGCTGTATTAAATGCTTTCTGTAGCTGGTTTTCAGTGCAACTCTTGAGTAGCTGGGACTAGCTAGGTACTTTGGGACACAGTATGTTTTTATATCTTTTTAACAATCTTGAGAAGTAGATGTTTAGTATCTCAGTTTCACTGAAGAGGTTAAATTAGTTGGTGAAGGTTGTCCACTTAATAGGTGAATTATGCCGTATTATAGAGTGAAAAATAAGAAGCATATAGTTTAAAACATCTATTTTTGGGGTTGTTAAATGACTTACGTAATATATAATGTTAAGTACTGTTTTACAGTGTTTTAAATGTATATGTTAAATTAGTAGAAAATCCTAACATGTACAGAACATGACTTAAAATATTAATATTAGGTATTTAAGTGGGGCCTGACACATTATGGAAGTAATTTTTAATTTTAATTCAAAATAAAAGAATGATAGCTATTTTTAAAACACTCATGTTCTAGGTGCTATGCTAAATGCTTTACATCATGGTTTATTTAATCTTTATAATTATTTCTTAATTTGATTTGTGTTTGATACTATCACTATATTCATTATATAAATCAGGAAGCAGTGGTTTCTGTTCTTTTGTTCTGTAATCCTGAGCTCTTAAGTGCTCCTTCACGCTGCTTCCTCATTTAAGCCCAAAAGAAATACCAAAAAACCAGAAAGTAGAAATACCCAGAGAACATATGCATGTCTAATTAGCTTTGTCCTTTTCAAGGTAATTATGTTATGTTGACTATACACATAATTCCAGTGGAGCTACCAGTGATAAAAAATATTCCACGAAACTGTTGTATTACATTTAGAACCTATGAGACAGAGTCTTTTGAATACCAACAGAGATGGCAGCTTATATCTTGAGGGAAATTTTGAAATTTTTTTTTGTATAGCAAAATGCTACTTGGTAAAGTAGGAGATTAAGTGAATAGATGATAACTTATTTTGTAACACAGTATTTTTTTTTTAATGGTTCAGAAGTTCAGCACAGTTAGCTTGATTGAACAAGTACTTTGAGTTTTGCATGATGTCAGAGAAATAAATGACCATCATCTTCAGTTTTGACTGACTTGAATATTTTTCTTATTACAGAATTTATAGCCGCAGACTTTGAAGCTATATTTCCAGATCATATTAAAATTTATTTTATTATTGGTTAATAGTTTCTTCATTAGTTAAAGGCATTTTTAATAACTTATGCTTTGGGGCACTAGAGTGGACCATTTTTATCATGCTTAATATTTCTAGCACTTCCAAGACTCTTATAATCCCTTATAGGTTGCTGAGAACATAGTAGGTGCTCAATAAATATTTTATTATTTGTGTAGTTGAGTTGATGGGTAAATTATGGATATCTGCCAAAAGGAGATTGGTACTCCATTGATATGGTGTCTGTATTTTATGACCCCAAATCATGACATGTGTACTGACAAGGTGATTGATTAGAATATGACTTCAACAGGGCAAAATTAAACAAAGTGTTAACAGTATTTGCTAGGGACTTGAGGTTACTACCAAAAAACTTAATTTTTATCAAGAGAATGCTTGTGCAATACTTAGGAAGAAAAGGCCAGGAAGCAGTTGTAGTTTTTTAAGTGGTGCCTGACACATTATGGAAGCAATTTTTAAGTGATATGGTAGTAGTATTTGAAGAGTTATTAGTGGACCTCATAATCTGCTCATTTTCTTAATTAAGAGCTTGATCAGTTTCTGAGAACTGATTGTTGTCCTCACTGTAAGTTCAGAGTCCTTCTTTCACCCCATTATTCATTACTGATTAATTTCACTTATGTCATTAGATCTCAGTAATGAAATTATTTAAGAAGAAACATTGAAGACTATGTAAGCCGTTCCTTGTAACCTATTTAGTATATGTAGTGTAATTACTACTCTTCAAGTCTTTTTACCAATATTTTTTTTTAGTTTTGTCTTCAAGAGTTGAGAAGACAGTTCCCTGGCAGTCACAGAGTCAAGCGACTAACTGGCATGAGATTTGAAGCCATGGAGAGGTAACTGAATCTTGTAAATAGTGTGATCCTGTTTTAAAATGGCAAACATGGGGTCTTACATTTAGGTCCTTCTGTACCCATGGCAACATCATTAATCGTGCAAGATCTTTTGCTACTGAGCTTCAGAATAGTGTCAGAGTGCTTCTCAGCCTAAATCCTGCCAAGTTACTCTCAAATAGGATTTTACATAAGAGTGTAATAAGCCATTTACCATCTTTGGCCTAGTGGAATTGGGATCATGCTTTGGAGTAAGAACAGGCTTCCTATCCTGTTTCTAAGGATTTATTAGCTATTGACCTGGCAAATTATTTAAGATTTTCAGCCTTACTCCTCTGTGAAACAAGAATATTACCAACTTGTCAGGGTTGTTTTGGGAATTAATAATGATATATGTGTAGTGCCCTCATAGACACTCAAGGTATAGAAGCTATTATTTTTTTAATTGAGATATAATTGATATATAACATTGTATTAGTTTCAGGTGTATAACATAATGATTTGTGAAATGTTTACATTGTGAAATGTTTACCGCAATAAGTTTAGTTAACATCCATCATCATAGTTATAAATTTTTTTTCTTATGATAACAATGTTTAAGGTTTACTCTGTTAGCAACTTTCAAATGTACAACACAGTATTGTTAACTATAGTAAACCATGCTGTATTATATCCCCAGGACTTAATTTATCTTATAACTGGATGTTTGTACCTTTTGACCACCTTCACCCACTTCTCCCCATTAGTTGTCTGGCAACAACTAATCTGTTCTATGTATCTGTAAGCTCAGGTTCTCTTTGATTCCACATGTAAGTGAGATCATACAGTATTTATCTTTCTCTGTCTGACTTATTACACTTAGCATAATGCCCTTAAGGTCCATCCAGGTTGTCATAAATGGCAGAATTTCTTTCCATTTTTTATGGCTCAGTAAAATTACATTGCATATACAGTTGACCCTTGAGTAACATGGGTTTGAATTGTGTGGGTCCACTTAGTACGTGGATTTTTTTCAATAGTAAATACTACAGTGCTACACAGTCTGTAGTTGGTTGAATCTGTGGATGTAGAACCTTGGATATGGAAGGGCCGATTTTAAGTTATATATGGATTTTCCTTTTTTTAATTTTAATTTTAATTTTTGGCTGTGCTGGGTCTTCATCATGGCACGCGGCCTCTTCATTGTGGCACATGGGCTTCTCTAGTTGCAGCATGCGGGCTTCTCTAGTTGTGGTGCACAGGCTCAGTAGTTGTGGTGCGTGGGCTCTCTAGTTGTGGCATGCGGGCTCTAGAGCATGTGGGCTCAGTAGTTGGCGGTGCGTGGGCTCTCTAGTTATGGCGTGCGGGCTCTAGAGCATGTGGGCTCAGTAGTTGCGGCACGTGGGCTTAGTTGCCCTGTGGCATGTGGGATCTTAGTTTCCCCAGCTAGGAGTTGAACCTGCGTCCCCTGCATTGGAAGGCAGATTCTTAACCACTGGACCACTAGGGAAGTCCCTATGTATGGATTTTCCACTGTGCCATAGGTTTGGTTCTCCTGACCCCCATGTTGTTCAAGGGTCAACTGTACTTAAAACTGTTTTAGCCATTTATCTGTCGATGGACACTTAGGTTGTTTCCATGTCTTGGCTATTATAAATAATGCTGCAAAGAACATGGGGGTTCAAATATCTTTCCAAGTTAGTGATTTTATTTCCTTTGGATAAATACCCAGAAGTAGAATTGACTAGATCAAATGGTAGTTCTGTGTTTAATTTTTTGGAAACTTTTATACTGTTTTCCATAGTGACTGTGCCAATTTACATTCCCATCGACAGTGCACAAGGGTTCCCTTTTCTCCACATCCTTCCAACACTTGGTATGTTTCATCTTTTTGATAATAGCCATTCTAATAAGTATGAGGTAATATCACATTGTGGTTTTAATTTTCATTTCCCTGATGATTAGTGATGTTGAGCACCTTTTCATGGACTTGTTGGCTATTTGTGTGTCTTTAGAAAAATGTATATTCAGTTGCTCTGACCCCTTTTACTTGGATTGTTTGTTTTTTTGCTATTTGAATTATATAAGTTCTTATAATATTTTGGTTATTAGCCCCTTATCAGGTATGATTTGCAAATATTTTCTATAATTCCATAAGTTGCCTTTTCATACTGTTGATGTTTTTCTTTGCTGTGCAGAAGCTTTTTAGTTTGATGTAGTCCCACTTGTTTATTTTTGCTTTGGTTGACTTTGCTTTTTGTGTTGAATCCAAAAATCATCACCAAGATTGATGTCAAGGAGCTTACCACCTACGTTTTCTTCTCATTTTCTTCTAGGGGTTTTATGGTTTCAGGTCTTATGTTCCATTTGAGTTGTTTTTCTGTGTGGTAAAGATAGAGGTCCAGTTTCATTGAGGCTGTCTAGTTTTCCCAACACTGTTTATTGAAGAGACTGTTTCTCCCCCATGGTATATTCTTAGCTCCTTTGTTATAAATTAATTGACCATATATGTGTGGGTTTATGTCTGGGCTGTCTGTTCTGTCCCATTGATCTATGTGTCTGTTTTTATGCCAGTACCATACTTTTTTGATTACTATAGGTTTGTAATATAGTCTGAAATCAGGGAGCCTGATCCCTCCAGCTTTGTTTTTCTTGCTCAAGATTGCTTTGGCTACTCAAGATCTTCTGTGATTCCATACAGATTTTAGGATTATTCTATTTCTGTGGGAAATGGCATTGGAATTTTAAGAATTGCACTGAATCTGTAGATTGCTTTGGGTACTATGGACATTTGACTAATCTTAATTTTTCCAGTCCTTGAGCATGAGATAATCGTCTCATTTATTTGTGTCTTCAGTTTCTTTCATTAGTATCTTACAGTTTGTAGTATATAGGGCTTTCAGCTCTTTGATTAAATTTATTTCTAGGTATTTTATGCTTTTTGATGCAGTTATAAATGGGATTGTTTTCTTAATTTCTCTTTCTGGTAGATTCTTATTAGTGTATTGAAACACAACAGATTTTTGTATATTAATTTTGTATCTGCAACTTTACTGAATTTATTAGTTGTAACAGTTTTTGATGGAGTCCTTTGCACCAGTAAGCTGTGATTGTATTCATCTGTCTCACAATTTTGGATACAGTGGTTTGCCCTGTAACTTTAATTGTCTATGGATCTAAGAAGAGTTGTTGGATCAGCTTTTTTCTTGCGAGGATGGGAGTGATGACTTCCAAGGTCTTTATGTGCCAGACCAGGAACCAGAAATATTGAATATCTTTTCATGCAATAATTGGCCATTTATATATGTTCTTTGGAAAAATGTTTGTTCACATTGTCTGTTTTTAAATTGGATTACTTTATTTATTTACATCTTTTTATTATTTAGTTGTTAAGAGTTCTTTATATATAGTTTAGATACAAGTTTTTTATCATATATATGATTTGCAAAAATTTTCTTACATTATGTGGGTTGTCTTTCACTTGCTTAATGGTGTCTTTGATTACAAGGATTTTGATTTTTTTATGAAGTTCAGTTCATTTTTTCTTTTGTTGCTTGTCATTCTGGTGTTATTTCTAGAAACCATTGCCTAATTCAAGGTCACAAAGATTACACCTCTTCTAATAGTTTTATAGTTTCAGTTTTTGCATTTAGATCGTTGACACTTTCTGAGTTAATATTTTTTATAGTATGAAGAAGGTATCCAACTTTATTCTTTCTTTTGTGGATATCCTGTTGTTCCAGCACCATTTGTTGAAAAGACTGCTTTCCCCATTTAATTGTCTTGGGCAATTAAATCAGTTGAACGTAAATGTGATGTTTTATTTCTGGGCTTTCAGTTCTGTTCCATCGATATATATGTTTATTATATACCACACTGTATTGATCCCAATATTGATATTCTAGCTTTGTAGTAAGTTCTAAAACTGGGAAGTGTGAGTCCTTCAACTTTGGTTTTTTTTTTCAAGATTATTTTGTCTGAGTCTCTTAAATTTTTATATTCATTTTAGAGTCAACTTGTTGTTTCTTACCTTTTTAACTTGGTGTTTTAGGTGAGACAGGGTTAACTTGTACCTCAATTGTAGTAGCTTTTTTCACATAGGATCTATTGATAAAGTTTTTCTTAACCCTTTTATTTCTTGGCTTTTGGCTTATGTGTTTATGTATATATGTATATTTTAATATCTGTGGATCTTCTCAGTTAGCAAAGGGCATGGATAAACAAAAATAAATAAAATAGTATTATTATAGGTTAGCAGAAAATAATTTTGGATCAGAGGACAGAATGGAAGAAATCTGCAAAGGATTGCTCCTGAATCAGTGTTCTACTCTAATACCACTTTTTGTTTTACTTCAAGTAGTATGAGTTCCTAGCCCGTTCTTAAAATAAGTGAATAGTAAAGCACATCCCAGAGTCCAAGATGAATGATTTTTCAAATTATCTTTTTAACACATTTTAATAGTTACCATTCCTCTACCCTCTTTCCAGCCATGCAAAAAATTGATATGGTAGCAATAATTTATTTTTAAGTATTAACTCAGGTTTCTAAGAAACTTAGTGAACTTTAATTTCTTTAAGCTTTTATTCTTTAATTGAAACTCATATCATCATTTTACCTAGTAAGGTTTTACTGTTTTTTCCTGAAAGAGTGGCTCTTTTTTCTCTAGTGTCTCTAGAGAAACAGAACCAGTGGGATGTATGTATATTTATGTGTGTATATGTGTGTGTGTGTGTGTGTGTGTATACATATACATATGTATATAATGGAGATTTATTATGAGGCAGTTACGGAGGCTAAGAAGTCCCAGGATCTGCTCTCTGTGACCTGGAGACCCAGGAAAGCTGGTGCTGTAATTCAGTCTGAGACCAGGTCTGAAGGCCTGAGGACCAGGGGAGCCAATGGTGTAAATCTCCGTTTGAAGTCTGAAGGCAAGAGAAAGTGAGATGAGATGTCCCAGCTCCATCAGTGTGAGGCAGTAAAAAGGGTAAATTCTTCCTTCTGCCTTTGTTCTATTCAGGCCCTTGAGGGATTGGATGGTGTCCACCCATATTGGGGAAGGTAATCTGTTTTACTGAGTCCATGGATTCAAATGCTAATCTCATCTGAAACACCCTGAGACATACCCGGAAATAATATTTGATCTCAGCACCCTGTGGCTGACACATAAAATTAATCATCACACCCAGTTTTTACATAAATTACTTTTTTAATTATAATATAACTTAAATATGTTCAAATATAAAACCAGTATTAGTGCCTTACATATATATTTTCATATAACTGTGAAAACAATGTGTGGTTTCTAATAAAATACCAGCAAAACTAGGAAGTACTAAAATTCAAATTAACCTTCTATTAATGAAGTGAATGAATAGTTTCCTGTCATTTCCAATATATTTCCTAGAAGTTATATAGTTGGGAAAAGATCCCCAAGTGATTCTCGTGTACTATGTCTTGTGAGAACCCGTGCTCTATGGCATTAATTTTGCCCTTGTTTATATACTGTTTATATACTTTATTTTATAATTATTTAATGATATTATTTTCTCTTTCTCCATACAGTTGCAGGTTCTTATGAGGCTAGCATACCTACTGTATAATCATGTGTTTGATGTCCAAACTAATTTTCTTTTTTTGAGCTATTGCTAACTCTGATTAACTTAGTGTGCAGTGATGTTATTTGGCCTTTGCATGGTATGGACATATTTACAAATTAAGTCTGCTTTTATTTTTCTCAGTAGTCTGCTACAGTAGTTAAATATTCTTACCTACTGGCATGACCACAACCACAGATACAGGCTTGGTCACTAAAATTGCGGGCCGGTGTTTGATTAAAAGATGTGTCACCATGATGATATAGAATATTCATGTGTTGAATAACATTAAGAGAAAAACTTAAAAAATTATCATAGGGAACTTAAGAATAGATCACAAGAGTATATCTGCCATCCCTAGTTTTATAAATACTGCTGTAAAAGTGTTTAAACATTGTTTTTTGCTTTCTCTAAAGATCTATATCCGGAAGTGGAGAAATTGATTGGAAGGGAGTTGGGGGTTGTCGATATGATTAGGAGGGAATTTCAGAATCATTCGACTATTTCCTTGTATCCCAAATAAGATCACAATATATAGGAGTATATTGTTAGGTAAAGTTCTTTATGTAATTTCTGATGTATCCCTCCCTTTGATTCACTATCATATAATGTTAATTTTGGCTTCTTAGTTATATCCTGCCATATTTGATTATTTTTTCATTTGATAAACTTATTAACTATTTCCCATATGAGACTGTAACCCAGCAAAGTGTATTATGTGTGCATACTTAATGAATTGAACTTCACCAGCTCAACTAAGAAAAGCTGTCATAAATATTTATTAAAGGAGAATTAATACTTAGATCATTTCCTTGTGAATACATTTGTTAAAATTAAACTTTTTTTCATGGTTTATTAGCTGTAATTCTATGTATAACTAGGACCACAAAGGTGTCTCTTTGAGCTACTAGTTTTTACCTTTGTATTTAGGCCAAATTGAATCAGTATGTTTTTGAAGTAAGTTTTTCTATAAATACTTTATACATTTTTTTTTTTTTTTTTTTGCTTAGTAAATGACATTGTAGCAAACTTGCTGTCATGTGAAGATCAGAAGAGGCTTAGTAGCAATTGTAAATGCATATAAAGTCCTGCCAGTTTAATCATTTTCTGTATTTACTATTGGTCACTAAATTTTAAGGTAATGATTCTTGATATTTGTTTTTCTTTTTAAATAGATATGATGATGCTATACAGCTATATGATCGAATTTTACAAGAAGATCCAACTAACACTGTAAGTTAGCTGGTTGTGCCGAAGATCAATTCGTTTTAAGAAGTGAAATTAATTTATTTTGGAAATAATGGAAAAAAACACATGGAACCATATTCTATTTTGTTATTTTAAATATTTCATGATGGGCCATTTAAAAAAAAATAGGTTTAAAACTCTTCAGTAAAATTTGACTTACAATATCTCTTATTAGAAAGAAGCTAGTTGAAATTTAGAAAGAATGAATTTTATGTGCTTGCAAAAAAAAAACACCTAGCAGAGCTTATTGTTTCTGTAATATTTTGAAGTTTATGGAATACTAACTTCTCTGGTTTGGGTAGTTATATTTTAGTTGTCTTCATGAAAAATGAAAGACGTCACCTCAGTAATTAGTATATGGAATTGATTAATGAAGGCTTTTTTTTTCAGTTTTGCTTTCTTCTTTATACCTGAATAGGGATATATATATGTATATGTTTTCCTTAAGATAACGTCTTTAATTTATTCTGATTTTGAACAAATATTTATTTCAATTTATTGGGTAGAAGATTTGTTTCAAATATACTTATGTAGTTTATCTGTTTTAAAAACACCCTGGTGAAAAAATTTTTTTTAATATTGAGAACATTTTAGTTTACTATACTGGCATAATGGCTTCCCTCAGACTTACCTTTTACTAAATGAAAAGTCAGAGACGTTAGATAACGTATCAGGCGTTTCATTGTTTCATATTATTGTATCCATGCACACATATGCCTGCTAAAGTAAAGTAAATATTTTGAGTTTTTAAATAATAATCAGTTTGAGTTTTTTCCTTTTATAGAAACAAATTATGTTAACACATAATACAACTACATGAAGGTTTTTCTCTTATTTGGCAAGTAGTTTATTAAAAATACATATTTTAAAAAGTCATATAATGTATGATTGGATTAAAAGATGTAGAAATACTGATTGAACATTGGTAACTTGATTCATTTTAAATTATTTATGCTAAGTTTGGAAGTTAATATTGAAGTGTGCAATTTTTAGATAGCATTTATACCAGGCATTTATTGGTCATAAATCCCTGATCTCTCCTTGCCCCTTTTGTTACTCTCTAGGAATACGTATGCTTTTGCTCAAATAATATTTTTTCCCAGCTTTATTGAGATATAATTAACATTGTGTAAGTTACACAACTTAGTGATTTGATTTGTATATATATATATATATATATATATATATATTGTGAAATGGTTTAGATTATTGCTTTTAATACAGTGACACCCCAGGGATATTTTCTCTGGAAACTTTCTAGGTGTTGTGTTTTGTTTTGTTTTGCAGATATTTGAATGGTAAGGGTTCATCCTTCTGTGAGGATTCTCAAAATATAGAAAGTTCAGGGAAAAGTTTTGACAGAGCTGCAAGCCTACCTGTTATTAAAAAAAACAATTAATTTAGATATCCCAAATAAAAAGAGAGTTAAAATTGAGAAGTTCTGAATAATCTTTAAATCTTATTTATCCTAACAGCTTGCCATCTGTCTTAATAAAACAATCCCTTATATAAAGCCTCATTTTTCTTTTCCTGGAGATTTTCTCATGTACTTATTTCAGCTCTAAGACTTTACCACAGTTCAAAGGTATTCATTTTTTACACAGCAATATTTCTGTGTAATATGAAATATGACATCAGATTTCTGAAAAAAGTTTGTTTCATGTAGTTTTCTCATACTAGTTTAAAAGATTAATAGTTTGTAATTTATTTTTTTGAATTAGTCATATTTTACTTCTGTGTCAGTTTAGGTTGGGCATATTTTAAATAAATTATTTCACTACTTCAGGGTCTCAGATAATATGTAACTAAATATTATTCTATCTTTGTAGTACTTTCCATGTTTTATGGTTTGGCTCCCCTCATAGACTATGTATGAGGGGGTAATAAGTAAATCATTTAGTTGTTAGGTAAACATTTTAGAACAAGGTGACTAAATTCAGCTTTGCTAGATGTATTATTCTTTCATCAAATATTATTTTTATCTAGTCTCCCCTCAGTCCCTTCTGTCCTTCTGTAAATGTTTATTGAGTACCTGTCAAGAGCCATGAAAATGTTGGTGTTACTAAGAATAAAGACACTATTGCTGTTACTGTATCCATAGAAAGCACTGTGGTAGACATTAAGGGAGAAAAACAAAGGGAGAAAAATAAAGTCTAGTAGGGGAAGACTTTTCTTATATTAAACAGTAAAGTTACTATGTAGAAGGCACAATAGTTATAATTCAAGCTTTTACACTGTAGAGCTTTGCATTGTCTAAAACTGATCATGTGACTCTTTCATCTGCTTCTGTGTTCCTATATATCCAGTATAGAAATGAGGCTGTTCATTAAAGCTTTAAGGAGCTCTCTTTCCCTCTCACATGCATTCATTATTCTTTCAAAAAATGTTTGTTGAGTGCTTGCAACATGCTTGTTGTTGAGACTAGCAGGATGAATTAGACACCATCCTTGACTTTGTTTTTAGAGAGATAGCATGATATAATGAACGTATTATGGACTTTGAAGTAGACTTATTGAATCCTGACTCTGGTGATTTGCTGCATTACTTTTGAGCCTTGTAGGCCTTGAAGGATGAGTATGGCTTAAATGAGACAAAGATGGTAGGCTGGGGAAAGACATTGTATCCCATGAATGGCATGAGTAAGCCTTAGCATTATTAAAGTACAAGGCCTACCTAGGGAAAAAATAAAGTGATTAAAATGGAAGTTTTCAAATTTTGGGAGGTTGCTAAAATGGGACATCTTATCTATTTTTAAAAAGCTGTAAAATATTCTTTTGAAAAAAGTAACATGTACCCATGTTAAAAAATTACAAACAGTATAGAGTTTATGGTGAAAAATAAGTCCTCCCACCCCTGATCTCAAGTCCTCCTTCACTTAGGCAAACATTGTTAACAATTTCTTAAGAACTCTTCCAGAAATTTTTTCTCACGAACACACAAATAGGTGTGTGTGCCTGTGTGTCACTTTTGACAGGGAGAATGGTTGGAAATGCAAATGGTGGCATACTCTACCTAGCAATATCTGTTAAAGTTCATGTACTGTCAGCACATCCTTTACCTCATCCTTTAGGTAGCTGCATAGCATTGTAATGCATGGATGTATAATCCCTGTCTTGATGGAAAACTTTCTTTAATTAAGTCCCCTTGGTATCTGATATATTCCTACCAGAAGCAGTGTTGCAGTACATGTCATTTGTAGGATAGATTCCTAGAAGTGAAGTCTGAGTCAGGAGGTCCATGTATTTTAAAATTTGATAGTTGCTACCAAATTTCCCTCCACAGAAGCTTTTTAGCTGTATACTCATTTTTTTGGTATATGAGAGTGCTTCTTGCCCTGTATCCTCCCACGTGGTATATTATCAGCTTTTTTTGTGTTTAACCTTTGCCAGTCTAATTAGTTAAAAATGTTACCTTGTTTTAATTTGCATTATGAGTGATGTTTAATATCTTCTAATATGCTTAAAGGGCCAGGTGTATTTCTCTTTTTGAACTGCCTCCTTTAACACGATTTTTGCATGAAATTTCATTTCTGTTCTTGTTGAAGAGAGGGCATGGTTCTGGTGCCGTGTGTAGTTTTAACCTCCCACTTCTTCCCCACTGATTTACTGCTGAGGAAAACTAGGGCTCTAAGGAACAGTATTTTATACCTTTTAGTTGGTTCATTGTTCAGAGTGACTAGCGATACAAGAAGGTCTACATTTGTGAACAACCTGGTATGTTACACTTCAGAATTTTAATTTTTTTTCTGCATTATCAATAGTTTTATTTCTTTTTTTGTTTTCTTTTTAATTGAAGTGTAGTTGATTTACAATATTCTGTTAGTTTCAGGTATACAGCATAGTGATTTGGGTCTTTTTGCAGATTAGATTCCATTATAAGTTATTACAAGTATTGGGTGTAACAGAATTTTAATTTTTATTCTTAGAAAATGGAGAATGAAGTCAAATTTTGATTAGTGAAATTCCACCAGATTTTGTTTTAGAGATGACTTTGTCAGTAATAAGGGAGATGGTTTGAAAGAGGTGAAAAGAGATGAAATAGTAATTTGGAGGCTGTTCTGTTTTAGGCTAGAGATTATGGGGATCTAAACCTAGGATAAGTAGAATTGAAGAGGATGGGGTTGGATGAAAGTATATTTTGCAATAAAAGTACACAAATGATGAAAACTTCGATATGAATGTAATTTTAGAAGGATAACTCTGAAGTATGAAAATTTTTGTCACCAGCTTATCAAAATCAAGTATTGAATTAGGCTCACTGTGAACTTTTTATCCCTTAGATTACCCCAACACCGGTCAGTTTTTTGTTTGCCTGCTTTTAAAGTAAAAGTAGGCTTTTCATCCTTTGAAAGCTCTTTGAGGGAAAAATTATGTCCATTGCATGCAACAATGCCTAGCATATATGCCTTCAGTAAATACTTGTTGAATGAATGAATGCCTTTCAGAAAGAAAGTACAATAATTCTTGTCTTTTTAGTTAAATTTCATATTTCAGAAAGATCAGATTTTGCCTCCAATTGTGGACTGCCTGTTATGATATATCAAATATTTGAAGTCTTATTTTGGAATTAGATGTAATTGCGTCTGTGCCAAGAGTGAAGATGGTTTATTTTTATTTTTATTTTTAAAAATAAATTTATTTTATTTATTTATTTTTGGCTGTGTTGGGTCTTCGTTGCTGTGCGCAGGCTTTCTCCAGTTGCGGCAAGCGGGGGCCACTCTTCATTGCGGTGCGCGTACCTCTCATTTCAGTGGCTTCTCTTGTTGTGTGCAGAGCACAAGCTCTAGGTGCTCAGGCTTCAGCAGCCGTGGCACGCGGGCTCAGTAGTTGTGGCCCGCGGGCTCCAGAGCACAGGCTCAGTAGCTGTGATGCGTGGGCCCAGTTGCTCTGCGGCACGTGGGATCTTCCTGTGCTCGAACCCGTGTTCCCCACATTGGCAGGCGGATTCCCAACCACTGCGCCACCAGGGAAGCCCCTGAAAATGCTTTTAGAATGCCATCTTTCCCAGGGTCATGGCATAAGCCTCGGAGGCAGAAGAACTTGGAACTCTGCTTTCCCTTTGTTGGCCAGTGGTCTGTTTCTGTGTCCCAACATCTGGGGTAGGGGGCGTTCTCGGTTGTATTTTGCTGGTAGACCTTAATCCTTTAATCACTTTCTAGGTTCTCTCCCTACATGGCCTCATTTTTTTTTAAGATGTGATATGTCTTTCAGGAACAATGGCTAGCTAGCTCCTTGTACATATACAGAGGCATGTAACAAATTTATGGTCATAAGAACGTTTTGAAGTTTCATATTTTATAATAGAAATTCTGACTCCATTATTAACATTGCTTGTAAAATGTGGAACAGTTTCATTTTTGACTTAAACTGACTTTTACAAAGGTTGATCTAAACAAGAAATTTAGAAAAATTCAGAACATTGGCATATTTTATAAGATAAAAAGTATAAGAAAGAAATATAAGTGGAAATTGATAGTCAAGACTCTACTTAATGTCTAATTAGTGCTATTTTAAAAACTGTTTTGGCATATAATTGATGTAGAATAGACTGCACATATTTAAGGTGTATAATTTGATAAGTTTTGACATTTGTATACACTTGTGAAACCATCACCCCAATCAAGATAATGAACAAAACCATCATGCTCTAAAGTTCTCTTTGCTCCTTTTGATTTTTGTATTCTTATATATATTCTTTGAGCTTTCTTGTGGGATATAATTAAGTTACTTGCAAACAATTTCATCCTTTTGGGTCTTTGTTAGACAGGATCAGAACAGTGTTTATACTGGGACTAATTAATTCCCCATTATGTTCTTCTGGGTAGTCTGTCCACTGCCCTAGGAATCATGGCATTTTCCAGTCTGGCTGGTAGGAAGGGACACTATTCCCAGCCTTGTGTGAGCTCTGGGCACATTTTCCCCTAAACGTTTCTGGTAGATCTTTCCTTGGCTGTGGTAGTTTCCACATACACATGCACTGATCAGTGCGAACCTGAGTACTCGAGGGAAACCCTTGAGATTCAAGGGGAATCTCTTTAGAGTCTTTATTCTGTATTTTTCTCTCTTCTCCTATACTCTGTCCCATGAACTGTAGCCTCTTTGATCTTCTTGGACTCTGAGCTCCTTATGAACTCACAGCTCAACCTGGTTTTCTTTTCTTGCACGGCACCCTTGAAACTCTCTCAAAGCAGTCAGTCAGGGCAATAAAAATAGGGCCCACCTCATTTGTTTCTGCCTGTCAGGGATCAGCTCTCCTTTTTTGCCTGTCGTCCTGTGCCTTAAAAGTGGTTGTTTTATATATATAGTACAGTTCTTTTGTGGTCTCAGGCAAGAGCGTAAAACCGCTCCCTGTTCCTCCATCTTGGCCGGAGATGAAATCCCTGCTTAATGCTCATTTTAAATGATCATGGTTTTTGTGCCAGAATGTGGTAGTATTTTTCTGTGGAGGGCTGTTGTATGTGACTTAATGATACATTGTTGTTGCCTGTATGATAGTGATTGCCATATAGGTTTTTCTTTAAGCTGTCATGTATAGTTTCATTAGGAAGACTGGCTTTGCATAGTTGAATAGTTACCTCTTAAAAGTGAGTTTTAAACCTTATAATATTAGGAGATAAGTTACTATTATCTTAGGTCTTACATGGTTAAGCAATGTGTTGCTTATTATAGTAGAGATTTTGGGGCATGTTTCACAAATTGATTAGTAAAACCTATGTTTAAAATCTTTGCTTATACTTCACTGAAGTGTTTGTTAGGTGGAAAACTCTTAGTTTTTGAAATAGGCTATTACAAAGTTAATACTGAATTTCTGTTTTACATTATTATAAAATTATGGCATTCCACCTATTACAAATATACATAATTCAAAATAATAGTAACAAATTAATTTGTAATATTTCAGTTTCAGGAACTCTTATCAATGAATCCAGAAAGGGAATCGGAAATTTGAGATCCTGCTTCTCATCCTACCTCTTTTGATGCATTTAGGTTGTTTAAACCTCTGTTTTACATTATTTACAAAAGGATTGTTTTTATTTTTATTTTTTAGATCTTGGGGGTAGGATTTTATTAATTTATTTATTTTTGCTGTGTTGGGTCTTCGTTTCTATGCGAGGGCTTTCTCTAGTTGTGGCAAGCGGGGGCCACTCTTCATCGCGGTGCGCGGGCCTCTCAGTGTCGCAGCCTCTCTTGTTGTGGAGCACAGGCTCCAGACGCGCAGGCTCAGTAGTTGTGGCTCACGGGCCCAGTTGCTCTGTGGCATGGGGATCCTCCCAGACCAGGGCTCGAACCCGTGTCCCCTGTATTAGCAGGCAGATTCTCAACCACTGCACCACCAGGGAAGCCCAAAAGGATTGTTTTTTAAAAAGGTATTTTTAAAGATTAATTATCTTTGAAACACTAGCAGTGCTTTATAAACTGTATTCTGCAAAATGCTGCTGACCTAAAAATTTTGGTGGTTGTTCAACAGTAGAGACCTGATTCTCTTGTCAAATCAATGAGGAAATGAGTTAATACTAGACAGGTGTTTTTAAAAAAAACGAAACTCATTTTGTGAATTATGGTGTCCATTGCAGTGTTCATACCACATCTCTTACTATGACTGTAGAGGTATTAGTTGCTATTCATGTTTATACTTTGACTTTTTGTCTCTTATTTGTGGCATTTGAATGCAGTATTTTCAACAAGCTTCACTGCATCTATACAATATCTTATTTCAGCTGATACAAATCCTGTAAGGATTGGGGCAATATATCAATATTAAACTAAGCAAGCCTGTGCCAGTTCTTTAAAGATCTCATAGGTAGAGCTTTTGGCAAGGTTTAACACATATATATTAAGCATAGACCAAAGGTAAAAAAGAAGGAAGATAACATTTATTCAGTACTGTTACATGCTATGTACTGTGTTAGATACTTCACTTTGATACTTGGAGATTGGTGGTATTACTGAAGTTTGGGCAGGTCAGATGTTTTGCTCTTGGTTAGAAAGCTCGTAAGTGACAAGAGGTGGGATTCAGTTCCTTGTCTTTTTTTTTTTTTTTGCTGTACGCGGGCCTCTCACTGTTTGTGGCCTCTCCCGTGGCGGAGCACAGGCTCCGGACGCGCAGGCTCAGCGGCCATGGCTCAGGGGCCTAGCCGCTCCATGGCATGTGGGATCTTCCCAGACCCGGGCACGAACCCGCGTCTCCTGCATCGGCAGGCGGACTCTTAACCACTGCGCCACCAGGGAAGCCCCCCTTGTCATTTTTTATTTCAAAACCTAGACTCTCCGCTCTAACATATTGTCTGTGGAAGAAGTAGTATCATCAAAAATGAAATGAATAAACAAAAATGTTTCAAATTCTGTTGAACTGGTGAAATTAGATAATACATGCCCCAAAGAAATTAGTTTCTTAATTATGTTAATTTAATCCTCACCTATTTTCAGAAGGACTTGGAATAATGTGTACATTTGAAGTCTAATATTCTTCCTAAAGGCTTTAGGATTGAATTGCTTTTAGAGCTTTACTTTTACTTTCCTTCTGAATTCTTGAGACTTAAACTTTACATTTATTATGGCACTTTCATTGTTGTGCATAGTGAAATTATTCCAGAAATATTTGAGTTCCTGCTGTGTGGCAGGTGTCCTGGTAGGCATTCAGCATGAGCCATATAATCAGGGGTATACATTTTTAACAGATGTGTCATTCTTTCATTACTGAAATATTGTTATCACTATTATTATAAATATTGCTTTTGGTCATATTTCTTGGGAGTCTCTTGATTCACTCTGATTTTTTGACTTTCAGTTTTTCAGAGCAAAAACCCACCTTTTCCACCCCAGGACAGACAGCTCCTTTGGTCTAAAGAGGCCCCATTCATTTTACAGTACTTCCCTTGTCTGTATCTTGTGGAGTGTGTTTTATGTAAAACAGTGACAATCATGTTCATAATTAATAAGCCTAACCTAGCCCTAATTATAGTGTGTTTTATTGTTTAGTCTTCTGCATTGAATTAAACAGAGATGGAGGGGATGTAAATTTAATAATTCACACAGAGCCCTCCAGTCACTTCAGCCCCAAACATGCAGTCTTGATTATACACAATGCTGCTGTCTCCTATGCCTTTGCTCCTGTGTTCTCCTTCTATGCAGTATCATCCCTTCACACAACTTTCTTTTCTGCTTTCTTAATGTCTACTTGCACTTTTTCTTTCAGCACAGGTATTACATCTGGGATGCTCTTTGCTTCCTGTCCTTCCACTTCCTCCCATCTGCCACAGCCTTGTTAGGATCACCTCCATGTTGCCACAGCATCTTAGATATCTCTATTATTGTCTTTATTTGATGTCTCTTTCTCTTATCAGACTGAGCTCCTGCAAGGAATTATCTGTTCCTTTTTTTTATCCTTATATTTTCATTGTCCAGCACAGTACCTGACAAACAACAGATGTTTGTTACATATTTGATGAATGTATAAATAAATGGCATTGATTTTTATATTTATATTTAAAAAGCTTTAAGTTGCAGGTTTTAAATGTTTTGTCTATTATAAAATATTTCTTTCAGGACCTATATTATTCTTTTGAAAGACTCTTAGGTAGATTTTTCTCTTGAAATTGTGAAAAAAGTTATTTGAAGCCATATTTGTATAATGACATTCAAGTGGCCACAGTAAGATTATTTTCTAATCTCCACTGTCCCTCTATCTCTTAAGATACAGATCTTATGAATGAGACAGAGTAAAGGACTTTAGACTGGATAAAGATTAGGATTCCCTGCTGGCTTGTAATTATCAGAATCTGGATGGTTATTTATTTGAATGAAATGATGCATACATTGTGTACATCAAAAGTAAGCACATGCGATTGTTAGAGGAATGTTTGAACTCCCCAGTGGGATGTCATGGGGTATGTTTATAAACTCCCACTAAGCAGTAGTTCTACAATGGAATTTCACTGGCATTGAGATAATAATTTGCACAGTCAAATTACCTCTTTACAAAAACCCAGGGAATCATGAGGGTCTAATCCTTTATTAATGTCAACCCACAGGCTGCAAGAAAGCGTAAGATTGCCATTCGAAAAGCCCAGGGGAAAAATGTGGAGGCCATTCGGGAACTGAATGAGTATCTGGAACAGTGAGTGTCTTACAAGAGGATTGTGTTTTGTTATTCTGATAAATCTTTTTTAATTAAAATGGAATTTGCATTTGATTTTCCTTTTTGCCTCCATGCTGTTCATTTATAGAATATCTACACACTTACTTTTTCTCCCTTTCCTCTCACCAGATTTGTTGGAGACCAAGAAGCCTGGCATGAACTTGCAGAACTTTATATCAATGAACATGAGTAAGTCGTTAACACATAAAATTTCGTTAAGGAGTGCAATTTTCATCACTATGTAAGTTCAGAAGGCATAGTAGTTTCTAAAGGATTGGTGAGAGGTATGAATCATGTCATTTTAAATTAGCAAAATGAATAAATGAAGAAAAACAAATCGACAGTTTGTTGGTTATAATATGTGAATTGCTTTAGGTCATTTGTGTTTTGCTAAATTATTTTTGTTTGGGAAATGAGTTTTCTTTCAAATACAGATGGCATTCTTTGGAGTTAGGCATGTATGTGCTGAGCTAAGGTTATTTTTAGTGAATCAAAATTGTGAATTTTTAGAATTTAAATTGTTCTTACATACAAAGAGTATTATACTCCCTGCTGTTTAAAAATTCTGTCAATTGTATGCATTTATTAGCCTTAGTGCTAAAAGAATCAACTCTTCCAAAGTAGAAGCATTCTGTTGCCTGGGTAAAAAACCAAGAATAATCAAGAATGTTGAATGCTGTAGGAACTTGCTTATTGGATATTTAATGTTTTTGTTAGCTTTTTTTTTATTGCAGTGACAGGAGGAAATCCCAGTGTGAGAGGATTAGCCCAGTCTTAGTGCAAGTTTTCTAATATCACAGCATTAACGCTAACCTCTATCTAGAGGCAGGCTTTTTTTCCCCCTTTTTCTTAGTGAGGAGTCTGAAGTATATCACATTGTTTCTTTCCTTCCTTTTGAGAGAACAGAATCAGATTCTCATGCACATATTCTTACTGTGCACGAATACTTAGAATACTTAACCTCATTCTCATAGTACAAATAGCTGACGTAGGAAATAATATTGAATGAAGATACTTGTCTCTTGCCTTTGCTCAGGGGTATATATGTATGTGAAGTAGAGTTACTGTATTATCTGTGTAATTCTAATAAAAGTGGGGGCGAAAATAAATTGTCACTTAATGAATGTGTACTATATTCTGGGAACCATTTTTCATTTCTCTATTATAAATGCTGGCTATCAGATTCTCTTTGTTTTTTGTTAGGAAGTTATTTCCTGAATCATGTTTGGATGCTTGTATGATCATATACGTTAATATACTTAGCTTTCTCTTATGTATGTAAGAGTGGTAGTGTATTTGGTTAAATGGTAATGTTTCTATTTTTCATTGTTTTAAAGTCAACATTTATAAAGTATTTTTTTAAATGTGAATTATTTGTATGCTGGAAACTATAAAATATTAATTAAAGAAATTAAAGAACACCTAAATAATACCAAATTCATAGATTGGAGGCTCAGTATTGTTTTGTTTGTTTGTTTTTTAGGGTGTTTTTTGTTTGTTTTTATTGAAGTATAGTTGATTTACAATGTTGTGTTAGTTTCAGGTATACAGCAAAGTGATTCAGTTACACATACATATAATGATTATCTTTATTTAAATTTTTCCTTGGGCTAAATTCTTAGAAGTAGAATTACTTGATTAAATGATATGCACATTTTCAGTGGTTTTGATAAATCATTCCTAGATGTGCACTAGAAAGGTAGTGTCAATTTACTCTCACATCAGCAATTATTAGAATGTCCACTTAACAACACTGGGTGCTACTGTTCTTTCTAATCTTTGCAAATTTTGATAAGTGAAAATTGGTTACACTTTTTTTAAGAGCTCTTTATATAAATGATATGAGCCTTTGTCCTGTCAAGAATATATCCTTGTTTATTATGTCTTTTTAATATTGATTTTTTTAATTTATAGAAACTTTATATTTTTAGATGGTCAGATATATCAATTTATATTGCTTTCAGGTTTTCTGTCCTCTAAGAACTATATAAATATATCACCTCTGTTTTTTTCTTCTACTTCTTTATCAATTTTACTTTTTTGCATGTATTTGTAATATTTCTATATTTAGTTCTCAAATAGGTTATACTTTATTTTTAACTTATCATTAAATTTATTATTATTTGCCTTACCTTGTAATAGCCACATTCAGTTTTGCTTTGTTTTGGGTCTCTAAAGAGTTTATTGAGATAGAGTTGGATGTACATTTAAGAGAAATGACCTGAAGAATCCCAGGAAATCAAGAGATACAAAGACAGAAAAGCACCTGAAAAATAGTTTCTTTTCATGGGAAATGATACTTACATTCTGCCTACCCTTTTATTTTGTATTACAAAACTCTTTTTGGTCTTGAAGCTAGTTACTTACACAATGTCCGTTTATTTTTTCTAAATGAACACTTAGAAGGAATATTCAGATTTACGGTGAATGGAAATAAATGTCTTCAGATTTTTTGAAACTATGAAAATCAGAATGTTCACTTAATTCATTTAACTTGTTTGAGCAAGTCATTGTCTTCGGTAGGGTATTGTTGGTACAAGTAGTAAGTTACTGTGGAATGTCAGTTTACCACAGTTTTGTGGACCCAGTGGCAAAAATGTACCAATTTAGGAATTGCTTGATATAGTTAATACTTTGACATTCTTTTTTTCATATTAATAGTTATAGTAAGTCACAGGCAGCATTGCTAATCTAGATGTAGACTTTTTTACTCCAAATAAATTTCCACAGTAGACTGTTCATATAAGTCTATTCAGTGATTTTATAGAGAGAAAAGGGGATATAGAATTCTGCCACATACTTTTTTTATGTCTTTAAGTTATTTTTATTTAAATTTGCTTCTGATTTATAAATTCTAGATACAGTTATTCTAGTGGTATATGTCACACCATTTGATCACATTGAGACACTTGCTCTAAGTATAAAAAATTAGTCATGATTTATACCTTAACCCCACAGTACATATTATAAATAAAAATATGTATCTTAAACAAAGATACTGAATTTTTTTTTACTTGATTTGTAGTTAAAACTAGATGTTATATCAGCAAGGAGCAGTTAGTAAAGATTGATTATGATTGTGATTATTGTAGGTACAGCCTTACTATAAAATTCTATAACAAAGGGAATTATCAGAATCCTGTAAGGAAAAATCATAATGTTGATAAAGCAGTCAAGCAACAAATACTGTGACCTATACATTTGCTTTTGTGAGGAACAGAAGAACTTCAAAAATTTTAGTTACTGACTCTAATGTAGTAATAATAGTGGTTATTCTATTTTAAACGGATTCCAATTATTTTTACTTCTCTAAATCTTAGTCTCATGAGTTGTATATAATGAATTAATTTCTTTATATATCTGCAGTGGTATTGGCTATGTACCATCTTGGGAGAACTGAGAAAATAGTCATCACTCAAATCACTTTTGTATGGCTTAATACTCTTTGTGTACCCCTGGCTGAGAAAAACTGGATTAGACCATTTCTCGCTCCTTCCAACTCTAAGTTTATTTAATTCTATACTTTATCCACAAAATTAATTTGATTTTATATTTTGTAAAATTAGGGGAAGGTATCCCCTCCTTGTATGTGATACTAAATAATTTTTGAGAAAAATATTTTGGCATTCATTTTTCATTAGAAACTCCTCTCTGCCCATTTTATCTGACATTATGCTGTATAAGAATCAGAGTCACTATTTTGCTCAACCCATTTAAATCTCTAAGAAAATTTATTCTTAGCATTAATATGAATTTTTGGCGTTACCATGAAGGAACACATTTAGAAGGGAACTATCTTTCTGATGAAGCTGGGTGTTTAAGGTAGAGACAACTTCCCCTTCTACACAATGATGAATAAATATCAGATAGGTAGTCACAATACTTTTGTTCTAGACATTTATTCAGTCATTTGTTCAGTCATTCATTATATAGCTATCATATGTCAAGAACCAGTACTAGGTTTTGGGCATAAATATGAAAAGGGCTAAATAGCAGCATGGTCTTTGATGAGAATTATATATAAGGTCCTTCATAAATTTAAAATGCTGTGATTTTGGGCTCATCTGCAGGGTGTTTTTGGTTCCTCTGGCCCTTTGGGTTTGTTTGCTGTACCTGTTTTTATGTTACCGTTGACATATTCATCACTACCATCACCACCTCGATTTTTCATCCTGATGTGTAGTGTATATAGGTAGTATGCATTGTGGTTAAGAGTGTAGGCTGTCTGCCTACTTCCTAGGGTTTTGGTGGGATTAAATGAATTAATATTTGTAACACACCTAGAGAAGTGCATGATACATAATGAGCAGCTAATAAAAGTTAGCTATTATTAGTATTTCACATGTTTGAAACGGCAACATATATATTTTGAAAACTAAGTATATCAGACATTAGTGTAAAATAAATACCTTTGTATATTGGTGACAAATGTCAAAAATAACTGTAGGTAGCCTTTTTCTGTTGTAATGTCATAACCTCCTCACTGGGACTAAATCTTACAACACCTCTGTTCTTTAGGATTTCCTGTAAATAGGAAGGATATTCACCTGGCTTAAACATATAAAATACATTAAGGGGAATTATAGTCATGTGGTATAAGACTATTTTTCCGGAGCCCTTTGCAGCAATTTTCTCCTTAGGTTTTCAGTAAAGATTTTGTTTCTCTACCACATGATTAAATAGTAGTAGAGTGCATATCAAAACCACTAACTTGATCTGTTTTTCATGGGTTTAGAAATTCATAACTTCATCATAATTTTGTATTTGACAATAACCTTAAATAATGAAAAGTCTTTGTAATAGAATATGTGGGATATGTCTGTAAAGGATTTTTAGTGAATAGAGAATATTTAATGTTTATTTCCTCATTACACTTTAGCTATTTGAACATTTTATTAAGTGATCAGTGGACTTGTAGAACTTATTTTATATGTAACCTGATCCAAGATCTTGAAGCCTGTGTTAGTTATGTTTGGATGTCATCCTAGTGACCCAGTTTTAAAAATTTAATATCTCGGGACTTCCCTGGTGGCACAGTAGTTAAGAATCCGCCTGCCAATGCAGGGGACACGAGTTCGAGCTCTGGACCGGGAAGATCCCACATGTCGTGGAGCGACTAAGCCTGTGCGCCACAACTACTAAGCCTGTGCTCTAGAGCCCGCAAGCCACAGCTGCTGAGGCCACGTGGCACAATGGCTGAAGCCTGCGCACCTAGAGCCCATGCTCCACAACAAGAGAAGCCACGGCAATGAGAAGCCCACGTACCGCATAACCCCTGCTTGGTGCAAATAGAGAAAGGCCGCGCACTGCAATGAAGACCCAACGCAGCCATACGTACATACATACATACATACGTAAGAAAAAAAGAAAAATGTAATATCTCTTGATAGTTCACAGGCTGCTTTAGGATTTAAGCTTCTGTTTATTCATTTCATTAAAAAATATTCGTATTTATGAATTCAAGATAAGTACTTTATTAATAAAGGTATTTAAAGTATTTTGGGAATAAAATGTGTAATATCACTAAAATTGTTTTTAAATTATTTTAAGGTGTAACTGACATAAAATTTATGGCTTTTAAAATTAACTCCTTGATGTTTTTCAGCTATGCTAAAGCAGCCTTTTGTTTAGAGGAGCTTATGATGACTAATCCACACAACCACTTATACTGTCAGCAGTATGCTGAAGTAAGTGTTTTCAAAAACAACAACTGTATGTGATTTTATTTTTGTTGGTGTTGGGTATTATGGAACTAAGAATATGTCCTTAATGTTAGGCAAGTATATAAATATGTAAGATGTGATAAAAATTGATTTGTAGGAGTAAAATTTTTAAATTTATAATACTATAATGGAAATACTGACTTTTCAATTAAATGCACTCATTTAAAATAGTGAAATTCTTTGTATTTTTTAAATTGCATACTGTATTCTTTCCTAATTGTGAATTATGTCACAGTTATCACATTTAATGGCCTTTAAGGCATTTACAGTGATTACAATTTTTATATCCATATTCTGGGAAATTCATATTAAGGTCAGTATTTTGGAAAGTAGGAAGTATTTATCTTATTTGATTAACTGTTAAGAATAGCAATACAATTGAGTCCTATAACGTTAAAAGGACTTCATTATTAAGGAATGTCAGTGCAACTAGGAAAGGACAATTCAGTATGAAGTCTAGATTTATAATGCTAGTAATAGAAAATAAAGTTTTGAAGCATTTGGAAGGTAGTTGAAATAGAAATTATACTGGCTTTTTTATATTGGCAGCATTTTTTTATTTTAAAAACTCAGTGATCTTAATGTTCATAGAATATAATGATTCTGGAGGGTAGGTTATGCTTTAAAGTTTAGATTAGCTTTAACAACTTTAAGATGAATTCTTTTAACATCTTGCATTTGTTTACAGAATATCTGTTTCAGTTACTAATGCCTATGGTATGATGAAACATGCTATATTTCAAAGTAGTAAAATAAACAGGTTTCAGCACTCTGTAATTTTTAACAGGTTAAATATACCCAAGGTGGACTTGAAAATCTTGAACTTTCAAGAAAGTATTTTGCACAGGCATTGAAACTGAACAACAGAAATATGAGAGCTTTGTTTGGACTTTACATGGTAAGTTGAGGTGCATGTTTAATGTTATTTTATGAAATGTCATTTAAAGTCCATTAACTGTCCCAGTTAATCACTTCCCTCTTTTTTTTTTTTTTGTATTTCATTGATAAGCATATGATTTTTTTCCTCTAGTTAATTATGAGCAATAGGTTGTAAGGCGGTTATATTTTTGAATGTTAATATATCCCAGCTATTTGACATTTCATTGTCAATTATCTTTTACTATATCAGAATTTAAATCTGCCTTTATGAAATTAAGTAGTAACAGATACAAAGCTATATTATGTAATTCTTAATTGTTTTGTTATTCTTGGGTTCATGCCCAACATTTTATTTCTTACCCTAAATTATAATTGTATAAGATTTTTTTAAACTATGTTTATAAAAGACATATTAGAAATAAAATCTCTAATGCCAAATTAAAACTGTTTTTATGGTATAGAAAAACAGTTTGTGGTACTCATGTAATTAAATATTTCTTTTGTTTATGTATGCTAAATGATGAGCTTAGAAAAAGTCAGTTAACAAGAGCTATGGGAAATAGAGGAAGAATTTAATGAACTTCAAATTTATATAAAATGAGCTCCTCTCTACAGTCAGAATGACTAGAAAAATAAACTTCTTTCATAGGCCAGTTCTTTGAAATTTTAATTTATCCTAGTCTTTTTATGGACTTTTGGATGAATATTTCGTTGGAGCTCAGTGAAAAGAATTGATTGCAGAAATGGAGGCAGGAAGAAACGTAAATGAAATAATTTTCAGCAAAGAAATGGCAAAATATAATTAGAAAACAGATTAAAGGGATTTCAAAAAATTTTTCCTGGATTCTACCATTACCAGTTGTAGCAGCTTGTAGGTACAGTATGGTAGCAGTATCTCTTTTACCAAATAAATACTATTTTTAAAAATAAATAAATTATTAATAATAGTAAAAATACATAGCACTTTATGTGTCAGGTGTTGTTATGAGCTCTCTTTTTTATTTTAAATCATTACATCTTTACATCAACTATTTGAGAAGGTACTATTACTACTACCATTACACAGAAAATGAAACTAAGACACAGAGAGTTCTGATTAATTTGCCCAAGGATGGACACAGAGCTACTAAATGATTGAGCTGGGATTCCAGCTCAGGCAGTTGACTCCAGAGTCATTCTCTTAACTACTGCAATCAGATTTTGGCATATAAATTCCTTAGTAGCAGAGGAGGAGACAAAAGGAAAAAGCATATAACACAGGCTAGGCATAAAAGAAACCACATGGACAGAGCTTCTTAAGAATAAGATATATTTAAGTATAAGATAAAATTTGTATCTTTCCCCAGAAATACATACAATTAAAAATAAGAATATGATTTTGAGGGTCTACAGATTCTTGCATGGATCCCAGTTTAACAATCCCTTGTTTAAATACATCTTTTAAAAGGAGATGATGGCTCCAATTGGTTCTATGGAACATAGTTTGGAAACTCTCGGTGTAGTGAAAAGAGAAATAGGTTGGAAGTGATGATCTCTTTCTACTTCTAAGACTTTCGTTAACTTACTTTGGTTAAGTCAGTTCACTCCTATTGGACTTAATTTTTTTTTCACCTGTTAATGTAGGAAGTTAGACTAAATTATTTTTGAGGTTCCTTATATCAATATTCAGTAATTCTATAGTTCTGACATAGAAAAGTTGAAGTAATTCAGTAATAAGAAATAGCACCAGTAATATCCTACAGTATTTAAGTGATGATGGAATTTTACCTTCAAGGGCTGTGGTAGATAACTAATAAAATAATTTTAGATATTATTTAAGATATCCTTTCTCTTCCTACTACCTTGGATTATTCTCCATTTTAAAATATATTTTCATTTGTAAACACTAATTTCATTCAGCTTTATTTTATTTTAAAAATTGTATTGGTACAGTTTTTTAAAACTCTTTATTATCAGCCCGTTGCAATTATGACCCTTACATGTTTTTGATTGTCTTGGCTACATCAAAGGAGTATTGTTTTTGATGTTTCTTTTTTGTTCTTAGTCTGCAAGTCATATTGCTTCTAATCCAAAAGCAAGTGCAAAAACAAAAAAGGACAACATGAAATATGCTAGTTGGGCAGCTAGTCAAATAAACAGAGCTTATCAGGTTAGTATTGATAATTTTATATTATGACATAGGTCAGTTAATGTATTTCTTAGTTGTTTATGTTTCTACAAACTACAAAGCTAGATGTCTATCATTGAACTTTTGTGCTTTTGGGTCTTTATCAAATGTTTTAACTGTGTAGAATTAGCTTGTAGGATCCTTTTTTTTTTCCCTCAAAAGGAGTCTGTTACTATTATGATCCCATAATGAGCCTTATCATCTCAGTAGTTCTACATTTGGCAAATAAAAAAAAGTAATTGTAAAAATCCAGAAAGGTTAAATTTCATGATGCATTTCAGAGGCAGATTGGGTATGTGAGTGTATTATTAATCAGAGATATGTCAAATAATAAAAAAGAGGAAGAAAATCCTGAAAGTAAACTAACAAGACTATATAGCAAAGTTTATGTACTCTGCTTACAGTCAGATCTTATCTGAAACATCTCCCCTCATTTTTTAGTTTACTGAAGCTTATCCCTAGGAGATTCTTCAGGAAAGACTCATGGAAAAATTCATCTTCTTACATCTTTCATGTTTGTAACTTATCGTCTATAGTCTTTATATTTGAAGGACAATTTGACTTTTTATACATCCTTTGCTTTTAAATACATTTACTTAAGTATTAAGCATATTGTTCCTTTTTTTGTTTTGTTTTGTTTTTAGGATAAAATATTGCTGTCGGGGCTTCCCTGGTGGCGCGGTGGTTGTGCGTCCGCCTGCCGATGCAGGGGAACCGGGTTCGCGCCCCGGTCTGGGAGGATCCCACGTGCCGCGGAGCTGCTGGGCCCGTGAGCCATGGCCGCTGGGCCTGCGCGTCCGGAGCCTGTGCTCCGCAACGGGAGAGGCCACAACAGAGGGAGGCCGCATACCACAAAAAAAAAAAAAAAAATATTGCTGTCAACAAGTTTCATGCCATCCTGATTTTCTTTCTCTAATAAGTGACTTGTACTTTTTGTCTGGTTGCCCAAAGGAATTTTTTCCTTATCTTTAAAATCCAGTAGTTTCACTATGATAACGTTTTGTTGATATTCTTGGGTTCGTCTTCCCAAATACACTATAGACCTTTTTTTTTTTTTTTTTTAGCGGTACACAGGCCTCTCACTCTTGTGGCCTCTCCCTTTGCGGAGCACAGGCCCCGGATGCGCAGGCTCAGCGACCATGGGTCACGGGCCTAGCCACTTCGCGGCATGTGGGATCTTCCTGGACTGGGGCACAAACCCATGTCCCCTGCATTGGCAGGTGGACTCTCAACCACTAAGCCACCAGGGAAGCCCAGACCTTTTTAATCTTTGGATTCAGTCCTCTTTTAATTTGAGAAAAGTTGCTTTTACAACTATGATTTTGAATTTTTTTTGCTTGATTCCTTAAGTTTTCTTTTTCAGGTCTCCAACTATAAGTTTATTGGATCTCCTTTCGCACTTCCTTTTATCATTCATTTTTTTTTTTCAAATCCTTCTGTCATTTTCTGTATTTTATTTTCTTCTTTTTTCCTGGTAGTAATTTTTTTGTGGAGTTAATTCTTCTTTTTCTGTTCTCTGCATTTAAATAAGATAGTTTTTCTGGGCTGTTAGGGGGTGGTTTTTACCGTCTTAGGGGAGTCAGAGATAGAACAGCATAACTTTCCCAGCTTGACCTTTATATGTTTCCTCTTCTTTGTTACAGAGAACTCAAATATGACCTCTCTATATATCCAGTCTTTCTTAGAACTAGGTCAGGTTCAGAATGATTTTTCTGGCTGCAGGCCTCTCTGTGTTCTACCCCTATGGGTCTACAGATCTTGAATTTTGAGGTGGTGTTCTCAGTTTTAAATGTTACATTTTGTTGTTGTTGTTTTTTCTTCTGGGATTTTCTGCTTCTGGGTATCACTACCTCCCACCCTCCCCTTCTCCCCTTATCAAACCATCTCTCCCTCTTAACCCCAGTGTTTCTGCCCTGTTAAATTTGGTTTCAGTTTCTATAGTTTTCTTTCAGTGTGAGGTTTTTTTCCTTTTGGAAGAGGGTGTTTGCTGGATAATTCAGAGATTTTTGAGGTCTTAGACTATTAGATTTGTTTAATGTCACGTTTGCATGCAGTTTTTTATACTTTGATTTGGAGCCTATGAGACTGTCATAGTTTTGCAAGCCATTTGCAGATGCATCAGTTCATACTTTTTTTACTTAGGTGGCTTATAGAGTAGTAGGTTGTCCTCTTTTATATCCTGTAGTGCCTACCACATAGCTGTTGAGCTTTTGTAGGTCCTGCTGCTGTTGGTGGTATAACAACCTAAGGTTTTGAAGGATTGCCTGCAGTATAGTTTTTTTTGAAAGATATCTTTGTTGGGTTTGTTTCCTCTTATTTTGGTCTTAGTTTTGGTGCTATTTGTTTCTTTGTTTTTGTATTCCTGGTTGGGGAGATTAAAACAATTCAGTGCCCTGTGATCACACCATTTGGTCACTTTTGTGTAGTTTTATTATATATAATAGAGAATGTTGGTTCTGTTGGCATATTGCAAGTCAGAATATTTATAAATATTAGCTAGGCTGTCCTTCTTCAAATGGAGTTTGAGATGACTCGAGGGGTTCCACACAGAGTAGGCTTGGGGGTTGGGGGTTGCGAGGGAGGGAGGGGTAGTTTGTGATTTAGAAATAAGACTTGGATAATATGAAAATAATAGTATGCAAACTACATCATTGTTTTTAAGATTTTTTTGAGAAACAACTAGCTGCTCAGAGAGTGCTTTTTTTGACATGGCATGACTATATATTTCTAAAATCAATTTTTTTTTCTTTTTTTGCGGTACATGGGCCTCTCACTGTTGTGGCCTCTCCCGTTGCGGTGCACAGGCTCCGGAAATAGTATGCAAACTACATCATTGTTTTTAAGATTTTTTTGAGAAACAACTAGCTGCTCAGAGAGTGCTTTTTTTGACATGGCATGACTATATTTCTAAAATCAATTTTTTTTTCTTTTTTTGCGGTACATGGGCCTCTCACTGTTGTGGCCTCTCCCGTTGCGGAGCACAGGCTCCGGATGTGCAGGCTCAGCGGCCATGGCTCACAGGCCTAGCCGCTCCACGGCATGTGGGATCTTCCTGGACCAGGGCTCGAACCCATGTCCCCTGCATTGGCAGGCGGATTCTCAACCACTGTGCCACCAGGGAAGCCCCTTTATTCAGTTGTTGATAGGCGTTTGGATTATTTCCTGTTTGAGGCTATTATGAATAATACTACACTGATATTGCTGTACAAGTCTCTTGGTGTATATGTACATGTATTTCTTAGGAGTGTATACCTTTGAGTGGAAATACTGGGTCATAGGATGTACATATATCTAACTGAAGTAGATAAAGCTGGTTTTCCAGATTTCTTGTTTATAGTCCCACCAGCAGTGAGTTCTCATAGTTCCACATTTTCACCAACACGTCCTTCTGTCAGTTTTTGTAATTATAGTCATTCTGGTGTATGTGTAGTGGTATCTTCATGGTTTTATTTTGTTTTTTGTTTTTGTTTTTGCTTTTGTGGTACGCAGGCCTCTCACCGTTGTGGCCTCTCCCGTTGTGGAGCACAGGCTCCGGATGCACAGGCTCAGTGGCCATGGCTCACGGGCCCAGCCGCTCCGCGGCATGTGGGATCTTCCTGGACCGGGACACGAACCTGTGTCCCCTGCATCGGCAGGCGGATTCTCAACCACTGCGCCACCAGGAAAGCCCCATGGTTTTATTTTGTATCTCCCTGATGACCAGTGAGGTTGAACACTTTTTCATATGTTTATTGGCTGTTTGGATATCTTCTTTCATGAAGTCTATGTTTTTCATTGGTTTATGACTTTTTATTTTGTTTTTTAGTTTTTTGATTATGGGCCCTTTGTTCATTATATGTGTAGCAGATCTTTTTAACTCCTTAGTTGCAGTCACTCTCAAATGATTTTGATGAAGAAAGTTTTGAAGATTATCTTCACCCTAATTGTTCATTTCCTTTATGGTTTGTGCTTTTATGTTCTGTTTAAGAAATCATTTGCTACTGATGGTCATAAAGATAATCTTGTGTGTCTTTGGAGTTTTTTTTCTTCTACTTTTCACATTTAGATCCACAGTCCATTTGGAACTGATTTTTAATGTATTATGTGAAAATAGAGGTCTCTTTCCCCCCTACGTAACTTTCCAGTGTTTCTATCTCTGTATTCTGTCATGAGTCCCATTCTGTGGAAGCTGCTACCTTATAATAGTTGAGAGAGAACACAGATGCTCGGGCTGTATCGTCTGGCTTCCAAGTTTGGCTCTGACATGTGGCCATGGACAAATTACATACTATCTCTGGGCCTAGCTTTTCATTTGCAAGATGGACGTAATAAAAGTTTTCTGAGTATTAAAGGAGTCGATACATACTTTTTACCAGATCACAGTAATACACATTATATTGTGTTTACTAATTGCATGCTGTAAGTTCACTTTATTATGTCTGCCATTTTTATTGCAATTACAGTAGCAGTAACAACAATAACAGTTATAATAGCAAACAGAAAATTTATTAGAAGGTAGGTACTTTTCCTGTTTTACAAATGAGGAAATTAAGGCATGAAAGATTAAATAACTTTCTCCAAGGTGATATAACTGGTTAATGACAGAGCGGTTTTCAAACCTAGGCAGAAAAAAAAAAAAACAAAAACCTAGGCAGCCTGACTCCAAGTTTGATGCTCTTAATGGCCACAATATACTGCCTGTATAAAGAGATGTCAGGTATAAATGTTTCTTAAACTGTAATTATAGTTTCCAACTCCCTTCTTAGTTATTTTCTCATGTGAACAAGTGATATCCTACCCTCACTTGTTTCCCTTTTCATTTCAGACCCAAAGCTCTCCATAGTAACTAAATTTAGAGTTTCATTTTGTTTGTTTGTTTTTCCTCTTTTTCACTGTCTCTTCAGTAATGCGAGACCAGGCAAGCATGCCCTTCCCTGCCAAATGAAATGCACTTTACCATTAGACATGAATCCATCATTTCGATATTTTAAGCCATTGTTCATATATCCAAACCCTATTCATTAGTAATATTTTCCCTCCCTGCCATTCTCTTTAAACAAATTTTTAAAAATTGTCTTATTAGATCCATTCTCTTTTCATAGACTTATTTTGTAGAGTCTCAGTGTTTTTTGGAAAGAGCTCTGAGAATATCATCTGTGCTCTTCAGTCTTTGACTTTGGCACCATAAACTCCATAGTACCCAGTGATGTTTTACACATCTTTCCTGAAGGTATGATTTGCCTTTTCTTGACTCTAAGGGAAAGGATAGTATAAGGAATTTTTGTAAGTTTCTGTCGTCTTGGATACCACTCCAAAAAGATAACATCTCTCAGTTGATAATGTCAGGTTTCTGTATAGCAGCCTAAAATACCTCTCAATTAGGAATCACCCATAATGCAAAATTTCTTTTTGCCTCTAGACGCTAGTAACATTTTTTTTGTTTGTTTTTGTTTGGCTGCACTGTGCAGCATGCAGGATCTTAGTTCCCTAACCAGGGATCGAACCCGTTCCACCTGCAGTAGAAGCACAGAGTCTTAACCACTGCACCACCAGGGAAGTCCCAGTAACGGGTTTTTAATAAAATCTTTTGGTGCTTTTGAAATTTTCATCTCTATGCTTTTTCTACAGAAGTTGGTGGTTTTCTTCATGTGAATCAGATTTCATAAATATTTGTATCTATTGCCTTTTGCTAACATAGTGGTTTAAAATAACGACTTATTTGCTTATGAATCTGTAGGTATCATGTAGGCTTGCGCTCAGTTGAGTAATTCTACAGGTCTATAGTGGACTTATTTTTTTTCTGCTCTATGCTAGTGGTTGATGGCCTCACTTAAATGTCTGATGGTTGGCTCTCTGTCAGCTGGGGGTGCTGGGCCTTGTATTTCTCATTTGGTGAGCTAACTTGGACTTAGTCACATGATGGTTTCAGGGTTCCAGGAGCAGCAAAGAGGCAAACTTCAGTGCCCAAGGGTGTTTTGAGCCTCTGGTTGTGTCACATATTGCTAATATTCCATTGAGCAAAACAAGTCATGTGGTGAACCCAGATACAGGGGATATAATATTTCACCTCTCAATCGGAAGAGAAATATGTGGTCATTTGGCAGTTTATTACATTTTTGTATAATTCCATAGTTCCATCCTTCTGTTTTTGTTTATTTTGCCTTTTTCTTTTTATCTACTTTATTGAGGTATAGTTTACATACAATAACATGCACACATTTTAAGTGTACAGTTGAGTTTTGACAAATGTATACTCTCACCACTACCCCATTCAAGACATAGTTTCCATCACCACAGAAAGTTCCCTTCTGCCACTTTGTAGTCAGCCCCATTCCACACTGCAGACTAGCACTGATTTGATTTTCATCACTATAAATTAGTTTTGCCTGTACTAGAACTTTGTATATAAATGAGATAGTAGATTATGTACTCTTTTGTGCATTGCTTCTTTCACTCAACATGTTTCTGAGATTCATCCATCTACTTCTCCATATTATTTATCTTATTACTTTGTCCACCCATATTATTTTCCACAAACTGTGTAAATTTGTGAATTTTAGCCCAACTTACTCCAGTTATCACAATGGGTAAATCATTGACCTTATAATTTGATAAGCAATTTTTTATTATTTGAGTGGTTTTCTGGTTCGTTTTCTTTAAGATCCATTAGGAAATTCTGAAAAAAGTTTTCTTAAGCAAAATCTATATGAAAAATAAAAATGCAGAATTTGTGATTAATGTGGAAAAGTATAATTTTCAGAGATTGACATTTTAGTAATCTCTGGGATCTAATTGAGAACTTTATGATATGTCTAGGCATATAAACAAGTATAAAGTGTATAATAAGTATTCCTTATTGTAATGTTTTTCTAGGCATTTAAAAATTAGAGAAAGTGAGATTTTAAGAACTGCTTTCTGTCTTTGTTTCTACTTAATAATGAAAATATGGCTACTACTTGCTCTTCAATTAGGTAATTGGTTTAGCATGTTCAGTAGAGGCAGGCAAGTTTGATTAATGCTCATGAAAAACTTTAATGTGAACCTACTCACAGTAATTTTCCAGATAAATGCTTCTTTGGTACTCTGTTAAATTCGTCTGTGCTAGTGATCCATATGTTATTTGTGATTGCAGAGGTGATTCTGTTACTATCCTTTTGGGAAATAGAAAATTAAATCATGATTTGAGGGGAAAATAAGATTCCGGCTTAATCAGTTAAATTGCCATATAATTCTAGAATAGACAAAATAATTGCATGTCAGGTAAAATTTGAAGTGATAGATTTATATTTCCAACTTCCTTTTTATTTGTTCTGACACAAGTTAGTTTGGTTTATTCTAAATTGCACAGGTTGTCAGTAGTGTTGATACACAATCTTAGGTGGTTTTCTAAAATTAGCTAATTTTAAAAATCACAAATTTGTATTTATTATTATTTTTATTACATTTAAATACAAATCAAGAAAAATGCTATATTTTAAAATACTTACTATGACTTCAGTGCTACACAAATCATCACTATAAATTAGTTTTGCCTGTACTAGAACTTTGTATATAAATGAGATAGTAGATTATGTACTCTTTTGTGCATTGCTTCTTTCACTCAACATGTTTCTGAGATTCATCCATCTACTTCTCCATATTATTTATCTTATTACTTTGTCCACCCATATTATTTTCCACAAACTGTGTAAATTTGTGAATTTTAGCCCAACTTACTCCAGTTATCACAATGGGTAAATCATTGACCTTATAATTTGATAAGCAATTTTTTATTATTTGAGTGGTTTTCTGGTTCGTTTTCTTTAAGATCCATTAGGAAATTCTGAAAAAAGTTTTCTTAAGCAAAATCTATATGAAAAATAAAAATGCAGAATTTGTGATTAATGTGGAAAAGTATAATTTTCAGAGATTGACATTTTAGTAATCTCTGGGATCTAATTGAGAACTTTATGATATGTCTAGGCATATAAACAAGTATAAAGTGTATAATAAGTATTCCTTATTGTAATGTTTTTCTAGGCATTTAAAAATTAGAGAAAGTGAGATTTTAAGAACTGCTTTCTGTCTTTGTTTCTACTTAATAATGAAAATATGGCTACTACTTGCTCTTCAATTAGGTAATTGGTTTAGCATGTTCAGTAGAGGCAGGCAAGTTTGATTAATGCTCATGAAAAACTTTAATGTGAACCTACTCACAGTAATTTTCCAGATAAATGCTTCTTTGGTACTCTGTTAAATTCGTCTGTGCTAGTGATCCATATGTTATTTGTGATTGCAGAGGTGATTCTGTTACTATCCTTTTGGGAAATAGAAAATTAAATCATGATTTGAGGGGAAAATAAGATTCCGGCTTAATCAGTTAAATTGCCATATAATTCTAGAATAGACAAAATAATTGCATGTCAGGTAAAATTTGAAGTGATAGATTTATATTTCCAACTTCCTTTTTATTTGTTCTGACACAAGTTAGTTTGGTTTATTCTAAATTGCACAGGTTGTCAGTAGTGTTGATACACAATCTTAGGTGGTTTTCTAAAATTAGCTAATTTTAAAAATCACAAATTTGTATTTATTATTATTTTTATTACATTTAAATACAAATCAAGAAAAATGCTATATTTTAAAATACTTACTATGACTTCAGTGCTACACAAATTCATTTTTATTTTCCATTTAAAAAATTAGGTGTCCTATTTTGTACCCCTTCCCCCAACCCATCAAAAGCTTTTTCTTAGAATTAGACCTTTAAGTATCTGATTAGGACAATTCCTGTTTACTTTGGGTAGGCAGTGGTAAAAGAAAAGGCTTTCTGTTCTTGGTAAGTTCTTGTGAAAGTGACTCTATCAACTGGGTAATAGGAGTAATAAGCACACTCCACATGCTTTACTCACCAAGGGAAATTATGAAAGGGCAGAGTTTTAAATGTGGTGTTGCTATTGCCATATTTTAAAATTACGTCCTGTATATGCAGCATTTGAATTCCTTAAATTAATAATGTCTTATGAAAGGTAAAGTGATCTTGATTCTTACAAGAAGCTTTTCTCTTTCCCTGGCATTTCCTCTAGAAATCCCCTTTAGTTACTCTGTCAAATCAAGATTCAACCACAGAAGCTAATGGTTTAGGAAATAGGAGAATCATAATGTTAAGCTGCAGCCAGAGAGGTCAGAGGCAGGTTACCAATTCCTGAAGCCTATTGCTTCTACGATGTTACCTGTGCTTGATCACTTAATCTTTCTCAACAGGTCACAAGAAGTTTGCCAAATTAAGTTTAATTACAAAAGAGAAGGAACACATCATAAATCAAGTACTAAGTACCTAAGACAGCATTGGTATTTGAAGGAAAGATCAGTCACTTGAAAGTATACTGAGTGCTTAGATGTTAACTTGAAAATACTGTATGTTGCTAATAGAAAATGTTAATACTTTAGCCAGGGGAAAAACAGGTAGTTTAGTTATAATAAACCTTACCCTGCCTTTACAAGGAATACATACTTATCTAGTAAATCTGTAGTGTTAAGTCAAACTGATAAATGATGGGAATTGTCAGTCTAGTTAGAAAACTCATTTTGAAATCAGCATGGGGTATTCAACAGTGTTCCCCACTTATCATGAACTATATTGAATTTAATACGCATGAATTTGCTTTTAAATGTACAAAGATAGTATTTAATGCACTGTTTTGTTTTTATTGTAAAATCCAATCCCAATTTGGTATTATAAAATAAATTATGACTTAATAAACTAGAAATGTATATTTTAAAACGTTTAATATGTAGCATAGAGTTTTACTTGATAGGTTTTTGCTGCAGAAACATATTATCTAGTCAACTAATCTGGGAAATTTTAAAAAATTGCAGCCCACTCTAAGAAGTTTTAGAGAATTCTTGCAACTCTAAAATGTTTGATAAAACTTCTTTACGTTTGTATTTTACCTCTGTTTGAAATTGTAAAAAGTTGATTAGAGGCCACACAAGTAGTCCACATTCCTACATAAATATAAGCTAAATTTCATTTCTAAATTATGCTTTTTATTTCATAAAGCTTTTCTGGTCTGAAGAGGGAGTACAGTTTGAAAATCATATTAATGTTTTTATAGGTTATCATACTACTTAAACATTTAAACTGGCCAATTTCACACGGAAGTTTTTATATACATCAGTTGAAGATGAAACCTTAATGAAAATGTCCTTAAAACCCAAATTTTGTTTTTTATTGAAGAAAAAGAACATATCTGATTTCATGCTAGTGATAAAATAGATAATGTTAACTCTAACAATTTGAAAGTTAAGACTGTGATTTTGAACCTGCCACTGAAATTGAGCCTAATTGCATTTTCTAAAAATTAGTTTGCAGGTCGAAGTAAGAAGGAAACCAAATACTCTCTCAAGGCAGTCGAAGACATGCTGGAAACACTGCAGATCACCCAGTCTTAAGGTTTCAAAAACTCTTTCACATTACATTTCACAACTGTAGAATTGAGCTCACTGGTTTGTGATTTATTTACTAGATGCCCAGTGCTATTTATATACTGGTTTTCTGCTAAGAAGGCATTTGTAAGGAATGTGTTTATATAAACTTAAAAATGCCATTTACTGCTAAGCAGGAAGTTGGGGAAAGCCCATGGAAGAGAGATTTGACAAGATTCTTACTGATTGTACATCATTCTTTCCATATCATACATATATAACTCCTTTTAAACCACAATCTGATATAGAAATAACCTTGTTAAATAAACTGATGATTTATTAAACTTGCATATGAAAATTCTAGATTCTTTTTGTTATACTCAAATAGTGAGTGACTATATTGTTTTAGAACTCAATTTTTAGTTAACTCCTTTTTTTTTTGTGATAGGAAATACATAGCCTATATAGGTGACAGAAGCAAAATGCTGGCAAATTATTTTCATTCTTTTTATAGCATCAGGTTGGGTTTCGCTCTGTATTCCATTGGGCTATTATTTTGTATGCTGTGATGTTATTCTGATAAATCTTGATTAAAATATATCATTCTCCAAAGTTCAGCACTGTCTTCTTATAAAATTTTGTTTTGCTATGGGACATAACTGAGATTTTTTTAACCTATAAAATGGTTTAAGGTTCATGCATGTTACGATATTCAAATTTAACCCTTATGAAAGTTATATTTATCCAACTTTCAACTCTATGTAAAAGGCATACTTTTTAGAGAGCATAGATAATAGGGATGAAAGGGGTTTCAGTTGCTTAGTTATTTTTACTTTAGGGAAAAATAAGAAAATCTAAACTATCTTTAGAGGCAAAATTTTTACAATTCTCATGTCTCATTACTCCTCAGTAATAATAATTAGAATTTCTTCTTCCTTTTTTTTCTCTTTTCATAGTGAACAACCATTATACTACCTTTAGCAGTATTTTGCTTGTTTCGCAATAGAATAGAAAGAACTTTGAGAGTTAACCACTTTATTCAGACACAAATCAGTTTTTAAAATAGGCAGTTGTTCATTCAGGGCAAATATTGTTAGTATTAGTTTGTAATTTATATACATAACTTCTATATTACATATAGAAATACATATATAAATTTTAATTAATTAATTACCAGCCTAATACAGAGACTCCGGCATGCTTGTTATTGCTTTATTTGTGCAAATTGGAGATCATGGAAGAATTGACAACCTGGAAGTCTTAAGGAAGGAAAACTATTGTCAGTATCAGCTTTTTAACCTTTTGAGTTATTCTGTTAGTAAATTATTCTCCACATCTAGTCTAATTCTTTGATTTTGCAGTTTTTTTCATTTTATTTTGCCCTGAGTAATGGGCAGATGTGAAATAACTCTTCCCATATGAAGATAATTTTTATAAATTAATAATTGTTATCACAAGATACACTGTTTTTGCCCATGTATTTAGTGACCATTTTCAACATAATTAGACATTTCAGATTTGTTTGCTATAAAGTGCCCACATATTATTCCACTACCTTTCTTCCCTTTAATCTCCTCCCATGAGTCACTAGAGTAGTGTTTACTTTCACAATATTTGTGTAATAAGTAATTTAGTGTCCCTTATAACTGTCAGCCTTTAGTTTCACTTTATTTTTTCTAACTTTAATACCTCCTTGCCAGGAATTTTTTATTTATTAAGTACATTGTTAATGTGTAATAATTTATAAACTTCAGTTATATATAGTGATAATCTTATTGTGGCAGACAATTGCCCACCCAACTGCTTTTACCTCCTTCTTCCTTGTTAACAGTATCCTATATTGTTCAAATAGGAGCACAGATCCCTGTTATTCCAGGAGGTTTGGACCTTACCCTCAGCCCCAAGGGAAGTATCATGATTGATTTAAAACAGAAGTGGTTTCATTCCATATGGTCCGTGATATGCCAAGGCAGAACTTTTTGCATTGAAGGAAATATTCCATATTTGTGCTACCTAATGTGGTAGCCACCAGCTGTATGTGGCTGTTAAGCACTTGAAATGTAGCCAGGACAATGGAGAAATTGAATTTTTTATTTAATTTTAATTTTAATAGCTGCATGTGACTCATGGCCACCATATTTGAAAGTGCAATTATCCAAAATCTGGGCATGTGGCCTAATTAGGGCTAATGAAATGAACAGAAGCTGTGAAGAAGGGCCTTTCTTTCACATTAAAAAGTCAAAGTTTTGTGAGCTGAGGCTTTTTGCCTCTTCTGGCCATGAATGCCAACAAGCCTGGAGGTATAATAGCCATCTTACAAGCATGAAATAGCAAATATGAGAATTAAAGCTGTATTTCAGAGATAGTTCCGTAGAAAGATTACTGGGAGCCTGGGTTGCTGATTGGTTGAACACCTGAAGCAACAAGAGCAATTGCCAGCTTCTGCACTAACTACATGAGAAAAATAAACTCTTGACTGTTAAGCCATTGTTTTTATTTTTTGTTACTTTAACCATATATGTTTCTGACTAATATATCCATCATTCAACTTTTTTTTTTAAGATGCAAAACTCTTATCTTAGACATGCTATGGATGCTATTTTAGAATTTAATGATTTAAAATTAAGTAGATAATTACATGTAACAGAAGAAGTAGTATCTTGTTCCAACTCAGCACCTAGTATTTAAGCCAACAGAGGTGAGAAAAAGGCATGTTTAGAATGTCTTTAATCATGAGAATAATATTGATTTGGGAACAGAGGAGGATGTAGAAAAAATTGAAATGGAAAATCAATGTTTCAATATGCTGGAAGCATACAATTTTTATTATCAAATGTTTAGAAGAATTTTTTTCTTTAATGCTATAATCCCTTTATTCTCAAAGTAACTTATTTAAATTCAAAGAACTATAGTAGGAGTGTAGGAGGAATTTTAGAGAGATTTAGTTGTTCTCCATTTTAGGATGAAGAAGTGAGGTTCTGAGAAATTAAGCTCTTCTGTGACAGAGCAGGTAATTGGACCAGGATGTCTGGCATTCCCAAGTCAGTGCTCCTTCTAGCATATCCTAAGGCATATGTCTAGTCTCTGATAGGTTGTTCCTTGACAAAAATGAGAGCCAGATATATCTAAGGGACACTGCTTGTTAGCAGAGCAAGGACTAGAATTCAGATTTTCTGGCTTGTAAAAGAATTTTTTAATGGAATAATGAAGTCAGAATTTCATTTTTAATTAAATTGAATTTAAACAAAATTACCCATTAAAGATGTTACTTCATTTATAGTTAATGTGAGAAGTATTTCAAACTATTTAGAACTATTTCAAACCTCTTTCACTTTGAACCTCTAATTTATCCTATCTCTCTTCTCATTCTTGGCAAGTAACCTCTTTTATAGGCTGAATTGTGTCTTCCCCAAAATTTCATGTTTGAAGTTCTAACCCCTGGTGCCTCTGAATGTGACTTTATTTGAAGATTGAGCCTTTAAAGTGGTCATTAAGTAAAATTAGGTCATATTGGTGAGCCCTAATCCAATATGATTGATATCTTTATAAGGAGAGATTAGGACACAGACATACAGCGGAAGGACCATGAGAAGATGAAGAGAATATGTCCATCTACAAGACAAGGAGCGTTTCCTCCGAAGAAACCAACCCTGCTGACACCTTGATCTTGGACTTCTGGCCTTTAGAACTGTGATGAAATAAATTTCTGTTGTTTTAAGACACCCAGTCCTCTGTGTACTTTATTAAGGCAGCCCTAGTTAACTAACATAGCTCTCTTACTGTTTCACAGAGAAAAAGAGAAGTCATGAGATAAAAACATACCCATTATGACATTCTTGTGCCCAAATTCACCACTTTTCCTCTTAGAGTAAAAGAAATTGTCCCTGCCCTTTTCTGAGCTATTTCCCACCACTGTCTTCCTCATTTTTTATGCTTTAGCCATACTTTAGCTTCATGAATTTGCCACACTCCCTTCCTGACTTTCCAAAACTTCGTCTTTTCTTCACATTTGTCCTTAGACTATTTTTTTCTTCATTATCTCTTCTCTTTTTTATTTCAACTAGATTCTTCCTATTAACACTAAAATATGCTCAGTTTGCTACCACTTTTTAAAACATCTTCCTTCATTTCCACAGTCCCACTCCAGCCACTACCCATTTTTCTCTTTTTTTACAGCCAAATTTCCTCACTTGTCTAAACTCATGTCTGTTTTCCCATTCTTTAAATTGCTCCAGTCTGGCATTCCCTTCACCTCCTGCATTGTTCCTTTGAAATAGTTTAGTTCCATGTCACCAATCTAATGGACATGTTCAGTCTTTTAAGTCATGACCATGTTCCATCTATTTTATGCTCTATGATACACCTCAAATCTATCCATTCTTCTCCATTTCTATTGCCACCACCACTCTAGACCAAGCTACCATTACATGACTCCTGGACTACAACAGTGGCTAGAGAGCATCTTCACTTCCCCTACTCCATTCTTCACTACAATTAGAATGTGACAAAACATCACTAATAATGCCTTTTTACCCTCTCCCCTCTTTCCCCTCTTTAAAACTCTTCAGTTGTTTCCCATTTGTTGCCTTAAACATGACCTTTGAGGTTCTGTGTGGTGTCAGAACCAGGAATGAAGATTCAGATTTTCTCAATTGTAAACTGTCGTCCTCTACTCTTCCCCTTTGTTTCTGAATTTAGCTACACTTAAATTCAATGGCCTTGTTATGCTTCCTTCTACAAACTTGGTACTTGTTGTTCCTTCTCGATAAAACAAAGCCTTCCTTGACTCATCTTTCAGAGGTCACACCCCTCTTTTTTTTTCCTACTGTATTTTAAAGACAATGTCTTATTTTTAAATACTTTAAGACTCAGAAGAAGTTGCAAAAGCAATGCAGAGAATTCCCATGTACTGGTAAGCTTCTCCCTATTATCTTATGTAACTTTAGTACATTGTTAAACCAGGAAATTGACATTGCAGCAATACTATTAACTCAGGTACAGACTGTATTCAGATTTCACAATTTTTACATGCCTTTTTTTTTTTTTCTGTTTATGAAGTGTTACATACGTAGATTCATTTTACCATCACCACAATCAGGATATAGAATGTATATCACAAAGGAACTTCTTCTTGCTGCTTCTTAATAGGTTACATGTTACATCCTCATCTAACTCTAATGCCTGCTGTCCACTGATTTGTTTCTCTATTGCTATAATTTTCTCACTGTAAAAATGTTATATCAGTGGAGTCATACAATTTGTAACCTTTTGAGACTGACTGTAACTCAACATGTTGCCCTTTAGCTCTATTAGTGTCGTTGTATGTGTCAATAATTTGTTCCTTTGTATTGCTAAATATTCCATTGTATAGAGGTATCACAGTCTGGTAATGCATTCACCATGGAAAGACATTTGAGTTGTTTACACAACGAAGTGGGCTTTATTCCAGATATGCAAGACTCTTGCTTTAATATTTGAAAATTGGTCAATGTAATTTATCATATTAAGAAGAAAATAAGAAAAGCACATGATCATGTCAACTGATAAGAAAAAAGCATTTGACAAAATTCAATACCCATTTATGATGAAAAAACAACTCAGCAATAGAAGGAAACGACCTCAATTTGATGAAAAGCATCTACAAAACTTGCACCTAGCATGGTACTCGATGAAAGACTAAATACATTAAGATTGGGAAGAAGACAAGGATATGCACTTACCACATCTGTTTGTTATAGTACTTGATGATTTAGCTGGTGCAGTAAGATAAAGGAATAAAAAGCATACAGATTGGCAAGGAAGAAGTAAAACTGTCTCTGTTTGCATATAATCTGATTGTCAACATGTAAAATCCCAGGAAATCTCCAAGAACATCTTGGAACTAATAAGTGAGTTTAGCAAGATCACAGAATAATACAAGGTCTGCAGGAATTTTATATGCTAGCAATGAAGACATTTTCATTTACAGTTGCTAAAAAATACAATATTAAGTATAAATTTAAGAAAATCTGTGGGATATGTTTGCTGAAAACTACAAATGCTAATGAAAGAAGAGCTAAATAAATGGAGAGACATACCATATTCATGGATTGGGAGGCAACATAGTAAAGACGTCAGTTGTACCCCAAATGATCTGTGGGTTTAATACAATTTCTATCCTGAAGGATTTTTTGTAGATAGACTTTCTAAAATTTATATGAACAAGAATAGCATACACAATTTTGAAAATGAAGATAAAGTTGAAGGAATTAGACTGCAAGATACCAAGACTTACTATGTAGCTACTACAGCAGTCAGGAAAGTATGGTATTGTTACTGATTGTGTGGTTTTGCCAGAGTGATAGACACAGAACATGGAACAGAATATAGAGTCCAGAATAGGCTCACACTAGTTTGGCAAACTAATTTATTCAGTGGAGGAATTGTGCTGGGACGATTGAATATTCAACAAATGGTGTTGGAACAGTTGGGAATTTATAGCAAAAAAACCCCTAAACTTAGACCTCACACCTTAAAAAAATATTCAGAATGGGTCATGGATCTTAATGCATTGTGTAAAACTAAAATTTTTACGAAAAAAACATGAAGAAACCCCTTTGACGTAGGGTTAGGCCAAAATTCTTCAGGTGACAACAAGAGGTAATCCTTATTTAAAAATATGAATAAATTGAACTCTGTAAAAAAAATAAATTTTGTTCTGAGAAAGACCCTGTTAAAGAAGTGGAAAGACAAGCAATGGACAGAAAATACTTGCAGACATATTCAGTAAAGGACTTGTGTCCAGAATATGTAAAGAACTTTCAAAATTTAATAGTAAGAAAACAATCCAATTAGAAAATAGGCAGAAGACTTGAACAGACATTTCAACAAAGAGGCTGTAGTGGTGGCACATGAAAAGATGTTCAACGTAGTTAGCTATTATTAGGGAAGTGCAAATTGCAGCTATGATGAGATACCACTGGAAACCTATTAGAATGGCTAAAATAAAACAACTGCTGATGATTATGCAAAACAACTTGGAAATGTCAGATGTTTAGCTTCTCTGGAAAACGGTTTGTCATATACTTTTATATTATCACATACCTTTCATTTGAAGCACTTATCACTTTAGTCATTTTCAGGTGATTCCCGCCCCCCCCCCGAGCCCCCACCATAGATTCTTTAATTACATGAGGTCAGAGACCATATCTGTTTTTGCCCACTATTGTCATTTCAGTTTTTAGCATGGAAGCTACACACACACACACACACACACACAGATGTTCATATACTCATCTCTCTCCATTTATATATTTGTATTTATTTTTGCACCCAATTGTAATAATCATAATGAGGTGGAGAAGGTATGAACTTGGCATTACAGTAGACATAGTAGAAAGCAAGAATAAATCAAGTCTTCTATACTTATTGTTTCTTAGCATTAAAATATAATTAATAATTAGATCTTGATGCCCAAAGTTAAATTAGAAACATTGCAACAGACCATTTAATCCACAAATGACTGAATTCCAGTAAGGTCAATTGCATCTCTACTATTTAATATAAAAACAAACATTATAAGAATGCACAACTCATTTTCAAGTCTAAGTTCTGGAAAAATTCCTCTATCTCAACAAACTGCTGCCACCAAAACAAACTTAGAGACATTAGTTTGGCAAATAAGTCACTAATAAGGAAATACGTACTTGCAGATGTCCAAGTAATCATGAACATTTCCAAACAGTGAATGGACAGTAACTTCGAGGAAATCTGAGTTTATGCCTAACAAACTTGAGAGATACACTACTAAAGAATCCCTAATTGCAAATTCAGTTCCTTTTTAGGCAACTTAAATATTACATGAAAACATGGATACGAATTATGTGAAAATGTGATTGTATCAGATGAATGACCCAAAAAGTTGAAGTTTATCAAAAAGCATGTTCTTTAAAAACTCTTAGGTAACAATGTGTACCAAAATATCACATCAATTTAAAATCAATTTGAAGCTCTCCAGAGTGGTAACTGTAGAGTGGTTTCAAGAGTTGGCCTCAAATGACAGCTGATTTTGGATACAGTTTCACTATACTGGTCTACGTGTCATACTCAGTATGACAGAGAGTACTGGAGACAACACAGCTCCACTGGTTGATAATTCCCCAATGTCTCCCCTAGTCTGACTTTAAAAAATACGGCAATAAATATGACTACAGTTCTTGTGAGGGGAATCAAAGTTGGGTGGTTCCAGATAAAAACAATTGAAGAAAATTGTCTTGCTAAAAGTAGCTTCAAGTAACATGATATATATGCTGATTTTAAAAAACTAATGGCTTTTGGGAAATAGACATGGTGCAAATGTTTGCATCACAAATTGTTGCATCACAAATGGCACCCAAGAGACAGAACTCTGATGCTTGCACAAATGCAATCTTAATGAATATTAGAATGAGAGGGAGTTTTAAAAAACAAGTTTTAAAGATGTAAAAATAGTTAAATACAATATTTTTTTCCCATGGGGTGGGGGTTACTGCTAAATATTTCATTTTTCTGCATGTGATTTCTCTAAAGTTTTTCCCACAAGACAATATTTGCTAGTCTAAAGAGAATCATGATACAGTATTTTCTGTTAATTATATCCCAATTTAGCTTAGCAACTTTAAACTTAATTTTCTATTAACAAATCTCAAATATCATTAGACTAGTTTTTGAATAACAGTCATTGATTAGAAATAACAAAAAATGATTTTCAATTGTATTCTTTTCCTTCTACAAGCTTATAGAAGTATGCCACCTAGAGTAAATTTTATAATTTTTAAAGTATAAAAACTGCTGGGCTGGTTTTATTATTCTAAACTACAAAAAGGCACATTTTAATAAAAATCAAGCTAAATATTATAATGTGGAATTTTTCATATATTTTCTGTTTTGATGTGACTTTCTTAATATTACTGTATATAAAATAGACTGTTTTTCAGTAGTTCTAGATTAAGCAATTTACACAATGTGCCCTCTCGAGATGGTTAACAAATCAAGTTCAGGAGTTATAATTTTTGAAACCTGATTCAATGACATTAGGTAATCTTAACATGCTATTACCAACTAAAATAACTATGGAAATATTTGAGAGATAATATAAATAATGAGTTTTGGATATATACATAAGTACACACACAGTATACTAGGCAATGTTAAAAATCATTGACTTTTTTTTCTTTTTTTCCCCCAACTTTATTGAAATGTAACTGACCTATAACATTATGTAAGTTTAAGATGTACAAAGTAATGATCAGATACACGTATATATTACAAATTATTTACCACAATGAGGTTAAGTAACACATCCTTAACCTCATATAATTACTATTTTGTTGTTGTTACAGTGAGAACACTTAAGATTTACTCTCACAGCAACCTTCAAGTATGCAATACGGTATTGTTAACTATAATTCATACTATACATTAGATCCCCAGAAATTATTCATTTTAGAATTAGAAGTTTATGCCCTTTGTCCAGCATCTCACCGTTTCTTCTGATCTCCAGCCTCTGGTAACCATCAATCTATTCTATGAGTTTGACGTTTTTAGATTCCACGTATAAGTGAGATCATATGGTATTTGTCTTTCTCTGACTTATTTCACTTAGCTTAATGCCCTCAAAAGCCATCCATCTTGTCACAAGTGGCAGGATTTCCTTCTTTTTTATGGCTGAATTATATTCCATTGCATATATATATATCACATCTTCTTTATCTATTCATCCATTGATGGACACTTGGATTGTTTCCATGTCCTGGCTATTATGAATAATGCTGCACTGAACATGGGAGTGCAGATATCTTTTCAAGGTAGTAATTTCATTTCCTTTAGATATATATTCAGAAGTGGGATTGCTGGGTCATATGGTAGTTCTGTTTTTAATTTTTTAAAGGAATCTCCACACTGTTTTTCATTGACTGTTTCAGTTTACATTTGCCACCAACAGTGTACCAGGGTTCCTATTTCTCCACATCCTCTCCAGCATGTGTTATCTCTGGTCTTTTTAATGATAGCCGTTCTAACAGTTGTGAGGTGGTATCTTATTGTGGTTTTGATTTGCATTTCCCTGTTGACTATTGATATTGAGCACTCTTATACTTGGTGGCCACTGTATGTATGTCTTCTTTGGAAAGAGTTTTTGCCCATTTTTAAATTGGATTTTCTTTTTTTTTTTTTTTTTGCTATTGAGGTGTGTGAGTTCCTTATATTTCTTAGGTTGCCTTTTCATTTTGTTGATTGTTTCTTTTGCTGTGCAGAAGTTTTTTAGTTTGATATAGTCTTACTTGTTGATTTTTGCTTTAGTTGCTTGTGTTTTTGGTGTCATATCCAAAAAATTATTGCCAAGACTGATGCCAAGGAGCTTTTTCACTGTTTTCTTCTAGGTATTTTCTGTGTTTAAGGCCTTAATCCATTTCAAGGTAATTTTTGTGAGAAGTGTAAGATAGGCGTCCAATTTCATTCTTTGCATGTGGATATCTAGTTTCCCCAGCATCATTTATTGAAGAAACTATTCTTTCCCCATTGAGTAGTCTTGGTTCCTTGTCAAATATTTGTTGAGCTTTTGTGGGTGGATTTATTTCTGAGAGCTCTCTATTCTGATTTATTGGTCTATGTGTCTGTTTTTATGCCTGTGCCATACTGTTTTCATTACTACAGCTTTGTGATATAGTTTGGAATCAGGACGTGTTATGCTTCCAGCTTTGTTCTTTCTCAAGATTGATTTGATTAATCAGGGTCTTTTGTGGTTTGATAGGAATTTTAGGATTGTTTTTTGTTTCTGTGAAAATTTTCATTGGAATTTTCATAGGGATTACACTGAATCTATAGATGGCTTTGGGTAGTATAGACATTTTAACAATATTAACTCTTCTGATCCATGAACATGGAATATCTCCCATTTATTTGTATCTTTAATTTTTTTCATCAGTCTTATAATTTTCAGTGTACAGATCTTTCACTTTCTTGGTTAAATTTATTCCTAAGTATTTTATTGTTTTTGATGCCACTGTAAATGGGATTGTTATTTTTATTTCTTATTAAGATAGTTCATTGTTAGTGTATAGAAACATAACTGATTTTTACATGCAGATTTTACTGAATTTATTTGTTCTTATCTGACTTGGTATCAGGATAATGCTGGCCTTCTAAAATAAGTTTGGGAGTGTTTTCTCCTCTTCTGTTTTTGGGAAGAGTTTGAGAAAAGTTGGCATTAATTATTCTTTAAATGTTTGGTAGAATTCACCAGTAAAGGCATTAGTTCCTGGGCTTTTCTTCGTTAGGAGATTTTTGATTACTGATTTAATCTCCTGACTAGTATTTGGTCTGTTCAGATTTTCTGTTTCTTCCGAATTTAGTTTTGGTAGGTTGTATGTTTCTAGGAATTTGTCCATTTCTTTTAGTTTGTCCAATTGTTGGTGTATGATTGTTCATAGTAGTTTCTTAGGACCCTTTGTATTTCTTTGGTATCAGTAGTAATGTCTCCTCTTTCATTTATAATTTTATTTATTTAAGTCCACTCTTCTTTTTTCTTGGAAAACGTAGCTAAAAGTTTGTGAATTTTTTCTTTTTACAAAGCCAACTCTTAGTCTCGCTGATTTTTTTTTTCTATTTCCCTATTCTCTATTTCATTGTTTTCTGCACAGATCTTTAATATCTGCTTACTTCTGCTAACTTTGGGCTTAATTATTTTTCTTTTTCTAGTTCCTTGAGGTGTAAAGTTAGGATATTTATTTAAAATCTTTCTTTTAGTAATGTAAGCATTTATTGCTATGAACTTTTCTATTGCATAGCTTTTACTGCATCCCATACCTTTTGGCATGTGGTGTTTCCAATATCATATGTTTTGATACATTTTCTAATTTATCTTTGATTTCATCTTTGACTCATTAGTTTTTCAGGAGTATATTATTTAATTTCCATGTGTTTGTAAAATTTCCAGCTTTCCTCATGTTATTGATTTCTAGTTTCATATCATTGTGATCAAAAAAGATACTTAGTGTGGTTTCAGTGTTTTAAATTTGCTGAAACTTTTGTGACCTAACATATGATCTATTCTGGAAAATGTTCCACGTGCACTTGAGAATGTATATTTTGCTGCTGTTGAATGGAATGTTCCATATATGTTTTTAGGTCCTTTTGGTTTAGAGTACAGTTTAAGTTCCACATTTCCTTATAGATATTCTGTCTCCATGATATATCCATTGTTGAAAGTGAGGTATTGAAGTCTCCTCCTATTATTGTATTGCTGGCTATTATTTCTTTCACATATGTTAGCATTTGCTTAATATATTTAGGTACTCTGTGTTGGGTTCATATATATTTATAATTGTTATAGCCTCTTGATGAATTGACCTCTTTATCATTATATAATGACCTTAGTTTCCTGTTACAGTTTTTGATTTAAAGTCTATTTTGTCTGATATAAATATAGCTACCCTGCTCTCTCTTGGGTTTCACTTACAGGATATATATTTTTTCATTCCTTCTCTTTGAGACTATGTGTGTCCTTGAAGTTGAAATGTGTCTCCTTTAGGTATCATATAGTTGGGTCTGGGTTTTTAAAAATTCATTTAGTCACTCTATGCCTTTTGATTGGAGATTTAATCCATTTACATTTAAAGAAATTATTGATAGTAGGGACTTACTATTGTCATCTTTTTAATTGTTTTCTGGCTCTTTTGTAGTTTTTTTGTTCATTTCTTCCTTTCTAACTGTCTTCCTTTGTAAGTTGATTATTTTCCATAGTGGTATACTTTGATTCCTTTCTTTTTATGTTGTGTGTATCTAGTATAGTTTTTTGTTTTGCATTTCTCCTGAGGCTTACATAGAGCATCTTAATGGATATAGCAGTCTATTTTAAGCTGATAACAACTTAACTTTGATTGTATACAAAACTCTACCCTTTTACTCCTCTCCCCACATTTTATGTTTTTGATGTCACAATTTATATCTTTTTATATTGTGTATCTATTAACAAATTATAGTAACTATAGCTATATTTACTACTTTTTCCTTTAACCTTTATTGTAGAGTTAAGTGGTTAGCACACAACCATATCATAGTATTAGAGTATTTTGAATCTGACTATATACTAAACGTCACCAGTATGTTGTATATTTTCATATGTTTTCATGTTACTAATTAGCATCCTTTCATTTCAGGTTGAAGAACTCCTTTCAGCATTTCATATAAGGCAAGTCTAGTGGTGGTCAACTCCCTCAGCTGTTGTTTGTTAGGAAAGTGTTCATCTCACCTTCATTTCTGATGGACAACTTTGCCAGGTAAAGTATTTGTGGCTGGCAGTTTTTTTCTTTCAGCACTTTGAATGTATCATCTCACTCTCTGCCACCCTGCAAGGTTTGAGAAGTCCACTGATTAACCTTATTGGGGTTCCCTTTTATGAGAGAAAAATATTTTTTCCTTATGGCTGCTTTTACAATTCCCTCTTTGATTTTAGACAGTTTTCTTATAGTGTGTCTTGGAGAAGGTTGTTTTGGATTGAAATTTTCAGGTGTCCTGTTACCTTAATGAATTTGGATGTCCAAATCTGTCCCTAGGTTTAGGAAATTCTCAGACATTGTTTCTTTAAATAAGCTTTCTACCCCTTTCTCCCTCTTTTCTCCCTCTGGGACTTCAATTATGCCTAGGTTGTTTCTCTTAATCTTTTACCATTAGTCCTGTAGTTTTTCTTCATTCCTTTTCATTCTTTTTATTGTTTTTGCTTCTCACTGGATAATTTCAAATGATCTGTGTTTGGACTCACTATTTCTTTCTTCTGCTTTGTTTGTGCCATCTGCTTTTAAAGCTCTTATTGACTTTTTCAGTGCAGTCATTGTGTTCTCCAGTTCCAAAATTTTTCTTTGGCTCTTTTTCATGTTTTCTGTTTGTTGAACTTCTTGTTTTGTTCTTATATTATTTTCCTGACTTCAATAATTGTTTATCTGTGTTCTCTTACAATTCTCTGAGAATCTTTATAACAATTATTTTGAATTCTTTATTGGGCAATTCCTGGATCTCCATTTCTTTGGCAACATTTACTGAAAATTTACTGTATTCCTTTGGTGGTATCATATTTACCTGATTCTTTATGATGCCAGTAGTCTTGTATAGGTGTCTGCACTTTTGAAGAAACAGTCACCTCTGCCAGACGTTATGGACTGACTTCAGTAAGAAAAGACCTTCACTTGTGTGGTGGGGCATGCTGGCGCATGATGTGACCCTGGGTCTAGTGGTTCAGGGCACCAAGTGTGCATGCATGTGGTGGCTCTGGGTCCTGTGGAGGGGCGTACTGTCTCAATGGCTTGGCCAACTGGAGTACATAGTATCAGAAATTATGTGGTCCTTGGTGAGCACTGTGGGAGATCTTCAGTGGCTGCGAGGGTTACTGGTTCTTCAGCTGTGCTTCCAGGTCCAGTGGCTACGGACCAAGCCAGTGGTGGTGGCTGGAGTCAGGTGTATGTGGATCTGGGGGCCAGCTGCAGGTTCCTGTGTAATGATAGGGGCTGGTTGCAGGTACACACATAGTGATGGGGCCAGGGCAAGCAGCACGTGCCAAGGTCAACTGGGCATATTGGCAGTTGTGGGGTCCTGGCTGTCAGCATATACTCCTGTGACTGCAGGGTCTTGCCATGGGTGCATTCAATGCAGCGAAGGTTGGTGACAGGAATCAAACTGGAGGTGTACAAGTGCACAGCTGGAGGAGCTAGCCCCAAGCATGCACATGGCATTGGGGGTCAGCCATGGGGGTCCAAGGCTGTGTTTTGCACTCATGTAGCCACAGAGCCGGGATGCCAGTGCAGATCCCAGGCTCTGATAGGGAGGGAAGCGGGGAGTGAGGAGAGATACTCAGGCATTTGGCATCTGTAAACAGGAAAACCTGTTGGGGCACAAGTCAGATAAATCTGTAGGGGTTCTGTTGTGGTTGTGCTGGTTTCTTCAGTAGCAAAATCTGCTCGGGTCTTCTGTAGAGGAGTTTGCTGGGAATCACGGTCACTTCCACTGTGTGGCTGATACTGGTAGCCCTTGCCCTTCTTCCTTATTCCTAGTTGTATCTATATGTCTCAGCTTCGCCAGTCTCTTGGTGGGCTGAAACTGAAGTGGATTCTTCTAATAGTGAACTGAAAGGCTGGGGAAGGTGATGACTCACCCTGCTCTCTCTTTCCCAGTGAAGGGAACTCTTTCTATCTGGGGAGTTCCTTCCTGGCCTAGGGAGATGAGGGAGGCAAAATGAAGCTGTTCTTCCTATCCTTTTTGTGTGTTTATTCTCAGGGTTTTTGTTCCACTGTGTTGCTAAAGTTTCTTAAGTGGACGCCTGAGTTCTCCCAGAGCTGGCTTTGTTCATGGATAGCGGTCTAATTGTTGATCCTTGCGGGGAGATGGAGTCTGAGGTCTCCTACTTTGCCATCTTGGTGATGTCACTCCTCAGAATTGACATTTCATAGTGACTGTGATGGGGGAAGATTTCATGAAATTGAGTACAAAATATTTTGGATTTGAAACCAAAGCTATTTGGAGAGGTCTATTTTATCTCTGAGACTCTATCTTATCTCTGCTTTAAAAGATCATTTTCTCTTCTAGTTTTTGTTTGTTGATAGGTAATGCTTGGAATTTTTGCTTTGGGAGTTCAGAATTTGAAACAGTTGTGGGCAAATGATGCTTCTTGTAACATCCTACAAGGGATCAGATTTTCTAATGAAATATCGCTTTGATTTATTTGTGTCCTTGTATAGGTGATTTTGATTTCTGCTCTTATCCAGAGGAAAAGTTCCTGCAGAGTAGAGGTCTTGTCTTCAGTTTCATTTCCTTACATTATCTAACGCATACTTTTGCCACAGGGAATGCTTATAAATATTTGTTGATATCATATTTTGTCTCCAAGCTAACTGAAGTCAGTGAGGAGAGTCATTCAGTTGCTAAACTTTAATAGTCAAATTAGGTTATCAGACTATGAATTTAATTAGCAAAGTTTGAAAACTCTTCATTTTTTTTTTTTTTAATTTAGTATGGCAAATTTTATTTAAGGCATAGCAAAGCCTCCTTGATAGCAGTTATGTATTACAGAAGTTCAGAATGAAAGATTTATAAAATTTCTCAACCCACTAAAAATATAAACCAGACAGAAAAATTACCCATTGAGTAATAGTAAATGTCAGTGTTTAAAAAAAAAAACTAACTTATTTTTTAGTTACAAGGGACAAATGCATTTTATTTATAATATAGCTTCAAGACTTTAAATATGCTGCCCAGAATATCTTCCAGTTGCTATGGGGAGTTCTGTTATTCGTCAATGTAGGGTTTCCTACTTGGCAGCATTATGTATTTATGATGGCATCTGTGTTTGCTGGTTGTTGCATTTGCAGTGGAACTTGTATTTCAGCCAGTTGAAGAGGGAGGGAAAAAGAAAGTAAATTAAACCTGACTTCTTGGCAATGAAGTAGTAGCTTCTTGTTACTTGGACCCATATATTCCAAGAACACCAAACGTAACTGCAGTTGTGTGCCATAGTTACTCTAGCTATAATTGACTATATTTGCATTGTAATAAACTTGTATAATAATATTAAAACCAAAAAGTTAAAAACTAAAATATTATATCTTGTCAGTTGACATGCACTTTTCAAGAAGAATTTTAATATGGGAAATTAGCTATTAGAATGATGCTTATTTTTTCCTGGTCAAAGAAAAATTGTCATTATCATCAATATCATTTTGTAAGCTTTCATTTACTTAAAATAAGTGGAAATCTAAGTGAACTAATTAAAAAACATTTTTCCTCAACTTTTATGAGAGAAACAGAACAGAAAATAAAAGTGAACTTATTAATATCTAGGATTTCTTTTTAAAAACAACTAGTATATTTTAGAGTCAGTGTACATTTATCTCAAGCCAGTATTCCAAACCCATATACATCTACCACATTAACCTGTAATATTTGATATTTGTAAAGGTTATCTTCAGATATCCCAAGAAGTACCTTTTTAATATTAAGAACCTAGAAACACCTTCTTAGCATTGATTCTTACTATACACAACTGAGAATTAACTCCTTAATGTTGACATATGAAATTATATTCATTATAATTTCTAGATTTGTGGATTGTGTTCATTTTAATTTATGTAATTCATTTTATTTTTTGAACACTGGCAGTCTCTGAGGCATAGTTTAGTTAAATATCTACTAAGTTAACTTTTAACTTTGTGTTTACCCCAACTATGTTGCACAATTATATCCCCTATTCTCTGGAAGCTTATGAAATGGATACACTGGTGGTACCAGTATGCATAGAACAGAAGTGACTATGGCGACAAAAATCTAATATTTAGATCTTGCCCTCAATATGCTTACAATTTAGTTTGAAAGACAGTGAATAAGAATGAAAATTCTATTAGTGTACACGGGAAATAACTGTCCAGTAGAATAATATGTGAGTAATTCTTATTGCCTAGTGACTTAGTATGTTAGTGCCGTACAGCTTCAGATGAAGATGTCACTGCAATTCAGAAGGTTCTGTAAAAACTTGAGGGAAGGGGAGAGACTTGGCCTTGATACTGAAAGATGGGTAGTTTTAGATCGAGTGTTGGCATTCTAGGTTGGGGTAACAATTTATGCATCAATATTAGAGAGGAGAAAACCACCTTCTAGAGGCACAGTGGCTAGGCCTTTTTTGCTAGGATGAGAGTTTAGAGAAGTAAGTATAGAGAAAGAATGGGGGGAAGTATTAATTATTAGAACAAATATTTCTCTAGCACTTTACAATTTATAAGGGATTTCTATGTAATTCTCATTTAATCTTAAATACCTGTGATGCAGTATCTTTATTACTTCTATTTAAAAAATAAATCTAGGGCTTCCCTGGTGGCGCAGTGGTTGAGAGTCCGCCTGCCGATGCAGGGGACACGGGTTCGTGCCCTGGTCCGGGAGGATCCCACATGCCGCGGAGCGGCTGGGCCCGTGAGCCATGGCCGCTGAGCCTGCGCGTCCGGAGCCTGTGCTCCGCAACGGGAGAGGCCGCAACAGTGAGAGGCCCGCGTACCGCAAAAAAAAAAAAAAAATAAATAAATCTAGAACTAAGGCAACTGGGAATTATTGTTACAAAATAAAAATGAACAAAATATAAATGTAAGCTTTGATAATCTAAAGAGAAAATATAAAAGAAATTAGGTTAGAGTGGAAAAAATTGATAATCTGTTTAATCTTTCATTGTAAGGAGACAGTTTAAAGGTAAGACATATAGTTTCAAAAGTGACATCAAAAATTTTTATAATTTTTTTCTTACCTTTAGAGAGCTCTTTTACTTAGTAACCATATCTTCTGTGAAGATTAAATTTTTATGAATTTCAGTATTGCCTTCCATTTATTTAAAAAATTTTTAAATTTAAAAATAATCATGATTCCACCATTTTTTCCTGAAGTTATTTATATTTGCCCTTCCGAAGTACTCCTTTGCAAGCTGTACATATTCATAAGAATGTTCAATAAAAGTTGGAAATGATTATTTTGGGGTGATGGAATATTAGTAGATTTTTTAGTTTCTTCCTGGCACTTTTCATTGTACTTTCTGAACCAAATATGCATCATTTTTTTTTTCTAAAACATTAAAGGCATTATTCTTAAAATTTAAAAATTCCATACAAGTGCTGTTCTGAGGAATATACTTTGGGAATCACTGATGTAGATAATTATTTCCTAACCTTTTTGGATGAATGATCTCTTTCACAATAATATATGATTTTGCCAACTCAGGAATTTAAAAAATTATTTTCTGATTTTCCTATGGCATGTAACAAAGTAATTTAGCAAAAAGTTTTCATAATTATTTTATTCTCATGATGACATAAGAGAAAATGTTGCTACCTATTAGTATGTCTTCACAAATATAGCATTGATGATAGTGGTTTTTATTACCAGTTAAAATAAAGCCAAATTGGATATAATCATCACGGTCATTTATTTTATTAGCAGTGATTTTTGAGGTACAAGAAATACTGGTGCACTTTTAAAGAATTTTGATCAGACAGATTGAACTAATGGGTCTGAAGATCATTTAGAGGCAAATTTGCATGTTTATCATGTTTGTACTCATTAATGTGTATTTTATTATTTTCTTGTGTTATCTTTCTTCAGCCAATGACTGATTATGCATATAAACTAGGTAATAAGGGACCAAAAATAGATGATTTAAAACTAAGCAATGATTAATACCTTCATGATGACTGGTAATGCTTTGCTGAGTTATAAACTGACAGTGTCTATGTATGGAGGCCCTTCCTCTGATTTCCAGTAATCACTGTACATTCTTACAGCACTTGCACTCCTAGGCTCTCCAGATTTCATTTTAGATGGATATTTTTTAAAAGTTATTAACATATTAAGAAGTAGATACTGAAACATAACATTGTTAATTTAACATCATGATTCCTTATAAGACCTTTGTGAACCCGTGATGATTACTGTTTGGGAAATGGCCATACAGAAACTGATATAGGCATAGGCTTCCATGTAATTCTTAAGGAAAAGAGAGAATTTAGCAAGGAGAGTAGAAAGTTAGGGATTGAAGTTTAAGGCTTACTAAAATTTGGGGAGTGGAAGAAGAAAAAATAGTAGAGGATAGAGAACTAAGGAAATATAATTACAGAGGAATAACCATTGAATGAATGACATTATATACTTTATCTCATTTCATACTCAGTTTAAATGAGAAAGTTACAACTAAGAAAGATGAATAATTTGCCCCCAGTCACCCAATAAATGGTAGAGCAATGATGATTCAAAGCAAGATCTGTAATAAAGTTCATGCTTTATCCTCCTCAGCATTCCATCTCTCTCGTTCAGAGATGTCAGAATCAGAAGAGGGATGATATAATAAAAATTAAAGGAAGAATTTTTTTTTAAGATGTTGGGGGTAGCAGTTTATTATTTAATTAATTTATTTTTGCTGTGTTGTGTCTTCGTTTCTGTGCGAGGGCTTTCTCTAGTTGTGGCAAGCGGGGGCCACACTTCATCGCGGTGCGCGTGCCTCTCACTATCGCGGCCTCTCCCCGTTGCGGAGCACAGGCTCCGGACGCGCAGGCTCAGCGGCCATGGCTCACGGGCCTAGTTGTTCCGCGGCATGTGGGATCTTCCCAGACCAGGGCTCGAACCCTTGTCCCCTGCATTAGCAGGCAGATTCTCAACCACTGCGCCACCAGGGAAGCCCTAAAGGAAGAATTTTAACAAGAAAGTATTCTGCATTAGATGTGGCAGGGGTGTCAGGCAAAAAGAGATCTCAGAAAAGATCACTGGGACTGGCAGAGGCCTTGAAGGGCCAGGTCTATCATCCAGAAAAGGCAAAGCCATATTCTGTGGAGTTAAGGGGACTTGTTTTCTCTGTTAACACAAGACTTGTGCTTTATGCTACTAGTGTGGTATCTTGCTCATTTTTTCCTGGTATCCCTAAGGCTTAGCATGGCATTTTGTCTACAGTAGGCACCAGGCTAAGATCTTGCAAATGTATGACTGATGTAGATTATAGGTCTAAAAGGTCTTGAAACAGTCTGGTGGATATTGAAGATCCAAAGGGTGATGGCACTCTGAAGGGCGATCCACAGAAGGACTGATGATTTGAAGATGGTGGTAAATGAACATAATATGATGTTAAATGGTGAAAAACAAAGATGGGTGGTATACGAATCATTGGGACCTGCTTCTGGAGACCAAGAAGGTTGTGCCTCTCCCTTATTCTGTCTCTTCCTAGCCACTGTGAGTCAGTAATACCACCAATACCCACAAGTTTGGATGAAGTTGTGGGGGGGGTGTCACAGAAATTTTGGTCTATTTTAAATTGATGACAACTTAAATTTTTAAAGAATTTGATATATAAAAATGTACTAACGATGATAAATGTTTTTTCAATAGGTGAAGAAAAAACATTTAGTATAATAACATACACATTTATGAATTTAAAAAATCAATGAAAATTGGGCAAAGTACATGAACAGGTAATTTAAAGAAGGAGATACTTAGCAAAATACAGTTCAATAAATATTTATTGAATAAAAAGTAGGCTATGGTAGAATTAGATTTATACCATAAGAAGGAGAAACAACAAGTAGCTTGATTACCAAGAGCTTTGTATGTCATACTTTTTTTTTTTTTTTTTTTTTTCCTCTCCCGTTGCGGAGCACAGGCTCCGGACGCGCAGGCTCAGCGGCCATGGCTCACGGGCCCAGCCGCTCCGCGGCATGTGGGATCCTCCCAGACCGGGGCGCGAACCCGGTTCCCCTGCATCGGCAGGCGGACGCGCAACCGCTGCGCCACCAGGGAAGCCCGATACTTTGGAGCATGGAATTTATCCTGTAGATGGTTGGAGTCTACTAAAGTGCTGTCCACATTGAAGTAACTATTTTATTAGCACTGTAGTTAATGTACTCAAAACAGACTTGAGCTAGTGGAGAAAGGAGGTAAGCAGAGTAGCTCAAGTGAGAAAAAATGAAACTATGGTAAGGATAAAAGGAATGAGAGAAAATGGACAGATTTAAGAAATATTAAAACTTGTTTTCTAAATAAACTTTTTTTCTTCCAGTTTTATTGAGCTGTAATTGACATACAGCACTGTGTAAGTTTAAAGTGTACTGCATAATGATTTGACTTACAAGCATCATGAAATGGTTACCACAGTAAGTTTAGTGAATATCCGTCATCTCATATAGATAACAAAATTAAAGAAATAGAAAAAATGTTTTTTCCTTGTGATGAGAGCTCTTAGGATTTACTCTCTTAGCAACTTTCATATATAAGATACAGCTGTGTTCATTATATTTATCATGTTGCAAAGTATATCCCTAGTACTTATTTATCTTACAACTAGACGTTTGTACCTTTTGACTACCTTCATCCAATTCCCCTTCCTACCGCTTCTAGTCACCACAAATTTGATCTCTTTTTTTCTGAGTTTGTTTGTTTGTTCTAAACATAGTGAGACCTGATGAAATGAATATGGTAGAAGGTAAGGAAGAACAGGGAGTCTAGGAAAAATTCTATTTTTCTCAATAACTTGTGTGACTAGCTTGATGATATAATGCTTGACAGGAAATAAAACAGGGTATAACACGTGTTCATTACAAATTTTTGAAATTGAACTTGAAAAGCTTCTATTAAATATAATTTTAAATGTATTTTTTATTAAGGACTTTAAAAAAGTTTTTTAGAGTACTTTTAGGTTTATAACAAAATTGAGAGGAAGGTATAGAGATTTCCCATAGGCCCGTTGCCCCTACATATGCATAGCCATCCCTCATCTCTCACCAGAATGGTACATTCATTACCAAGAACAAACCTACATTGACATATCATAATCACCCAAAGTCCATAGTTTACCTTAGGGTTCAGTCTTGGTTTTGTAGATTCTATGGGTTTAGACAAAAATATTATGACATATATCCATCATTATAATATCATATAGAATATTTTCTCTGCTCTGAAAATCCTCTGTGCTCTGCCTATTTATCACCCCCTTCCTCTGACCCCTGGCAACCACTGATTTTTTGTCTCCATGGTTTTTCCTTTTCCAGAATGTTTGTTTTTTTTTTTTAATTTTGGAGGTACATGGAGTTATGAATTTTTATGTTAGTCAATTAGTTGTATATGTAATGCCATCCGTTCTCCAAACTAGAATCACAAATAAGATAAAACTTGGATAAAAATTTTAAAATTGCTTGTAAGACTGCATATTTATTAATACTCTAGTCATATCAGAAATAGATATGGAAAGATATTTCCCTCAAGTGTGACTGAAAATACAGTTGTTGTTAAGGTTCTGGCCATTAGATTTAGTTCTGATTGATGTTTAAAATAAAAAATACTTTTATCAATTTCACATAAAAAAGTTAGAAGGGGTCAGGTGTCATTTAATATTTCCCTTTTGTATCAGGTAATGCAATTTTTGAGTTAGAGGTTCTTTATTGTAACATAGTATCTTTCCTCTGTGTAGAAGTTCATGTTAACCATAGAAAATAAAGAACCTCATTGCAGATTAATATAGATTTTTCTATGTAAAAAATTTTAAAATTCAGTTTTTATGGCACATGGAAATGCTTTCAGTCTGTAAAACATTTTGAAAAATTCATTTAACATGAAAATATATACTGAATTATGAGCAGTGTCTTCTACTTAGGCATTGCCACTTACCCAGATCTGATAGAAAGGTAATTCATAGAAATTCTATTTGTGCACATTCAAATTTGACTTGATTTCGAATATTATAAAATAGTGGAGACTGAATAAAAGAAGAAAAAGAACACCAACTTGTGGCACAAATATAAATGATGACATTATATTAGAAGACTAACAGCTTCATTTAATTTTAGATTTTGGTACAACACTTAAAACATTGCTATGGCTCAAAGTAAGTTATTGAATCTGGGTAGCAAGTAAATAAAGAAAATTATTAGCATTGTAACAAAGCCCTGAAACAAAATGTCATTTGGAAAATAGCAAGCTGGCGATATGCCAGGGAGGGGAAAAAAATTAGAAACACAAATGTTCCATCAGAGTCTTGGTTTACCGGGGCGCGAACCCGGTTCCCCTGCATCGGCAAGCGGACGCGCAACCTCTGCGCCACCAGGGAAGCCCCTGTGCTCTGCCTATTTATCACCCCCTTCCTCTGACCCCTGGCAACCACTGATTTTTTGTCTCCATGGTTTTTCCTTTTCCAGAATGTTTGTTTTTTTTTTTTAATTTGGAGGTACATGGAGTTATGAATTTTTATGTTAGTCAATTAGTTGTATATGTAATGCCATCCGTTCTCCAAACTAGAATCACAAATAAGATAAAACTTGGATAAAAATTTTAAAATTGCTTGTAAGACTGCATATTTATTAATACTCTAGTCATATCAGAAATAGATATGGAAAGATATTTCCCTCAAGTGTGACTGAAAATACAGTTGTTGTTAAGGTTCTGGCCATTAGATTTAGTTCTGATTGATGTTTAAAATAAAAAATACTTTTATCAATTTCACATAAAAAAGTTAGAAGGGGTCAGGTGTCATTTAATATTTCCCTTTTGTATCAGGTAATGCAATTTTTGAGTTAGAGGTTCTTTATTGTAACATAGTATCTTTCCTCTGTGTAGAAGTTCATGTTAACCATAGAAAATAAAGAACCTCATTGCAGATTAATATAGATTTTTCTATGTAAAAAATTTTAAAATTCAGTTTTTATGGCACATGGAAATGCTTTCAGTCTGTAAAACATTTTGAAAAATTCATTTAACATGAAAATATATACTGAATTATGAGCAGTGTCTTCTACTTAGGCATTGCCACTTACCCAGATCTGATAGAAAGGTAATTCATAGAAATTCTATTTGTGCACATTCAAATTTGACTTGATTTCGAATATTATAAAATAGTGGAGACTGAATAAAAGAAGAAAAAGAACACCAACTTGTGGCACAAATATAAATGATGACATTATATTAGAAGACTAACAGCTTCATTTAATTTTAGATTTTGGTACAACACTTAAAACATTGCTATGGCTCAAAGTAAGTTATTGAATCTGGGTAGCAAGTAAATAAAGAAAATTATTAGCATTGTAACAAAGCCCTGAAACAAAATGTCATTTGGAAAATAGCAAGCTGGCGATATGCCAGGGAGGGGAAAAAAATTAGAAACACAAATGTTCCATCAGAGTCTTGGTTTTGAAAATGAATAAAAGAAGTAAATATATTACCATTTAAGTGTTACACTTATTAGACCTTCATTTCTAAAGAACAAATGAGAAAAATAGGATCTGGATTTTTATAGAGTGGGAATAGGAGCTACTGCTCCCTTTCCATTTTAAGTTTGGAAAGTCTTCTCTCAATAATCTAGGATTGTTTCATTTTGCGTTTAAAGTTCAGGTAGGCCAGCCTAAACTAACAAATTACATCAAAGGGAAATCTGGAACAGACTAATGTCATTTAGGACCTGCGTTGTCATATTATATTTCAAATGTAGTAATCTTCCACTTTTACATACACCAAAAACTTCATATTATTGTTTCAAAATAGTAGAGCAGAAAGTTTTGTAGGTTAAGGCTACAAAGTGAACAAAGTAAAAAACTCATTCAGGGACAACCTTACTTCCCAATATGGTAAAAATAAAATTTTGTTTTGTAACAAATTATATTGTTTATAGAAAACATTCTGCACCACAAAGCTCTATCTTTTTAATAGTTTAAATTCCCAATGAACAAAGATATTAGTAGGAAAGGAACTCAACAGTACTAAAATCCTTTGATCCTGAGGTAAGAGGTAGAATCTGATTGAACCTAGGGTGAAGATGGCCTCCTTAGCTTATCAGGTGTTTTAAGTGTCACTGATTATTTTTCTCTTGCTAAATCTCTAAACACATCTCTGATTTGCTATGGTGTTAGCTGAATTTTTAGGATTATTTAGTTTCACTTTAATCAGTTGAGGACTTAACTACAAATACAGCTTCTTCTTTGATGAGTCAGTAACTGGTTCTTGCATCTTCAAATCTAAGAGTTCTGTTCTCCTGTCATTTGCTTGCCTGACAGTTTTATGAACAGTATGATTTGGTTAAAAGGATATTTAGCATTGTGGTTGATTTGCATTGCATGAAATAAGATAGTCAGCTGGTGGAAGCCAATTCGGGCCACACATACTGTATTTAAGACTTAAATGCTGAACCTTTATGGTACATATAGCTGTTTTGGAAGTTGCCAAACAAGTCACACAGCCTACATGCAACAGACTGGGTGTGGTATAAAATGGCTTGAGCTTTCCAAATTTCCTGGTTTTTTTCCTCTTTTTGGATTACACTGAAACAATTTCCTTCAGGATTGAAGCATCTGGCTAGCTCTTACAGTTTCTTTTTTTCTTATGATTAAGGGAGAAAAATTGATTCGGGGGAAAAAAGCTATGGCTCAGCCCAAAGTCTGTGCTAAGGGTAGACCTCAGTGGCACATTTTTGTGACATAAAATTTTACTTTAGGCATGCAAATTATTGATTTGATTTTGATTTTCTCAATTTGCCAATGATTCTATCTCAATATGGGGCCTTTACTTAGTGATGTTTAAAGTAATTCTTTACTGTAATACCCTATAGCTGGGAAAATCATCCAACTTTACTCTGCACAAAAAATAAAGCTTCTCCATACCCATGATACTAGATCTGTTATCACACTCATGATGAATTACTGTTGCTTTTGGTAGCACGAAAAACCACAATCTATTTTTCCTCTCGAGTGGCAGGTCTCTCCTCACTTTTCCTTTTTCTGATTTTAATTCTCTCCCAGCTGCTCATCTCTTCTAATCGTTAACCTTTCCTTAATTATAGGAATCAGCAATGTGATTTTTGTCAGAACTTTGTTCCTTTAGTGAAATAACAGTCATCAGAAACAGTCACCTTTGGACATTCACATATGTGTTTACTTATAAAATCAGTTATTATTAAATCAATACATTTGATTTCAAATAGATATTACGATAACTAAGCAGAACCCTAGTTATTGAAATTGCTTCTTATGTACAATACAGCTTTACCTCTCAAAAAATCAGCCTTCTAACAACGTCTAAATAAACACTGACAGAGGAGATAAATAAAAGCATTGTATACTTCAGTGATTCCCTGACAGTCCTTTTGTTCACACTAGATCTAGCAACCCTTGGTTTATTAGAGGCCATTTACTGGTTTTGTTTGTTCGTTTGTTGGGTTTTCAGAAGCTTGAGACAATGTACCTGTACCAATGTACTGCCAGATTAGCACTGTAGGCCTGGTTTAGCTACATGTACTGACTAAATCAGTTTAGCCTTTCACCGTAGCAAAGGAGCATAGTCATACACAGTAGAGAACTGCAGACTCAACATCATAGATCTATAAGCAGTGGAACAGGGTTAAAACAGGATGTATTCTACAACGTGGAAAGCAAGAAAGTTGAGTTTACCATTAAAGGAAGATGGAAACCTGGATGTATATTTCTGGAGATTAGTTACTCTAAACCACCCTTTGAACAGATTTTTTTAAATTGGATAAAATAAAATCTATGTATATTTTATATATATATTACATGTATTATGTATATACTTTTTTTTTGCATTGATGACCTGGCAAAGCAGCCAAATCCAAAAACAGAGTAAACCAGGAACCATAAAAGATAAGTGCCAAACCTAGTTTTGTTCTCAGGATTTCTGCTGAATCCTGAAATACTGGGTTTCCATTTGACAGCTTCTTGGGCCATGGGGGATACTAGTTAAAACTGAAGATCCACCTATGGAAGGAAACCTACCTACTAGGATACCCCTACACAAAGCTGAGATATGTAGGAGTGAAATAAAGATGGAAACACCTAGGAAATTCTCCAGTAATTCTAGGTAAGTGAAGAATAAGTAAAAATTTCCTTGAGAATATATAAGTACAAACTGGCCCCTCAATGGGTCTGAAAAGCCTCAAGGAGTTTAGTGGAGAGCTTGGCTTAGAATGTTTCCAGCTGGTAATGCCCCCAGATGACTGGCAGAAACAAATGAAAATTATTTGGAGGAATTCCAACTTCAGTTTAGGCCTCAACCACCAAGGAAAATGAACTTTCATGGTAAAAAAATCATAAAGCACCCAAGGAGACAAGACATCATAAATGAGAATCTACCAAAACAATCAAAACAATAGACCTCCCAAAACTATAAACACTGGAATTATGAGACAGAATGTACAATCATGGTTAATATGATTAAAGAGATAGAAGCTTGAAAACATAAATAGGTAACAAGTAGATTTGAAAAATAAATAAATAGAAATTCTAGAAATTATTAACATAATAATTAAAAACAGTGAAAAGATTAACCATCAGATTAGACACAGCAGAAAAGAGAATGGGTGAAGTAATTTCTGAAGAACTTATCTAAAATACAGTCCAGAGAGAAGTGAAAAACATGATAGAGAAGTTAATAGTTGTGGAGAATGAAGGGAGAATATACTTTTTATCAGAGTTCTAGAAGGAGATTATAGAGTCAATGGGAAAGAGTATTCAAAAAGAATTCCTCAGAATTATTGAAAGACAGTAATCCTCACTCAAATCAAGGAAACCAAATAAATACCAAGATTAAGAATTTCTCTTCATCAAAAATCACCATAAAGAAATAGATAAGTTACTGGGAGGCAATACTTGCAATCCATATAACCAACAAAGGATTAGTATCTCTCCAGAATACATATATAACATATATTGTATATAATAGTATATATAATAAAAATAAAAATTATAATATGTTTATATATAATAGAGAATAATACATGTTATTGTGAATTAATCAGAAAACTACACAGAGAGCAGCTCCGTCTAGTAATTCGGGTTATAAACTTCCACATTATCTTAAACATGCCTCTGAATTATCCTAAACATCCCCCCTGCGTATCTATATCCAATATCTCCCAAGTCCTTGTGATTCTATCTGAACTGTCTTCTAAATAGTCCCCTTTCCTTCTGGCTTCACTGACAATAACTTGGTTCAAGTCTTTATTACATTCCCTTTAACCTAGGGGAATAGATTTCCAACTGATTTCCCTCTCTCCCTTTAATCATTTCTTTTGCAATGCCAGCAAAAAGTTTGCTTAATACATTTAGAACAAGTTTTGTTATTCTTCCACTCAAAAATTCACCATGCTCTGTAAATCATGGATGTTCATTTTTATCAAATTATACATACCCATAGCTTAAAGAGTCAAGTAGTTCTATAAGGTTACTTCTTCATCCTTTTAACTTATGTCCATTTAACTTTTGTCAGTATATTGATGTCTTTACTTAACAGGTTTGTGTTGTTTCTTCTTGATTTTTCAATTTTAAGCATTGATTTTCCGTTATGGAAGATGAGGATTTAGCTCTCTTTCGCCATCCCTAGCACATATGAACACCCTTTCCACATCCCTCTCTTCCTACTACAGTTAACATTGTAATTTTGATCATATTAACATTTAGTATTTTACATAATTTTGACTATGAAAATACTGTTACAGCTGATCCAAATATTAAATTAAATTGATTTTACTTTCCTGGAAAAATTTTGTGTTCTCTATCTTGCTCTTTTATTTTTTTCAATTATTATTAATTCAAATCGAAACTCTTCCCAGTTGCCCAGTTCTTATCTCAAGACATTTCAATACATCATGCATTCGATCAGTTCCATCATCCTGAAGAAGTCTTTCATAGAATGTAAATTCCTAGCATTGTACTTTCATATGTTAGGTTATCAATAAACATTTATTGGTGAATTAACTGAAGTGCTACAAACTGAGCAACATAAATATATTTCTACAGTTTATTTCTTCTGAGAAGAACTAAAGTGTGGGTCATTTCAGATTTTGCACGATTTGGAGAAGCTTCAATTTCCTAATCTACAAAGTGGGAATAAGAATTTCTGCTTCTAAGGTTGTTGTCAGGATTAATCATATAATAATTATAAACAGTAAAAAAAAAAAAAGAACTGTGACTTTAGATATAGGCAAATTGGGTTCAGTTCTTACTTAAAAACAAAAAAAAAACAGTAATTGGCACTTATGAAGCACTGAATGGGTGGCAGGTACTGAGTTAAAATAATGGTTTTATACTACTACTACTATTCTACTACTAATGATAAAACATGGGTCCTTATTATAAATTTCCTTAGGGATTTCCAGTGATTTCTCATCAAAAGAAAGAGTTGGAGAAAAGTTTTCACTATTTCAAAATCTTTCATGAGAATTCCTTTGACTGTTTTTCTTGGCCTACTATTTGAGGGGTTTGGGATGCCTTTCCTCTTCTCTAAATACTTTGCCTCAGGGAAAACTTAAGTCCTCTCTTAGTTTTGGTAATATTCTGTATCAAAGCATATAACTACCAGACTTAATAATTTATTATATACTTAGCTTTATTTAACTATTTCATATTTTCCTCATCTCTTTATTTCATAGGCTTTAAAAATGCCATGTGAAATCATTGCTTTCTGGGCTTCCCTTGTGGTGCAGTGGTTGAGAATCCGCCTGCCGATGCAGGGGACACGGGTTAGTGCCCCGGTCCGGGAGGATCCCACGTGCTGCGGAGCGGCTGGGCCCGTGAGCCATGGCCGCTGAGGCTGCGCATCCGGAGCCTGTGCTCCGCATTGGAAGAGGCCACAACAGTGAGAGGCCCGCGTACCGCAAAAGAATTCCTCAGAATTATTGAAAGACAGTAATCCTCACTCAAATCAAGGAAACCAAATAAATACCAAGATTAAGAATTTCTCTTCATCAAAAATCACCATAAAGAAATAGATAAGTTACTGGGAGGCAATACTTGCAATCCATATAACCAACAAAGGATTAGTATCTCTCCAGAATACATATATAACATATATTGTATATAATAGTATATATAATAAAAATAAAAATTATAATATGTTTATATATAATAGAGAATAATACATGTTATTGTGAATTAATCAGAAAACTACACAGAGAGCAGCTCCGTCTAGTAATTCGGGTTATAAACTTCCACATTATCTTAAACATGCCTCTGAATTATCCTAAACATCCCCCCTGCGTATCTATATCCAATATCTCCCAAGTCCTTGTGATTCTATCTGAACTGTCTTCTAAATAGTCCCCTTTCCTTCTGGCTTCACTGACAATAACTTGGTTCAAGTCTTTATTACATTCCCTTTAACCTAGGGGAATAGATTTCCAACTGATTTCCCTCTCTCCCTTTAATCATTTCTTTTGCAATGCCAGCAAAAAGTTTGCTTAATACATTTAGAACAAGTTTTGTTATTCTTCCACTCAAAAATTCACCATGCTCTGTAAATCATGGATGTTCATTTTTATCAAATTATACATACCCATAGCTTAAAGAGTCAAGTAGTTCTATAAGGTTACTTCTTCATCCTTTTAACTTATGTCCATTTAACTTTTGTCAGTATATTGATGTCTTTACTTAACAGGTTTGTGTTGTTTCTTCTTGATTTTTCAATTTTAAGCATTGATTTTCCGTTATGGAAGATGAGGATTTAGCTCTCTTTCGCCATCCCTAGCACATCCCACAAAAAAAAAAAATTGCTTTCTATATTTTGTACTTTTTCTCTGCATTTTTTATGATATTTGGCATCATGAATTATAGATGCTTAAATGATATTATATTAATTGGTCTAAGTTTCAGGCAAGTAAGAAAGAGAAGGAAGAAAGTCTCCCAGTGGTGTGCAAAATTTCTGGGAGCATATAGACTTGATTCTTAAATGCTACATAGCTGATTGTACTATTTTTCAATTATTCCTTCATTCCTCCTCAAGATTTTTCTCCAAGAAGACTTTTTAGAAATTCTGCTTTATGTTGGCTTTTGAAATAATGTATTAAAGCAGGTTGACTCAGGGCTGCCACAAAAGAGCCCTTCAGTCAGCAAAGAAAAATCTCCAATAGCAGAGAGGTCCCCAGTCAACAATTCCTAACAAGGCTGTTCTTATTCCTAATAAGGCTATTCTTATTCCTAATTGTGCCTGACATATAGGGATTTCTGATGGATCATTTGCATTTTCATTTCCCTGACATACACAGAAGGCATTTGAAGTTGTCCAATTAAAGATGTCTCTATTCCATTAGACTTTTTGGAAATCTCAAGTGAAAAAATGACCATCATTGTACAAAGAGCTAAACTAAATCTCTCCCTTTCCTAGTTGAGCTATTTTGTTTGTTTAAACTTCAGGTATAGCTGGAAAAATATGAGGAGATTATTTTTAAATTATCAAACATTGGGGTGTATTTTAAAATTTGAAGTAATTGCTTTAAATGTGGAAATTTTTTTAGTTTTGCTTATTAAGAAAATAATAAGCAAATTTTCATTATTTCAAAATGATTTATTTTTAAACTGTTAATTGTACCAACCAGCAAGGTAAAAAGGAATTCAGCTAAAATGTAGAATTTCAACTGATGAGTGAAAATATCAGAAGAAACTCTAGAAGATAATTCTGTCTGCTTATAACCACCTATTGAATATACTCCTTGGGATGCACTACTGACACCTTAAACTCAAGTTGCCCCAGTCATATTCGTTATACTTTTTTCTTATACCTTTCTTATTCACTTTTTTGGTTAATTTATTTACTATCTTTTTAGTCACTGAAGTATAAACTTTGAACTCCTTCCTCCTCTTCGTGGTCATTAAGTTCTGTGGTTTAGCTTCTGAAATGCCTCTTGACCCTCTTCTCCATTCACTTTTCATTTCCTTGTTTCAGAGCTTTAGTAATCTACTGCATTATGCTCCTAACTAGTCTTCCAGTCTCTCTAGCGTCCCTAGGTACCTTAGGAACCCTTGATGATTTTGCATTTTTTAATGGAATTAAGTCTAACTTTCTTGATAGGACCATTAAGGCCCTTTCTTGCCTCAGGATTGTTATTGTTGGTGAATAAAGGTAGAACTTTAAGGTCACACAGACCTGGATGCAAATTCCATCTTTACCACTTCCTATGTGATTTCCTCCGGCAGGTTTCCTAACTTTACTAAGAATAGTTTCCATATCAATAAATTGGTAATGATAAGAACAATAATAGTTTTGAACTCCTAGAATTTATGTGAGGGATAAATTAGCTACAACTTATTTTCAGTGCTCAGTGTGTGGTAAGCATTCATTATGTTAGTTTTCATTTTTATTTCCCTTCATTTCAGCCACCATGCCTATTATTTACCATGCTGTGAGTTTTCATAGTCCATCTATCTGCTTATGTTTTCCTTTCTCTAGCTGATGAACTCCTATGTATTCTTTATTACTTTCAATTTTTTTAGATGAGCAATCACCATTCAAAGCCCTATTTAAATGCCACCTCTTTTGTGAACTGCATTAATCACTCTTCTGAGAATCACATTGCATATTCATACTAATAACTGGGTTCATAACACTGTGTCATAGCTATATTTTTATTTTTATTTTATTTTATTTTTATTTATTTATATATTTTGTGGTACGCGGGCCTCTCACTGCTGTGGCCTCTCCCGTTGCGGAGCACAGGCTCCAGACGCGTAGGCTCAGCGGCCATGGCTCATGGGCCCAGCCGCTCCGCGGCATGTGGGATCTTCCCAGACCGGGGCACGAACCCGTGTCCCCTGCATCGGCAGGCGGACTCTCAACCACTGCGCCACCAGGGAAGCCCATAGCTATATTTTTAAAAATAAATTTACTTATTTATTTATTTTTGGCTGCGTTGGGTCTTCATTGCTGTGCACAGGATTTCTCTAGTTGTGGTGAGCGGGGGCTACTCTTCATTGCAGCGTGCGGACTTCTCATTGTGGTAGCTTCTCTTGTTGTGGAGCACAGGCTCTAGGCATACGGGTTTCAGTAGTTGTGGCATGCGGGCTCAGTAGTTGTGGCTTGTGGGCTCAGTAGTTGTGACTCACAGGCTCTAGAGTGCAGGCTCAGTAGTTGTGGCCCATGGGCCTAGTTGCTCTGCGGCATGTGGGATCCTCCAGGACCAGGGTTCAAACCCGTGTCCCCCACACTGGCAGGCAGATTCTTAACCACTGAACCACCAAAGAAGTCCCCATAGCTATATTTTTGACAGGCCTTTTCCCTTATATATTTGAAAATCTTCAAAGGTAGAGATCATATCCAATTCATCTTTATATCCATAGTGCCTAGCATAGTGTTGAATGCAAAAAGACACAAACATTTCAACTTGTATCCTGGTTTTAAGCTCTGTTTCTCTTGAACTAGTTACCTCAAAAGATAGACACCTGAAGATCGTTCCCAAAGGTAATTTTAAAAATAGTAAATTGAGGGCTTCCCTGGTGGCGCAGTGGTTGAGAGTCCGCCTACCGATGCAGGGGACACGGGTTCGTGCCCCGGTCCGGGAAGATCCCACCTGCCGTGGAGCGGCTAGTCCCGTGAGCCATGGCCGCTGAGCCTGCGCTCCGCAACGGGAGGAGCCACAAAAGTGAGAGGCCCGCGTACCGCAAAAAAAAAAAAAAAAAAAAAAGTAAATTGAAAACACTTATTACTAATTTAACAGTGCTACAGAAAGTTTGGAAGATAAAATAAAAAGCCACACATAATCAGGTTGTTGTTGTGTAGTTTCTGTTATTCTTTTGGTGCTTTTGCTTCTAATTGTTTTTTTAATAAACATTATTTGCATAGTTGTAATTCTAATGCACATTCCATTTTTTGTTCTGTTTGTTTTTTTAAAACATTTTATTTTAGGTACTTCATATGCTAGTATAATCAGAACATCTATAACCATTAAAAACCTGCTTACTTCTTCAAGTGAGTATTTAATTATTTATTGTATATTTCTGTCTATCCTTCTCGCCTTTCTTTTATAAATTACGCTGTAGTAGACAATAGCATGACAGGAGCCTTTTGTATATGTTGAATTAATTTCTTGATATACATTCCCCAAAGTGAAATTAATGCTTTAATGATAAATCACCTCAGTCATATACTGTGCTAAGATTGTAACTACAGTATTTAACCAGGCCCATAGTAGAAATGGAAAATGCTAGGGTGGAAGATTAAGGAAGGGAGAAGAGGTAAGTATCTTTTCAATAAAACTGTATACTCCTTAAGGAGAGTTACCCAGCCTTATAGTTCTTTACTATTTCCTCATATGAGGAAACAATGTTCATTTATTAAATATTTATTGAGCACTTATTTATTGAGTACCCTTAACCTAGGCATATACAAAAACATAATGCCTGCTCTCAAAAAGCTTACAGTTGTCTGGGAGAGACAGACATGTAAACAGGCAATTAAAATGCACAGAAATAAGGACTATAAGGGGTGTTAACTACATCTAGGTATTAAAGGATACACAGAAAGAACAACTAAAGCCATACTGGAAGGTTAAGAGAATCCATTCAAAACAATTCTGTGCCAGTCACTAGAGATATAATCTTGAAGCTCGAGATTCTGATCTAGTGGAAGAGACTGACATGTATTTTAAAAATAGCTATAGTAGATTTAAAATTCCAAGTGAATTTTTAAATATAAAGATTTCAAATGAAATATTTGGAAATCTGTTTTATGACTCAAAGAGGGTATTGATGAAGTGAAACATTGAGAGAGAATTCATGAGGTGGACTCAGGAATAGCAGCCAGTGAGTTACGCAGAGAATGAGCTAGAACAGGAGAAGAAACAAGCCACACCCCACTCTCTACATCCTATCTGCAGTCAAGGCTACATGGGGGAAATGGGCAGAAATTCTTACCTTTGAATGAAGACACGGGTTGGTGAATATTTTGGACTGGCTCTTTTAATTTCTAAATCAAGATGGCATTTTTGTGACCTAAGTAAGTATAAATGATCTCTTCCAAAAAGAGATCAGAAGAAATAAAAATGAAGGGAATACCCAAATTTATATCCAGATAAGGGCAGTATTACTCCAAACTGAACGAAAAGATAATGGGAGATTCTTTTTGATGTTGTACCATTAATCTTTCATAGTCAGTTTACCAGTTGCAGTGGTTATACACACAGTCTTAATCTCCTAGAGGGTCAAAGGCTTGATATAAGTCATAATATGGTACTCAGTCTTTAAGGAAATGTGGCAGAGCCAACTAATTACTCCAAATCTACCTCTTCATTCTTTTGGTTAGAGAACCCCAGGACTTTTAGGAGGGCACAAAACTGCCCAGCTATAGACTACATTTTCCAGCCTCCCTCACAACTAAGTGTGTCCATGTCACTAAATTTTGGCCACTGATATATGAGAGCAATTTATGCAACTCTGGGTGACTTCCTTAAAAAAGGAAGCTGATGGCCTTCTAATAATATATTATTTAATATATTATCAGCTTCATCATAATATATTTTCTGATATTAGCTGATATTATAATATCAGCTATCATGATATGTTATTTAATATATTATCAGTAGTATATCAGCTTCCCTCTTATATATATAATATATTTCTAGTGAACTAAATCCATTATTCCCCAAGAGGCTATTCTGTACTATACCAGGGGAAAGGACAGCTAAGATCAGTGATTTTTTTGGCCTGGCCTAATCATATACATTTGGTGATATTTACGCTCACCCGTCCTTTGAGTGGTGTATCAAAAGCTTGGGGTATCTAAACCCTTGCCTATAACAGAGTCTCTCAACATGCTTTTCTTGCCTCTTATGGATTTTCAGCAGACATATTCAGTGAATAAGCTGAGGATCTTTATTTTGAGTAGAAACATTCACCAAAGCTCAGATTTCTCTTTGGCCCACTTTTTTTATTTTTATTTTTTGATAGAGGAAGAGACAAAGCAAGTATAACTATTAAGAGGGATGTTTTTTCAAACATCAACATCTAAAGCAATGTCAGTACTAGGTCACCTGACCATCCTATCATGAGGTCTAAAATGCTGTCCAATGGAAACTAATTTTTATAATGATGATCCTGAAATACTTAAAAAAATTTTTTCCAAATCATTAAGGAAACATTGATTTCCTTAATGAGCAAGTATTTATTGATAATCGGCAAGTATTTATTGATTACTATGTCCCAACAACCAAGTATGCTTAGTATGGCTAGCTCTGTCTTAGAGATGAGGAAACTCAGGCACAATTTCAAGATCCTGCTCGAGGTTTTGCCTAGAAAGTGTTGAAAGAAGAAGTAGTACCAAAGCTCACAGTAGTTTAACTTTCCTCAAGGAGTTGGCAATCTGGATGGGCAGATAAGAAAAAATATAAATATTTTTAAAAATAGAGAATAATTAAACCCAGAACCATATGGTCAAGACTGTGGGTATAATATTCAGAGGATAGATTTTAACGAGGATTTTAGCAATTAGGCTTCAAGCAGAATGTTAGACTTGAACTAGATCTTGAGGATGAAATGGAACTTGCATAGGCAGAGTGGAGGGAAAATGCAATTCAGTCATGGAGGAAAAGTCAGAGCAAACTAATGCAGGGGGAAAAGCAGAGTGTAAGTTCAGAATATTTTCAGTGTTGCACACATTTAACTTTATATTTCTTCTTCAAGTTTAGTACCCCATCAGCATACCCCATTCCTAACTGAATAGACTTTTACTAGGAAAATTGGTTTTAGACTTTTAGAGCTGAAAGAAATTTTAAAAACTTGTCCTGAGAATTTGGGCACAGTGAAGATTTGTAATTCATAGAAAGTTATTGAATCACTTTATTGCTTATCTGGGATTCAGTTTGCTTTCTGCACCACCACACTGCCCCGGGCAGATAGGGTATGGGTAATGCGGGTGGGAAGAGAGAAAGTCTCTAGTACCGAGTATTCTCAAACTGTCTCCTTTGCAAGTACTAAGCAGACCCAATTCTGCTTAGCTTCACAGATTGCAGGGCTGTCAGATGGAAAGGAAAAACAAAGTACATGAAGTTTCTTTTAAGGTGCACATGTGGACTGGTGTTTCCTTTCTTGGCTGTTAGAAGGCACCTTTATCACGGTACAAAGGAATTTTCTTGATTTTGTGGGGATTTATTGGCACAAGTTATCATGTGCCACAGAGGCACTTTTTCTCTCTGTAGAGTTATGTCTGGTGGGTGACAAAGCAAATACACAGTAGGCTTCAGAGGTATGATGTGCAGAACCTGAAAAGAAAGGAATTTCGAGATTGGAAAGGAAGGAGAGAAAAAGGAACAGGGAGATAAATTTGCTCTTTTACCTCAACCTTGCTCTTGTTATGGAAATCATACTGTTAAAAAAACAAACAAAACAGTCCATAGTTCATAGACATTAGCTTTTGGCAAGGAGATGAGAGCTATTCTTTTAGCACCCAAGTAGGCCAGAAGGTGTAGAAGGAAAGTGAAGTTTAAAGAACTGCCTGATTCTAGGAGGATTCTTGGAAGGTCATTCAATGGACGTTAAAATCTACTTGGAAGGTCTCTAAAAATAGGAGCGGCACATTCATATCTTCTTTGATACTTTTTCATGTGATTCTGCCTACAAATGGATGTACACAGCTGGACTAGATGACCTCTACTCCTGCCTTGCAAATCCTTGATTACATTCAAGTCATTTAACCATTGGCCATTAGATATTTATAAGTATTTAACTGGGACTTATTAGAAGGTCTATCTTATCAAAATGAAATGACACAATTATTAATACAGTTTAAAAATTGGGCAGAAGTTTCAAAAGGAATTCCTAAAGCCTTTGTTAATTGAGAAAGTCATGTCTAAATAAATCTTGTTTCCTTGCAATAGAGGGAGTGCCTTGAGATATTCTGTATTTATAACAACGATATAAAGAAAAAAGTCTGTCAAGGAGGGCTATGTCCCTTCCTGTGCCTCTGCCTTGCTTTTGTATTTTTGGGCATGCATTCCTAAATTAAATGAGCAATAAGCCTTTAGGAAATCGGGGTCTCCTGCAGTATAGATGTTATACCTGAAAGGGGCATTGCATGCTATTGCATTGTTTATGGAGACTTTACATTCTGATTATATTTTGCAAAAGCTCCTCATTAAAGTGTAGAAATTTGAAGCGAATAGGAAGTTGTTATTCAAAGACTTGTTTCCTCCCATATCGGTCTCTTGGGCTCCATTCATTAAGTAGACTCCTTTGTGCCAGGTGTAATTCACAACATTGGGAATACAATGGGAGTAGCTTGATGTAGTCCTTGTCATTAAATATTCATTGTCTGGACACTCAAACTCTACAGAGAATATCATACCCAGTAATAATTTTATGTAATTAGAAGAAAGTTTCCTTTTTATAAAACCAGATTGTTGCCAGAATTATTGCAATATTTACAACAGAGAATTTTAAAATTGGAAAGGACTTGTAAAATGTTTCCTTTTGAGTCAACAATCCATTTTAGAAATCACTGGTAGTTCTATATAAATCAGATTTTCCAATTTATTCATAAAGTGGTAGAATCAAGTATATTTTCATAGATCTGCAACAGCAGGATTGGTAAGGGAGGCATGCAACAAGAAACCAATTTCAAATTTTGTTTCTTATTTCTGAAATGGTTTTCTGTCATAACTCTGGAAAACCAACACCATGAATTTTTCAAATTATCATTAGGCAGCTCTGGCATAATTTATGTTAAGAGGTTTTGGCCTGTTTATGTACCTGGAATTTGCCAAAATTAGTAATGTGATATTCCATATTTAGCAAACCTGTAGAGCAATAAATAAGGACATATGACTATTGGGGAGTGCTGTTTGTTTAAATTCTTTTTTTGTGGCATTCATGAAAACAAGGGACTTCCAGCTCAAATTCTGCAATATTAGGCAGCAAGTTGTACTCTGAACCAAACCAGATGGTGATCAGCTCTATTCCTATTTTCAATTCAATGCAGCGATGGTTACCAGACCTTACTTGCAACTTTAACATTTGGAACAGATTAACAGCAGTTAGGCTGAAATGAGAAACCTCCATTTTACTAAAAGGTTCAGAACATATCATGCTGTAAAATCAGAAAGACTAGTAAGAAAAATTATGAGGGAAAGAGTTCACTGTCTACCTTGGTTTCTTCTTGCAGAACGTGCTCTTTCCCTTTTATGAATGCCTTTTTCAAAGGAATTTTAATGTGGAGTATTGTGACGATTAGGGTCTCTAAGCCTATCAGCCTCCTGAGGTGCCCCACTACACAATCTATTGTTGAATTTATCTCAGTGTAGCCATGAACAATCTAGACCTCAGGCACACAAGGAGGATTGTTTGCAGTTTTGGGGGGTTTTCTTTGAAAGAAAGTCTCTCTCTCTCTCTCTCTCTCTCACACACACACACACACACACACACACACACACAGAGTACAAGTTCAGAGGTTCATCCAGCTGCTGAAATTCATGAAGCATTTGGGCTGCCCAGGTTTGATCTATGGATTTGAATGTATGTGGCTAAAAGCCTTTGGCTTGTCTTCCAATGCCACGTGCTATCTCCAGCAAACTTTTCTTTGTGGCATCTTTTGGCCAAATCGATTCCCAGGGCTTTGTAGGACCAGGAAAAGCTATATATGTTCTTCATGTCTAATTTTGTATACAAGGTGAACACCAAGGCCAGCAAATCTTACAGTTACAGCTATCAGGACAAAATTGTAGAAATAGACTTATGACTGAGTTCAGCTCCCATTTTGTGGTGTAGGAAACTGAGGTGCTGAGAAGTTAAAAGATTTTCCTAAAGACACACAGTTGGTGTGAGAGGTAGATGTGATGAGGAAGGATGTGTGCGATGCTAATGTATCAATATTCTTCTATGACCATGATTCAGAGACAAAGACAAAAAGGTAGATCCTCCACTTTCTGTACCCAAATGATGGCAGCCCTGCTCTTGTTCTGGTAAACTGAATGGCTTGCCAGAGAAACCCTTCAGAGAGAGGCCAACGGTCTTTATGCATTTTTGTTTATTCTCTAGCCAAGACCTTGCTTCAGGGCTGATTGAAAACCCTTCTGCCTATTTTTCGGTATGATAGGAAATATGAATTCCTCTTTAGGAATGGGTATTTGAAGTTTCTTGTACTGTACAAATTAGGGAGGATGAAAACAATGCTTAGTTCCAGGAGGATAAGAATACCTCACATGTGTCTGCTTGAACTGAATTTTGGGGTACAGTTGTCCATGTAGACAGTGTTGTTAAGAGAGACCTGGGGGAGAGTGCCAAGAGGTGAAAGAGAGAGAGAGAGACAGAGACAGAGAACCAGGCAGGGAACAATCATTGCAAATTGCAAGGAAGAGATTGTTCTTTATCCTAAAAGTAGAAGGAACACTTTTAAGTATTTCTAACTGGGAATGGTATGGTAGTATTTGCATTTTGAAACAGTATGGCTGCAGTCTAGAAGAAAAAGTAGGATTATTAGAAGAGAGGAGTAGATGAAAACCAGTTAGGGGGTTATTGTAGTAGACCAGGTGAATGATAACTTTGACTAGCATGGTTCTTCAAGTCTTTGTTCAGTTTATATCTGTATCTACCTATAACTATAGCTGTATATAAATATATATATATTTATAAAATTGATTATACCATATATACTGTTTAAACTCTGATTTTTTTTTAACTTCACAATCTATTGTGAACATTTTTTACTGTTCACTTAAATTTTAATGGCCACATAATATTCCTTCATGGGTGAATAGTATAGTAGTTTACTGAATCATCCCCTATTGATGGATATTTGAGTTTTCAGTTTTTCAATAGCCATGACTGTTATGACTATCTGTGTAAATACATCTTTGCTCACATCCATGACTATTTCATTTGGATAACTTCCTAGAAACTCTTTGGTACATAGAGTATTCAAAAGCCTTAAATTTTGTAGGGTATTGCTAAATTGTACATGGCCACAATTCAAGTTCCTTTTGCAGTACAGGTGATACTCAGGAAGCTGCATGTGAGTTGTATGCAAGATCTCCACACTGGGTGTGCTCCTCTTCCCAAATTTGTTAGTTGTGATTCTTCCTTATGGTGTAAAAGTACCTTGTAAATAATCAATGTACCAGTTACCTCTCTTATTCTAGACACTAGAGTTAAAATTTGGAATTGGAAAGGTCTTGTGAAATTTGAGTTAAGAAGCCATTTTAAAAATCACTGGTAGATCCAAATTTATCGATTTTCCAATTCATAAAGTGAAAGAACAGACAAAATTTTATCCATATTAGACATGAAAAACATAATACCTGGCCCCCAACCTTTTAAAATAATTTAAATAGACTTCATTTTTTTGAGTAGTTTTAGGTTTATGGAAAACTTTAAGCATTTTATAATTACAACAAAAAGGAAAGAAGAAAAGAAAAAGGAAAATCGGGACATAAGTAGATGTATATTTTTGAAGTGAAAGAGAATTATTATTTTCTCCTTTTAATCTTTTAGAAGGTAATATTATAATTGGTTAACATTTGGGACTGCTTACATCAAGGATCTATCATTTCACAGTAGCCTAAAACATAAGCATATTCTCATTTGCTTTTGAAACTTAAATCATGGTGAAGCTAAACGAAACTAGGCGACAAAGTAGAAAAGGTGATGTATTTATTCTATTATTTCGTGCTTTCCTCCCCTTCCCTCCCCTCTCCTCTATTCTCTCCTCCCTGTCTCTTCTTTCATGAGAATTAAATATTCATGAGAATTTGCTTAGTGGAAGAGATCTTGAACATACTGGCTACCAGAGAGTTCTTATTCCCACAGTGGCATTTATGTTTCTAATGAGATGAACATTATGGCCAACTTGGAACTCTCATTTTTGTTTAATACGATTCCTTGTTACATATTTACATGCCACAAACTTACCTTTCAGTTAAAATAATTCCCAACTCCACTTCTTTTTTTACTTACTTCAAACACTATCTTGATAAATGCTAGGTACATAGTAGATGCTTAGTAAATGCTTGATTAATTCATTAATCTGGAAAGTAGCTATTAATAAGGTGAAGATTCTTATTATGGGATCTTCCTTGCTGTGAAGATTAGTAGCAAAATACTCTTTGTTGGTACCAGAAAAGCATATTTAATGTAATCAAAGGGAGTGCAATAGCTTAAAATCTTAACTGATATTCTGTGTCCCAACAGCAACTATTAACACCTCAGTAGCTTTTCACCAGTTAACTATGTGCTTTCAGAAATCTACTTGTACTTACATTTTCTCAACTGCTCTGTGTTCTCAAATAGTTTTTAAAAAAAGAAAAAAAAAGTTTGGCAGAGCATGCCAGCAAAAAGAATAGCCTAGCCAGATTCTAACCAAATCATCAAAAAGAGGCTGTGTTTCTTTAGGACCTCACAGGTCCCCCCCCACTTTTTTAAAAAATTAAATTTATTTTTTTTATACAGCAGGTTCTTATTAGTCCTCCATTTTATACACATCAGTGTATACATGTCAATCCCAATTGCCCAATTCAACACACCGCACCCCCACTCCCTGCCTCTTTCCCCCCTTGGTGTCCATACGTTTGTTCTCTACATCTGTGTCTCAACTTCTGCCCTGCAAACCAGTCATCTGTACCATTTTTCTATGTTCCACATATATTCATTAATATACTATATTTGTTTTTCACTTTCTGACTTACTTCACTCTGTATGACAGTCTCTGGATCCATCCAGGTCTCTACAAATGTCCCAATTTCGTTCCTTTTTATGGCTGAGTAATATTCCACTGTATATATGTACCACATCTTCTTTATCCATTCGACTGTCGATGGGCATTTAGGTTGCTTCCATGACCTGGCTATTGTAAATAGTGCTGCAGTGAACATTGTGGTGCATGTGTCTTTTTGGATTAGGGTTTTCTCTGAGTATATGCACATCCAGTAGTGGGATTGCTGGGTCGTATGGTAGTTCTATTTTTAGTTTTTTAAGGAACCTCCATACTGTTCTCCATAGTGGCTGTATCAATTTACATTCCCACCAACAGTGCAAGAGGGTTCCCTTTTCTCCACACCCTCTCC